>NC_140075.1:69207366-69802366 GCF_964194135.1 Talpa europaea | reverse complement strand
GTAGTTTATCTTAAGGTAAAACAAACAAACAAAAACCTTAAGAGGGTAACTTGGACAACATCTGAGTATCTAGTATAATTACACTCCGGCAAGTCAGACACAAGGGAAGCCATTAGATTGGGCCCTTTTCCTAGTCCTCTGTTTACTTATCTCCCTGACCCTCGAGAATTCTCACATTTATCTAAGAGTAAGATAATGTCTCCCTTGAGAAACATGTCTAAGAGTGCTGAGGACCCCATGCTTTAGAACCAGACAGATCTGAATGCAAATGGAACTCTGCCACATACTAGCTGTGTGACATTAAGAAGGAAGCTTTGCCTCTCTGAGCCCCACTTCCCTCACATGTAATAAACGTAAACTTTATTTCATGCAGATCAGAGGAGATGCTGTCAGTCATTTATCGCAGCATCTGGAACAAAGTGGGCAGTTGCCATCATAACTATTACCTCATTCATTCAACCACCACTTAGTAGGTTAGTCATTGGTCAAATATCAAGGGATGCTGTGACTGATACCCATAAATTCCACAGACACCACTGCTAGTTGAGATCATCAATTGTAATTTTAGTGGATTTTGGAGAGTTGTAGTCACAGAAAGGTGACCTCGAGAAACAGCTTTGATCTACATTTTATAGATCAGTGCCTTCACCAAAGCTGAAACCATTAATATCCTCTCTTCCCAAACATATACACATACATCATCTTTCCTTCGCACTGAGAGCCATGTGCCCTCTTGGCAAATAAGAGAAAAGGAGCTACCCTCGACTTGGAGCTTATATTCCTTGCGTGTTGTAACACCAAAGTGCAAAACCTCTTAGTCACTGGCATTCTCAATCCAATTCAGAGGTAAGTGTGCTCAGAAAAGTAAGCTATGTACCATGACCTCTCCTTTCCCATTAATTGTGGGTTTGGGAAAATAGCTTTGAACCATAATGTCTATGAAAATCATGTCTGTATCATACCTGGAATGGAACAAAAGACATTCAAATGCAAGTTCTACATAGCTTAAGGCACTGTCATTTCAATGGCAGTAAAAAGGCTGATAGAGATAAGTAGGCAAAAGGGGATTAGTGACTACGGTTAAGGCAGATCAGGAGACTCTACCAACAGTTACAGGATCAATAATTGGGGGAAAAGCTATGTCTGAAACTATAGCCTGATGTCAGGAATCTGAAGAGAAAGGAAGAACAATTTCCAGTGTAATAAAATGGCAGCCATTTGTCCATAAGGGCTATATTTCAGTGGGTCCCCACAGAGCTAAGCCCAGTAGGAGTCCATTTCTAGGAACCAACTCCCACCACTAGAAGAATTACATGTGTATGTATTACGTTAGGATAACCAGTCCTCTTTGAGCAAGAATAACACACATTATATAATGCCTTATAACCTTCCATGCCATCTGCATAGTAGTTGCACATTTTTATTACTCATTTCATCTTAAAATGAGAAAACTGCAACTTAAAGAATTTAAGTCATACAACTAATAAAGAAGTAGAACCTGACTTTCAGAGCAGCTCTTCTGACCCCACGTCTAGTACTTCTTTCTCCAGATAAGAGAAAATTTTCCAAAAAGATCTATTTCCATCAGCAAATTCTGCTATAAATAGGCCAATCTATCTGCAATGCAAATTATCACCTCCAAATTATCTATTTAGATTTCACAAACCCTTTTTTTAATTAAAGAAGAGAACCCTACCTCCTACAGTGACTCCCAGGTAGAACAGCTTTCAGAGCTAAAAGAAACACCTAGCACAGACCTGTCCTTTCACAGAGGAGACAGAGATGTAGAAAGGTCAGGAAGCATGCCAGGCCACACCCACAGAAGTAGGAACAAGGCTGGGTGAAAACGCGGATATGTTCTTTACATTTGATGACACTGCCAAAGGGCCTTTAAACAAAGACCAGCCAAAAGAAAAAAAAATAAATAAATCTGTGTTTAAGAAATATCAGCATTTATGTTGGAAGGTTTTTCTGTTCACCCTTTATTGACTGGGCCTATCCACATTTTTCAGGACTTGCTAGGAAATAGCTGGAAATATATAGTCCAGTGTAGTAATATTTTACTTTCTGCTTTTCAACTTATTTTGAGATTAGTCATGTGCCCAAGGCCCTTAAAAATAGCTGCAAATCATTAAAGAGTTCCAAATGCATAATTTAAGATTTGCCCAAAATCTAACTTAGGGTCTTCTTTGATTTGCATCTGATTTCCTCACAATTCTTGTCCTGGGTGGGAAAGGACAGCACCATTCGCAATGGGGATTTGGGTTTCAGAAGGATAGTCATCACATTTCAATCATCTTACTGATTACCAAGTGACTTTATCCTGGCTGATTAACCCTGCATATGCTTGAAGAAATATTTTGGCAATGAAGTCATTTAGCGAATGGGAATTATTAAAATATCAGTGAAAAGACAATATACGAGTTATTTAAGAATTGTTTTAACTAATAACTATATAATATTGTCTCAGGTTAGTTTTAACCATATATTTGCCTTCAACTTTTTCTTATATGGTATGATTCCCAATTCTCTATCCTCAGCTTTCATCTTAACCTGAAACCAAAGGCCTAGTCATCTATCTATTGGACATTTCTACTTGGAGCTTTCACTTGATTTTTGTAAAGGAGAATCCATCAACTCCCCTCTCTACCTGGCTTTTACATACCACTTAAATTACCTCCGGGATCTTTTCCCAGATAACTCACCCAGGATTGACTCTTTATACTTTCTATGTCCCATTCCCCTGATGGCAGGAGACACCAAGTCCTCTCACATTTGACTCCTGCCTGTCTCTGCAAAATCACCTCTCCATTCACAGAGCCCTATTCTTAGTGAAGGTAAGTCACATCTTCTAGGCCACTGCAACATCTCCACCAAGTTCTCCTTCACTCCAACTGCCACACATTGGCAAAAATGGGCTTTCTAAATGCAAGTCTGGTTAGATGACTGCCCAGATGAGTCTTCCCAGCATCCCTAGTTGGATCCTCTGAATTTGCCCCCTTCTTACCACTGTTGCTTCACCCATCACTAGCCTCCTATACCTATCCATTGCTTATCACTACCCTATACCACTCGCAGCTTTCACTCTTTACAAGCATGGTCTATATTCTGTTTTGTTGTTAAGGTACAAATTTCATTTTAGAGTATGGTTTACATTTATTGCTTTTAATAATACAAATTTTGTATTAAAGTTCTGGAGGTCAAACATTAAAATGGGCCTCACTGGGCTACAATCCAGGTGTTGTCAGGGCTGGTTCCTTCTGGAGGCTCTGAGGCACAATTTGTTTCCTTGCTTTTTCTGGTGTCTAGAGGCTATCTTCTTAGCTTTTGACTCCCTTCTTCCATGTTCAAAGCCAGAAATGGGTTTGTGTTTTTATGATTTACATTTTAGACCTCGAATTCTAAATTTTTTGTGAGCCCGAAAAGTCCAGCAAGTATGTACAAGGCATGGTTCTGTGCTGGTATTCTTATAACCCATGTCCTCTATATATAAAGCCATCTCAGAAAAGATTCACAAGAGCACCAAGACTGACAACATCAACTGGCTATGAGCATCCATTCCCAGTTCACCCTAGTTTCCCTCCAGAGGCTCTAGCAATAAATATTTCTTCTTTATAAGGCAACTACCCCAATGATTTTCAATACAACCTAATTAGAGGCTCTTTATTAAGCCTTATCCCAAACTAAGTTTTGCCTTAAAAATTCCACCCACATGGACCTCCCTGGTGGCACATGCAGTTGAGCACAGCGCTGTGAAACTGTCCACAGCCTCTGCAAAGCCAGTTCTATCCCTGCTGGCCGTGGAGATACCCACACGGTGAGCAGATCTCTCCTGTCTCGCCTGCTGCTCCCCTAAGCAGCGTATTTGAGTCAGTCTGCCTGTTCTGTTCCCCACTCTGTCTTTGGTGAATCCTCTCACCCTCCTGCACATCTGGCCTGTACTCTGGTTCTTAGATAAATAAATAAATCTTAAAAAAAAATTCCATCTACAGCCTGCACACACAACCTTTCTTTGCAACCCTCTTACCCAACTGAAGTAAGTTTAAAACCTTCCTGACCAGAACAAAAATGAAAACTTGAGAACAGAGTGGAGCAGCCTCATCTACATAAGATATCAACACAATCTTAGGTAATCATATACACATTACCATTAGCAGGAATATTCTTTTGCAATCTGGCATGGTTAAGTGGCACATGTTATCTAGGCTCTTGGTCACATACAATAAATCAAATCAATTTGTGATAACAAAAAATAAAATTGGAAATGTAAAATCCTCTGAGATTAACAAAGGAAAACACTCCACAGAAATTTACAACTTATGATTTAAAAGATGGAGAGAGGCAAAATACTAAGATTTCTCCAGCAAATCTCAGAAACAAAGATTCACATGATAAAAAGCAACTTGTGAAGTTCTTTTCCTGGTCTAGGATGACATCTAGGGCCCTGGGTTATCTGGTCTCCATCTAATGATGGCACAGTATTAAAGTTCTAACAGATTCTCGGCCTCTCTTGCAGCTAAGAATGATCACAAGACTATATTCTCATCAACAGAATGGGAGAGGAAGTGAAGAAACCTACCAAGTCTGGGTCTTCAGATACAAGGGATATGTTCCTCTATACATTTACCTTCCCTCTTGCTTTATTAATGTAATCTTAAGGTCCAGTTTTAACCATGCAGACAAGAATAATGCTAATGGTAAGACAACAACAACAACAACAAAAGGACCTGGCACCCTGAATGATCCTGAAGAATAGCACCACCCCTTCAACTGTGCTGCTTATTTTGGGCTATTACAATAAATGAAAGCTACTCTCAGCTACTCTAGTTTATAGTCTGTTATGACCTTTTAGATTTTATCTAATGAACAATAACACCTTCCAACTTTTTCTACTCCTCTTCATCCTTTAAGAACTAGCAATTCTTTAGAGTCTCTCTGAGACACCCATAGCCTCTTTACCTCTCTTCTGAGTTTACAATGCCCTCTGTTCTCCTTTCTATTATGGCTCTCATCACAGTGTATATCAATGGTTTGTTTACCCTTTTGCTTCCCCTAAAGAACAAACTTAGAATACTGAGGGTAAGAATTTTATCATATGCTATGTTTTTGCACAATGCTTGGCACATATTATGGCTTAAAGAATCCAAAATGAACATATTAGGTTGGAAACTACATGGACTTTCCTAGATTGAAACTAAGTAATAGTGGGTGGCATGTACATTTGTCAGCTTGCTTGATGGTAACCATGCTGCTAAGCATAAGAAGAAATTTTGAAGCCTTTCCAAGAGCATGGCTTTTCTCTCTAATAGAAATACAAAAAAATATATATAACTGTTGCCTCATCTGAAAACTATAGTTCAAATAAATAAGAGCAATGAAGAGTTTAAGATAACTACAATTAAATGGAGAAATGAAAAGGCAAAAAAAGTTGATAAATGACACCACATCATGTTGATCATTTTTGTTATTAAAATTAATATGATTATCCATGGTAATGAGGCATAGTAGCTTTGGCCTCCTCCCCAATTAATTAATTACCTTTACCAGTTTTGAAATAAATGGAAAAAAGAAGTAATATAAATTTTACCTGTGTTGACTCTGGCATGAATGCCAATGATAACAATGTTAGTTTGCACCACATACAATTCACTATCAATGATAAATTTCACTATCAATGAAAAATATTATACAAAAGTAAAATATAAAAAACAGAACATGTTTGCAGATACGTGAAAGAAGGAAACTGAAAATGAGGCAATGTGACTGGATACTAACAAGTATGGTATTAGAAGATATTTCTTTGCATATGCAAACGTTTTTATCCAAATTCATTATTCCTTATAGGGAAATATTTATAGAGGTTTTTTTTATCTTCCGCCAAACTATTTTATTGTGGTGTTACAGCTAATTTTTAAACTGTTCTGAAATTAACTGGAATTGGACCTTTAAAATGAGTTTATGTTTAATAATCATGTGCTGTGTTAAGTGCGTTTTCCCCTCAAATTCCCATAAGAGTTAACAGCCTTTGTCATGTTGCTCTTTCTGTCTGAGGAAGAGAGGTAAACAGGTAAAATCACAAGTAATCTTGACACATGTATTCTATTCATTATAACAATTAAATTTACAGAGTTAGGGAAATGCTCTTGAGAATCTGCTTCCTCAAGTTTGATTTGGGTTGAAGCCAAAACATTTCAGCTTTGGTACTCAGGAGTATTATTTAGAAGATAAATTGCCTGATATCAGATTTTGGAAAAGGTAGAATTACCATCAAGTCTTGTTACATAACAATTCATTGGAGGGAACATACCTTGTATTACTCAGTTTTGCTTATCACAGAAAAGGATTACTACTAAGGAGAATTTAATTGGAATAAAATATCAGTGAATTATAGTTTAGTGTTGCATTTCAATATTAAATAGACCACCTCCTTCTCCTGGAAAAAAAATTTATTCGCAATTTTACTGCACCACTACTATGTAACATATATTTAGAAATGTGTTCTTATCATAAATCTTTTAACACTAAAATAGACTACACCAGCTAATAGGAGAGGCGCAGTATTGATCTTCTACTTCTTTTGAATGACAAAAATAGTTTCAACATTCAGGGTGGCAATTTCTCAAAAATAAATTTGAGTGGAGGAGATTACATTCAACTAAAACTACATTATGAAGCAGCAGCAGCAAGGTAATAGAAAGTACTTTTCTTGGGTATATTCGAGATCTGTACATATTTTTCAGTTTCTTTCAAGGTCTTGATTCAACAAGATTTATTAGCACTGTCTACTTTAAGGGAAAAAATGGCTCTGTATAAAAGTTTGTATTTTTCTGTCTTTGAGCCCATATTCTGTACTCAACTGTCTCAAAATAAACTGAATAAAAAGCTTTTCTTAACTTGGTTAAGCTAAATTACCACTGAATTGTAGCCAAAAATTACTCTTTTTGTAGAAAAACTCTTAATAGAACATTAAGATTCTAAAGTGTGATTAAGGGTAATAGTAATGCTGAGACTGTTCACAATGGTTGAGTGAAGTGGCATGTTGAAGAATAAAGATAATAATGCATATAATTAAATAGGATGGGGTCGGTACAAGAAATATGTCTCAATTCTATTGATATTGTAGCACATGATGGTTTTATTTTGGTAGGGATTTCTTCTATCATTCTGAATAGTTTTATGTTAACATTTCCACAAAATGACCTGAAAATTCCTTACTTGGCTGGTGATGGGCAAGTGCTTGTGGAATTCATGTCCTTCTCATGGGACATCCATTCACAGTCAGCTCAGGTGCTCCTAAGAGAAAATTCTGCACTAGATACAAGTATCCATTTTACCACCATACTCTTTTCCTCCCCATGTGTGATTTCTCATTGTTCAGGCATCTGGTTCTTCAGAATATCCCTACTGGCGCAAGGCAGAAGCCTTAGTGCCACAGGAATCGTCCTGCATGGAGGAATACTGGCATACTCCCATACAAAAGTTTCCAGGACACAGGACCCAAACTTTTCCTTTTAAAGACATGGAAATAGATGATATACTCCTTTTATGTTTGATATTTCCTTATTCTTGGGTGCTATATGGCCTCATGTATGCTGCCACTTTTTATTTACACTTTAAAATGTAAAGTAATTTTTAATCATGCTGAAGAACTGTGACATATTTGGAGGACTTTCAATTTGCTATGTCAAGTGACTCAAGTTGCATCTCATTGTGAAGGAATAATCATCATCAAAAATCACTGGGATTTAGAAGAATCTTAGACTTTGATTGTATGTCACAAAATTCATAAATGACTTCCTGCATTCTGTACTGGTGCACTGAATAATATATATGTTCATGACTTATAGATGCAAATTGTCTTGTAAATAACTGATCTAGAGTTTTCCTAAATCAGAACATTATTACTAGATTTTTACATAGGAACAGTGAACAAATTACTAGAGATTATCTTGTTACCATATATTAAAATTAAAAAGAATTATTTGTTAAACAATTAAAAAATATATAGGGCCTGTGACAGCAATGCATTATCTTTCTTTTTTTAAATAAATTTTATTTTTATATTCCCCATACAATTGCAACCCCCTTATTTTGACCCCAATCCTTCCCCTCCCCGCCCCCCACCCCCCATATTTTTTTGTTGATTTTGATTTTCACTTTCTTATAGTTATTCATTTTCCTGGTCCCTTATTTAAGTTTTCTAGATTCCCGCTATGAGTGAGACCATCCGGTATTTTTCCTTTTCTTTCTGGCTTATTTCGCTGAGCATGATAGCAATGCATTATCTTTCAAGTCTTGATATTAATTAACAAAAGATCCTGCTGCCTACCACCCCCCACCACTTCCCCCACCCATCACCTCCCCACAAGCTCTGGACTAGCACTCAGCTAGTCAGAGGTGCAGCTCCATTTTAGTTCTGCCATTGCTACCAGTGGGCCTTGGCAAACTTGGCTTAATTTGTGTCTTGGTTTCCTTTACAAGAAACTATGAACAGTGACAAAAACTGGGAGCGTAAAAGGACGCTTTAGGAAGAAAGATGCATGGGAATAATCACTGGAATATGTAAATTCTGTGCAAATGTAAAAGGTCATAAATAGTGCCATAATTATCTAAATCTGCTCAGATTACCTAAATCTGGAAAGGAAGTTAAAATCATCTCATTCACTCACCACAGAGTACATATAAGAAAACCTGTGATGAAAAGTTAGAAGACAGAAACATAATACACCTGCTGTGTTAAAACCACGTTAGGACTCTAATGTTCTTTCCATGGAATGGAAGCTCCTAGAATGAAGTAACGAAACCCTAGATATGTCAATGGCTCCTCATATAATAGATATATTTGTTTTTGTGTGCTATCAAAGTATCACTGATGATGCAATTGCCATTATGTGGTATATTCTGTGGAGAGTATGTATCCTTTTTTAACAAATTTTATTTCAATAGCATTAATGAAATACAAGAATAAGTCATTTTATATAAAACTGTTTTACAAAGTACCCCCCCCCAAATCTATTATTATCATTATTTTATACCAGTGTTTTTGGAAAATCTCACTCCTACACAGCAAATCACTCATCCCTTTGATTTCCGGTCTGGCAAAGCCAAGTAAAGCAATCCAGTCAATTACACATTTGTTGGTTTAGTGCACATAAAAAATACTATTATTTCCTTAATAAATTCCTCCATTCAAGAGTCTCCTGAAAATACCTAGCATGCCATCATAACATATTTCTACTTCCTCCAATTCAGTTAGAGTGACCAAAAGAAGGGCTACCCCAGCAGGTGACACTCCTTCCAAATGTTACAATGCTCACAGCCGAGCCCTGGGATTTCACTCATAAAATCCACTGTATCAAAAAACAAATATTTGTCCATTACTCCTTTCTTGTGCAAGACCTTATAATCTAGCATTCAAAAATATTTCCTTAAGAAGAAAAAATTAAGCCTCACACGGGGGGGAAAATAGTTATCACCAAACCAAATTCTATCAAGGAAACCACTAATGTCTCTTTCTCCTTCTCTATCAACCCAAACTCAGCCAGAGAAATGGAACGGCCCGATTCCCAGGACCCTGTAGCCTGCACATGTACTGTGCCTGCTATTGAAAGTGTTTAATAATAGAGGAGCTTGCACTTTCATGTAATTCATAATTAGAAGACGACTACAACTGCATTATTTAAAATCAAGCCTTTGTTATCAGCTCCAGTTTTAGACAGAAGCTGAGAATCATTTGTGAGCTGTGGCAGACCCAGACTGTTCAAAGCAATTGCTGTTCAGCATGAAAGCTGCAATGGAGGTCACAGAACAGGTCAGGAGGAAAGATAGTGTATCGATTTCACACCAGGAATAGAGGCAAAGCGAGGGCCCACTGTTGCTGCATGTGATGTATTTCACTTCAGTTTAAGGCACATTTCATTCCAGTTCGAGAGGGGGTGGGGAGCAAAGGGCAGTGGATTTCACACTGAATCATGATGAATTCTGGAATTGTGGATTCCAGTAAATATCTCCTTCCTGGCATTAAGTATTTCTGTGGCAGAGTGAATATAATGGAAATTAGGCTTCCGCGGTGGCAAGGATGTACCTTAAAAAAGTAACCATATTGTGGAAAGTTCATTTCCTCTACTTAGTAAAATGCAATGAAAGCAGATATGAATGTAAAAGCACATAATGTATATGAAAGAAAGGTCCGTAGAAGGACTGACAATGAGCATCATCTAGATAATCAGAATGATGCTACAGATCACCCAGCAAACTAAGTCATTAATGGAAACACACCTCTCACAAATGAATTTCACTCTCATGGACTCGTGGGTAAATGTTTGAAGTCACACTTAGGGTATGGAAGGCATGCAGAAATGTCACCTCTGTCCCCCCACTGTACATGGACTTTTCTTCTTTCTCATCTCTGAAGAGCCATTCATACTCGATAAGATCTAAAAAGCAGTTCACACCAAACTTCATCCTGCCTTGAGTTGTCCTAAGATAATGGGTAAGCACTAATGTTTGTTTGCAACAAATGCCATCAATATACAACGATGATCTTGTATTCTAACATTCTGACATAGATGGGTCAGGTGAGCTAAGGTAAGTAAAATGTCTTCTGGGTGTTAATGATTCTACACAACTAGAAACAGGGCAGCTGTGCTCTGTCTTCCATTGAAGAAAACATTTTCCCATGTGTGTGCTCCACACACATACAACCATCCCCAAGTGTTACCCAGCTAGTATGAAAAAATTTGTTTGTAATAATTATAAAAATATTTTTAAAAAATGCTTATTTCACTATACTATTTATATTTTGAATATTATTTCTGCAATGTTTATTTTTTCTGTTTAGAAACATATTTTTTTTCTATTCAGAGAGCCAAGATTATATTAGAAAGAGCACAGAGACATCCTCTTAAATTATGTATACCATTTCTCTACCTACTCATTATTTCTGTTAACGTGATCCTAGCATCCACGTAGGCCTTTTCATTGCCCCTTCTTCCTGCATGTCTCATGTTTGTTATTTTATAAGTCAGGATCAATTTGCTACCTGCCACAAAAAATGAAGAAACTGCAATTAAGGCATATATCCTGATAAATTTTTTAAATCATTTCATTTGTTCCCAAACATCTTTCCCTAAGGGAAGTTTGCAAACCATGAGAAAATCAGCATATTTCCTTTTTATTCCACAAAGGAGAACTAAAGATCTGAGATAGGGAGAATATTAAAATAGAGAAGACGAAGAACTAAGTAGATAGTTTTCCCCATACATGAAGGTGACAAATAGTAGAAACTACTATTTGGGGTGGGTGGAAGTTAGATACAAATCAACTGACATGATGCTCTTCTAAACCAAATTGCCTCTCATTTCAATCTAAAGTATCAAAAAAAAGTCCAAACATCCACAGAGATCTTAAGGATAATCAATCCAGTCAGTCATCCATCATGACAATCAACTTAACAGAGTAAAAATAACTGAGATAAAGAGTGATGGAGAAAATTCTTGCTAAACAATTCATGCAATTTGGTTGACATGAATTCCTTCTAATGGCTTCAAGGTATTAATCCCATTCCTCTAGGCACTTCATGGGAACTTTTGTTACTTAAATATATCTTTTGAGAATCGTGAATATATGCAGTAAGTTTCATTTCCTCAACAAATACTTTGGCTAGCAATTTTAAGAAGATTGGTAAAGTCCCAACCACCAATCTTAAATGTATGGTATGAATTTAGAAATGATTGATGGTTTTCTAATATGTTTACAAATTCAGGGCTGTATTGCTAAAATTTTACTGAACCTAGTTAAGGTAGCTAGTTCTCATATTAACTCTTGAGGTAATGATCACTCTTGACTTCTGTTTTGCTATTCACCTCTGTGTATTCATGCTTTCAATCAAGCACCATGCTATCAAAGTACAGTCTAAGGATAAGCACAGCAGGTCAATCTCCATACAAAAAAACAAAAACAAACAAAAAAACTTCAAAGCAAAAGAAAAAAAAAATGATGCTTAGCCGGAAGACCTTTAAACTGCATCTTCAGTTCATAAGCTGTCTATGGTTTTTCTGGAACATAATAATTATAATGCTCTGAATAAGATGCCTGGGCTGGTGTGCAGGTAGTCCCTTGAAGGGTCTGAAAAAGAACAAGTTGGTAGTTGATTCCCATGGAATCAGTTCAATTAAGGTATCTGAAAACATCCATCCTTACTACATCCTTCTGCAGAAGAATCTATTCTGGTTTCTCAATAAAGGTTTGATTTTTACTATTTTTAATTGGGGAATAGACAAAATGATTTCCTTCCATGCCATTTGATAATTAACCATAGGAGTAAAATCTGCTATAAAAAAAAAAAAACTATTTCATTTTACAAATCTCCATGTTACTTTCAGGGAAACCTCTCCCTCAGGTGTTACTTGCCGCAGTAATAAGTTCTATACCACCACATTTTCACAAGCTTTATTCAGGTCCAGGTGAAATTACAGAGTCAGGAATTTTGCTGCCTTTACCACTCCAATTGGCTTTTATTCTTTACACACACACCCCTTAGTCAGGCTCTCTTTTTGGCCAAAAGTCTTTATCAATTCCATAGAATCCCAAGTAGTGACATTGTCATTTATTCCTGATGGGCCTCCCCCATCACTTCTATCACTGCTTTTTGTGAATACCCAGGTCTAATCATGTCTCCACCAGTTATGATATAGTTTAATAATATAACTCTCCCTCTCAGAGAACTGATCCAGAACTCACAGTCCTACCTCTCACTACTGAAATCATTGCTAGAGGCACAGTAAGAATTATTGCCTTTTCCCTCCTCACCTTCACCCCCAGAATTCTGACACCTCTCCTCTCCAGAACTCTCTGCCTCCTACTTGGGAAAAGATGAATATTGCTGTGACACAGCACAAGGATCTTTCCTCCAAAATATCAGGAAAGGGCAGCCAATGGATGAAAAATTATGCATAAACTCCAAAGATTAAAAAGGAAGTGTCATCCAATGGAATACTCAGCTATTAAAAAAAATGATGAACCCTTGCCATTTGTAGCAACAGGGATAGAACTAGAAGGGATAATGCTAAGAAAAATAAGTAGACGAAGAAAGACAAATACTGATTTTTTCACTTATATGTGGAATAGAAAGAAACAAAACAAAGGGTCAGAGAGAACCAAACCAATAATAAACCCTAGAAGTCTGACAAGAAACCCCAGAAGTCTGACTGTAGAACGAGGCTACTAGAGGATGGAAAACAGGGTATAAATGGGTCCCAGTGGACTATGGTGGAGGACGATGGGTGCCCTGATGTGGTCGGCATGGTTTGGTAACAGATATCTTAAGAGGTGTGACTCTACACCTCTGAATTATATACAGTGTTGCAGACCAGTGTTATCACAATATAAATAAATAAATAAATAAATAAATAAATAAATAAATAAATAAATAGATAAATAAAGATAAATCCCCCTTAGAGAAAAAAAAATAAGATTGACATCCAAGGCAGTTTCAAAAACATAAGGAAAATATCAGATGTTTTTGCTCCTGTTATACCATATCTCTGTTCTTTCTTCAGACAAAGAAACTAGGTTCCACTATGGCAATTCTACAAAAACTACTAACTTTTCACAAGTAAGTAGAGAGCACTCAGGACTCCCATGAAAGTAAAAGTGTTCCCTTTACCTGAAGCCCAGGATGTGGGGATGCCACTATGGAGAGAAACACACAAATGGTGCAAAGAGAAGAGCTCATGTCAGTGAAGGTGTGTTTATCCTTAAAGCCATATCGGTAGCCTGACCATCCTAATACATCCCTTGGCAATCTCTTTTGAAAAGTAATTGGAAAATGCTGCACCAACTGATAAAAAGCATTCTAAGTTTCTGCTAATGTCTGCTATATATTTTCAAAGTTCTGAATGGCAGCTAAGATTAAAACTAGTTCTGAAATAAACAACAAATATTGATGGAGCCACAACCAGGAAGCACTCGGCTGAGACTTGAGGGGATCTGAAGATGTATAAGACCAAGTACAATTTAGTAGGGAAGATCAGACATGTGCACAGTAGAGGTTAAGCTCTAATACAACATGAAAATACTTGAAATGTCAAAAAATACCAGTAAGTGTTTCCATCTCAGGATGTGAGGCTGTTATTCTCCCAAGGCAAGTACCAGTCCCATCAAAACAGACAAAAATCTACCTTCAGATAATAACACAGATAAAAATAAGACAAAGTGATCGCTACCAATTTAAAAATTGCCCTCTAAAAGGTCTTTGATTTTTGCCTGCCCATTTAGTGAATATTATGTATGTACTAAATAGATGGTTTAATATGCTTAATTTACATGCAAAATTCGCTAAACACATTCATAAAATAAGACTAACTTTTTAAATGATGCTCTTTCATTAGGTGTCTGCAAAATATCAAAATACCTGATCCGTTCAGTCATTGAGTAAAAGAAATTCATTTAATCAATGTGATTGGCATTGGTTAAACACAGTAACAACCCTGACTGATTTTTTTTTCACTTTTCTATGAAACTGACTTTTCATATATACTGACAGATGATCTTAAAGAAAATAACTTTGTCTTAACAAAACCTTTCCAAGGAATCAGAATTGCTTAGCTAGCTTCAGAAGACAACAAATATAGTGTCCCAAGGCATAGAAAATGGCCAGTCCTGTGGCCTCCTTAGTCAAATCATTATCCTCTCCTTGCTTTAGTTTTTTATTCACAAAATGATTGAATAAGATGCTCTCTGAGGTTCGTATAACCTGCAGTTGCCCCAGGAAATAAATACCTGGGTTTACCAAATTATTTTAATGTTTGTATGTCAAATATTTTCTTTTTAAGTAACACAGATGTAAAGAGGTGCAAACCGATGCTTCTAAATCATATACAGTGTTGCAAACCAAAGTTTTCTCAATAAAAATTATACCATAAAATATTAAATAAAAATGCTACCTTAACTGTAAAAAAATAAAAATAGCTATCCTACAGTACTTTTTACTTTGTAAAGTAAATATACATGGAAGGTGTGTATTCTGTAAGTAAATACATTTA
Organism: Talpa europaea; assembly: GCF_964194135.1. Taxonomy (NCBI): domain Eukaryota; kingdom Metazoa; phylum Chordata; class Mammalia; order Eulipotyphla; family Talpidae; genus Talpa; species Talpa europaea. Next base: position 69,787,322 of record NC_140075.1, on the reverse strand, counting down.
TCTCTTAAATACCTGAAACAGCAAATGTTAATAACTCCATTAATACATAGTTTTATATATTAAAATGCCATTTTAACCTAATTTTCAGCTGAGTATATAATATGTGCACCAAGTAAATATGAAGCTAACTACATTTTAATAGAATGAGCATGAAAAACTCAAGGTTTTATTAACAATGTTACATAACACTTTTTGCAATATTTTATTATGTTTTTTAATTCAACTGTTAAGCCTATTTTTAAAACACTTGTATTTGGTCTCCTGACTTGATAATGCATAAAATTTTTATATCTAAATTCTATAACATCCTTAAAAAAAAGCAAATAAGAAATAAACCTGAGCTCACATAAAAATAGCCCTTCTTCAAATTAGAATAAAAACTTCCATAAAACCAGCACAAAAAGTATGATGATTAAAAACACTATTTATCCTCAGAACAACTGATTATTTGATTTATACAATCATTAATGTATAATAAATTATCTTGATATTTTGTTTTCAAATAAAGTCTCTAAACATCATTAAAAAAAATGGGTAATTGGACATTTTGCATAAGGTTCAAAGGCTTAGAGCCAGAAGAGATTTGTGCCTACAATGGTGATTTTGTTTTTAATTCAACAATTTACTACATGTTCATAACACACCAAAGGAATATCAATATATCAACTATGGGAACAAAGGAATATCAGTATATCAAATATGGGAACAAAGGAGCAAATACAACCAACCTTGACATCTGGCCAATGTTAGAACGTGATTGAGATGTAACTGGTATAGCTGTGAACTGTAAATATGGAAGGTATCATTATTATATGATATATGATAGCTCTTAATGGAGAGAATGGTCATCAGTTAAGCAAATGAACCATCAGGCAGAGAATAGATGTGACACTGTGGGGATGATCTACTAATTTTCTAATAAGTGATGGACATTTACTGGTTCACAGATTTCAATGTGAACATATACAATATATGGTACATATGCATGTACAAGTAGCTCTATACATTTATTCAAGTGAGATGAAGATGTTGATATACCATAGGTGAAGACAATTTTATTTCTATTTATGATCAAAATTATCTCCTATCTATATTTGTGTATCTACAGAAAGAGATTGGGCCAAATCATTGCTTAGCATCCCTATTTAGTTAACAATGTCATTTGGACCACAAATGAAGCAACTTCTAGTTTGAATTAAATTTTGAATGTGGTATTTGTGAGATAACAGAAGGTATTAGTCTATTAGCCTCAGCACCCAGTTCCTAACACAGGGTCCGTAAGCAGCTTGCAAATTCAAAGGATAAGCGCACCTGGAGCATATTTTGTTCTACTAAAGTGACTCAGGACAGAGAATACTCACCAGAAAAAAAAAACCAAGCCCTGCTTAACAGCTTCTACTATTTCAGTCCCACCCTTCATCTTCCAAAAAACAGACAGAGGCTGGATATGGAGTTGCTCATGCCTACATGAGGAGGCCTCCACAAGATCCGAATAGTAAGGGGTTTGGAGAGTTTCCAGACTGGCAGACACATCAATTCTGGGAGGGTAATAGATACCTCAATTTAAAGGGGACAGTAGTTTCTGCCCTCAGGACTCTCCAATACCCTACCCTATTTAGCTATCTCTTAATCTGGCTGTTCACCTATCCTTTATCTTTTAATGAAATATCATGCATAAATCATTTCCATGAGAGCTATAATCCTTGCTAACAAATTAATAGAACCTGGGGAGATGTCTATGAGAACCTCCGAAGTATCCAACATAGAAGTCATAGTTATCCTGGGACCCAATACTTGCAATTGGTATCTGAGGTGGGATGGGAGCTGTGTTATTTGACTGAGCTCTTACACTATGAGATCTGACACTCTCCAGGTAGACAATGTTAGAACTAAGTTAGAATTGAGTTAAGATATTGACACACAGTCTATACCACAAAGGACTTCTTGTTAGGAAAAATATTCACAGACTTGCTGACCAGAAGTATGAGAAGGAAAATGTTCTGAGTGAGGAATAAAGAAAAGGCATAGAGAGGAATACTGAGTTTTTTCAATACATTTCCAGAGGAATATCTTGGACTCAAAACAGATACATAAATTTACATATAAATCTATTTACGTGTACATATATATACATGCACATATGTGTAGGGGTATAAATAATATACATATGTTTGTGTGTGTGTGTGTATTATAGGCTCAGAAGATCAAACTGGAATTTTACTTTTTCTTTGTTTAGGACCCTCCAGAAGTAGACTGTGAGATAAAGATGAGAACAATTCACAATATCCAAAATAAAGATATAGTACAAGTGCTCAAATATGGAGGAGCAAAAAAAGAAAATAGGGTATATATAAAACAGTGGAATACTACTCAGACATAAAAAGGATGAAATCTTGCCATTTGTGACACCATAGAGGGAACTTGAGGGAAATATGCTAAGTGAAATAGGTCTGAAGGAGAAAGACAAGTGTCATGTGATTGCACTTATTAATGGACTACAAAGAAGGGTAGAATGGTGGTTCAGAGGAAAAGGAATGGGTAGAAAAGGCCATTTGGTTGGTGCTGGATGATGAATGGACATTTGATTATGGATATAGTGAGAAAATGTAATATTAGAACCTATAAAGCACTGCAAACTAATGTTACCTCAATAAAAATAATAATAATGACTAAAGGTTTTAATATTTAGGAGGAAATACTTGCATGCAAATAATTTACCTAGAAGTGAAGGAAATGCTGAAAGAGTCTGGGTAAGTGACACAGGGAAGGGAATGCAATCAAAAAGATGTGAAATTAATACTACTTCAGTGGACCACTGGAACTCAATCCCACCAAGGAACTCTGGGAGCCAGTTTAAACTGCACCTCAGGATTATCCTATCCAAGGGGCTAAGAAACTGGTGTACTTATAAAACATCTCCATCTGTCACTGGAGACTGTGTTAATTCCTTGGCAAGAACTTAAGCAGTCAGAGAAAGCCTGGAGCAAAGATGTTGGCAGTCGGAAGTCAAGTTGTGAGCACTAGTTGCATGAGCTATGGCATTCTGATGCATTGAAGCTCCATATTAAAATAACCCACAGAGAGGCTCCCACCCTAGCAGGGGCCTTTATTTCCTTCTACCTAGTCTTCTCATTTCCTGCACACTACTGCCAAATTAATCTTCCTAAAGCTTGTTTTCTATCACTGTCTTTCTTAGGACCTTGCCGTGGTCTCCCTCTGTAAAATTGAGTCAAATGTTTTGCTCTATCTTCTTCCACCAATATCATATACTGTTCTTCTACTTTTGTCTTGTATGCTGGTCAATGTGAGCAGTCACTACTGGCCTGAATACACTTTTGTCCTTGCTCATTTCTTATTCTTCGCCTGGAAAAAGAACTAGACTCAATACAGTCTATTTCAAAGAGCGTCTATGACCATCTGAACAAATGAATTTCCTTCCTTTGGACTTCCCTTCCATGTGCTCCAGTCTATACTTCTATAACGTCTTCTTTCTTTTCTACTCTGAAATTTATTGGACTTTGGATGATGTCTATTTATAGGGGAAAATGTCTTTATTCTTCTTTGACAATCTCAGCTCCATGAGAACAATTTCTTTTACTCACTTTGTATCACCTACATTAGGGTAAGGCACACTAATGTAGGACATAAAATAGATGCTCACAAATGTGTTGAGTTGAAACTATGAGCACAGGAAGGTGCTGTTGTATCATTTAAAAAGAATTGAAATTGGAGTGTGACATCTACGCTGCAGTCATAGTTTGGTGTGTGACATTGGCATTCACTTAATCATACTGTGTCTCAGTTGACTCACCCATAAAACTGGAAAACAAACTGCCCTCTGCTGTATATTTCACATAATTAAGAATCAAATAAATTAACATCTATGCAGATGTTTTGGAATTTTTAGTGACAGATCATCACAAGGTATTGCTTGCATTAGTGTGAGGCCCTGGGCTTCAGGGGGTGATGGAGAAGACACTCCGCCACTACTGTGATGCTAGGAGCAGTCTTACTAGTAATTGTCCTACTGGCGCTCTCCTCAGCCTCAACTCTCCTTAAAATCAGTGTGTGTACTTGTAGGTTGACTAGCTGGGGAGAGGAATCAGCATTTGAAATGAGTTCAGAACTGGGTTAACTAGCATCATACGGAGACTGAATGAAGTACTTTGACCTCATTAACACCCAACCAACAGTCAAATAGGCATGTGTGTGTATGTGTTTGCATTTTTTGTATGTATTTAAGAAAAGTCTATTAAAAGCAGAAATGGGTAAGGCTTGTCAGCTTGTCTAGAGTAAAACAGGTGATTTTCAGGGGATATGCTTGAATAAGTGTACAAATAAAATACACGGATGTCCTCATCCTCTTCTTTTCTAAATGACACACCACAACTTTATAGTATAGTCAAACACTGGCTTTGACACACCTTTTAAATATTACTAAAAGGCTGCCTTTCTGCAGTGTATTAAGCAGCTGCTTGCATATGAGTATCTTGTTGTCCAGAGTGACAGCTGTATTTTCGCCTGTTTTGACATTGAGTCTGATCTGGGTGAATAGCTCATATCCATTAAAGTGCTATTACAACACTGAATGACTGCCAGAATACTTCCTGATCAATTTTAAAAGCCAGCTAGCTGTCATCATCTAATCGCAACAGCAAAAAACAAATCTTTGGGGAATAAAATGAGATTTTTAAACATTTTTAAGGCAGTGTATTAAATAAAATCTCTAAAAATTGTTTGAATAAGAATTATAAGCTACAGAAATGGGAAGGCAGAAATAATATTTTCTGCACTTTGAAACCCCTTACACTTGCATATTGGCAGGCAATCTCAAATACTCCTTAAATTTACCATTTCGACAATCACTGAGTTTGAACTCCTGCCATTACATAACTTAATAAAGCAGCACTGAAAACAATCACCACAGAGAGCGATTGTGCTCACCATTAAATTTAGTTCTATAAAATTTAAGACTGAATTCAATCATCTTTCTGTCTTTGCTTCAATGGTTGAAATCCAAGTGTTCAGGTTTACTTTGTACTTTTCTCGACATCCAGAAAATATGCATATTTTTATCTTTCATTAAAAATATGCATATTTTTAAAGTTACCACACTGGTATTTTAGATTTGCATTTATTAAGGATTGCCAAAGGGAGGTAAAACTCACTGAGACAGTTAAGACCACTTGAATCATCAGTTTAATTGGGGAAGTCTGATTCAAAGTTGTAATTCTGCCACCATTATCCTGACAATATCAACAAATACATAATGTATAAATTGGCATAATCCATTTGGAGGGCAAATATTTAAAGGATGTAGCTTTTCAGTACAATTAATCATCTGAGAGGGTTTCTTAATGGGCAGTGCTCAGTTCTTGTCATTTTGGTTTTGGCAGTTAGTATTTTCACACCACAATTATGCCAGAAAGCTTCACTCACAATTTCTAGTGGGCTTTCCCGCCTGCAGAAATGGAATGCCCCACTCCTTCTTAGGAGGTTCAGGGCTCCTCAAATCCTTCCAGGACCGCAATGTCAGAGTCCAAGAGAAAGGCTACAAGTGATACCTTTCCAACTCATATTTTATGGAGTGTGATAAATGGTGAATACTACATCATATTTTTTTTAATCCTTCAGAAAATGACTCTCGTTAAGAAAAGTGGAACGTTAATGGAAATACTGGGCTGATAAAAATCATTCATTTTTGGAGATTCGAGCGCTTGCTTAAGAACCTTGAACTTCAGTAACATAGTTTTCTCCAGAATATTAGATAATCTCCATTTTCGACCAAGGTCTCCTTTATTTTTACTTTAACAGAGTCTCTTCACCTTTTGATTCATTTTTAACTGTTGAAATCGGTGTTGTTATAAGAAACTGAATCTCTAAGAAAATGTTCCCCCTTGCATAAAGAAGTTGGTCATTTCATCTGGCCTGTCAGCCTTTGAATGATGCTGTCTACTCATTTGCCCTCTCAGTCCTAGGAACCCCTCTGTCTTGTCCCACCAAGCAGTCCCTTATTCTTCCGTCATTCCAGGTCTCCTTCTTTCTACTTTTGTGTGTGTTCTGCTTCCTGACTAAATGATTGTCTTGATGATTTCCACTTACTCAAACTACTACTTCTTGAAAATACTTGCCCCCGTCATTTCCTCTGTGTTGCCTTCTTTGTATTTTTCCTTCCTTGATGTTGACTACTTTAGTTATTTTTCTACCTGAGAACGGCCATAGATACCAAATTGTAATGAGAACAAAATAAAGAACATTCCACAGGGTACAAACATATTCCAAATAGACATATCCCAAATGACAAAAACTATCTCCCATTGAGACCTCAGCATCAAAAGAAAAAAGTGGCAGAACAATGGGGCTTCTGGTATCCGGTTCACCTTTGTGCCCATCTTGTGGTGGCCTTCAGTCATTCTTCTTTATTTTATTCCTAGCTTGTGCAAGAGTGTTTCCCTGTAAGGTAGAATTAGCACTATACACCCATATATCTTAGTTCAGAAATAGGGCATAGCTGGGTTCCAGTCACAAAACAAAACCTAGAAATGACAAAGTAAAATATCTCAATAAATTAGAGATGCAACTGCAGTAAATATCTTAATTTTTTTTCAAAATTATGCTATTCTTCTAGGTAATGTTCATGTTTATGAGGTGTAAGTGTATTTTTCCTCTTGGAGGTATAAACCCTGAGTTCAAATACTAAGAGACCTATGGAGACTGAAGTCTGACCTATATCATGGTCCATGGCCTGAGCCACTAATGTTTACCCCCACTAAACTTCTTAAATTTATAAAAGAACAAGTAAAATTTTATGAGCAAGTATGTGTTGAGTGAACATAGCCTATGTTGTATTAAATGTATTAAATTGAAACTCACTATCATATATGTGATTTTTTTGGTATTGTTTTTTAAGTTTGACTATACTTTAAACACAATATCCTGTGTATAGAAGAAAAGATGTAGGAAAAGGTTGTAACTGAGGTCAGCTATTTGTGCCAATCCCCATTTCCTTCATATCCAGTTCATTACTCGCAGTGCAAGTTAGTTCAGCCTCCCCACATACTGTTAAAAATATGTATATTGCTTCTGGGAGATCTACTGCCCCTTGTAAATTCACATATTAAAGGGTAGCATTGAAGGGAAAGGAATCTGTAATAGAGTCATTTATAGCCAAGCACTAAATTATATAATACGGAAAACAAATGGAGATGGCTTGGAGGGTGGGGGTATATATATTACCTCTCTTCAGTGAGCATTCATAAAATAAAATGGGATCTCCAAGCTGCCAAAATTAAGTGGAAGCTGGTCTACTAGAATATCAAAGCCAAAGAAATAAAAACAGAGAGAAAGAGTGAATGAGCGAGAGGAAACACCAGTTAATCTAATCTGAAAAAGTAATTAACTAGGTGTTAAGTATTGGAGAGGTCATTTTTTTAAATAAAATAATTTTTAACAATCCTGAAACTCATTATACCAGGAGGGAGTGAGAGAGTGAGAGAGTGCAAGAGAAAGAGAGAAAGCTTTAAAAATAAAATGAAAAAAAAAAAGGCTGGAAAATCAGGACAAAAAAAATGAATAGACTACAGCTTTTCCAATGATTCCTATTTCTCCTGACTCAGTGCCCAAACACGTCTTTCTCTGAACTGCCTTGCTATTTTGCCAAAAGAGAAAACTTATTTTCCATCTATGTAAACTCCTAGAAGAGGAAGGAGCAGGAAGACTACTCAATTCAGCCCAAGAAAAATAGAGCCCTTGTGCATATCTCCAAGTGTCTGGCAGAGACCCAATCCCCTGCCATCGTTGGTGGTCTAGGCTGGAGGCTATGAGTTGACCTAGGAAATAGAAGGCTTTTGCTAACCTTCCTTCACTGGGTCAACTAGAGAAAATTATACACTTAATGGGCAGGAAGGAAGGGCATAAAGCACATCACATTTAACACCACCCCTTCCCTGAGCTGGCAGGTCCTAGAGAGTGCCTGGAACTTAGCTGCCAAGGATTATGCCTTGCTGGACGCTGTAACGAAGAGGAACAGCTTCAGCGTCACAGAGGGGGAAAGGAGGAAGAGTGTCACAGGGAAAGAATGAGGAACTCTGAGTTCCAGGTTCAAGAAGCCAAATCTATTTTTATTTACCTGAAATGTTAATGCACAGAATCAATCAAAAAGGTATAAGAGAGACTAAAAATATAGTCTGATGGATAAGCCAGTATGCCACAGCTAAAAGGAAGATAATAAAGTAGAAGTGAACAGAGAGTATGAAAAATACTAACTCCATTCTCAGGAAGAACTAAAATGGAGACAGGTAAGATTATAGATCTAAACTCCTCTCTAGCTGTCCAGAAAATGTGGAAAGCCGACAAAAGGAGCACATGAATACAGAGGAACAACCATGGGAGGAAAAGCAGTCACATCATTGTTGGTATGGAGGCTCCATGAACACAAAGTGACTTTTGCCCAAGTCACTGGAACGGGCGTTCATTGAGTAGCTGCTTTGATCAAGCTGTATTCATGGCTACAGATACAGTAGGGAGCCATACAGACTCCCTGACCTCAGAAATCTTCTGTGGGTAGGGAAGGAAGAAGTGATTACCATACAATCACAAGTGAGCAAGATAAGAGACACACAGGAGGGTCAATCTGAAGTTGAGGGATTGGAGATGTCCCAGAAAGCATCATCCAGGCTGAGACATGACAGCTGAAGAGGAGCCAACCAGAAGACTAGTAGGGAAGAAGTGTTCTCTGCACTAAATGATAGTCATGTGATATAAGTAAATTATTTCAACTTTACAGATTCCCTCATTACCTGAAATCAAAAAGAGATCTGAAATCTTGCTCCTTTTGGAGTGGGCAAATGAAAAGTCTAGGCTGATATTAGCAGAGACAGGTTTCAATGAAGAGAAGACAGAGTGTTGAAATACCTCATTTTAAGTAATCAAATTCCAATTTCTTTTTTAATATTTTGTCAGTTGTCTGTGCAACCACTTAGAAATTCAGAGAATCTGAAAGAGTGCATTGGTGCCTCCTAGCCTGGCACACTTGATCTGTTTTTCATGCAAGGAATACGTTCAGTCACTGCTTAGACTTCATCTAAGGTTGGGAATGGAGGTGACACAGAGCTAACATTTATTGACCACCCTGCCATGTGGTTTATGCTTGGTGTATTACAAGAAGTATTACATACTGAATTCCTGCAACAGCTCAACAAGATATTTTGATAGTCTCAGTTTTCAGATGAGCAAACAATACTCAGAAACTTAGAGTGATTTATCCAAGGCCTCACAGATGATAAATGGCCAACCCAAGATCCAAAACAAGACTTGTCTGATTCCAGAAGCCTATGCTCAAAACTAATTAAGCTAGTCACCATCTACTTTGCAAAATCTCCTCTGTTCTATGTCTCTTTTTTTGCTAAGCTTCTTATTTCAAAATCCATGAGACACATATGGTATTTTTATTAGTGGGCATGGAGACCCATTTCAAGAATGCCTTAGCAAATTTAGAAACATACCAGTAGGTTAAGAATAAAATGGTTTTGGGCCTCCCCTGGTGGCGCAGTGGTTGAGCGCTGGGCTGCAAGGCTGCCTGCAGCCTCTGCAGCGCTGGTTCATTCCCTGTTTGCCAGCGAGGGTCCCCAAAAAAAATAATAATAATAATAAAATGGTTTTGAGAGCACAGCTATAAGGTATATTTTAATGGTGAAATGGCATCTGATTTACAATTAAGATTTTAAGAACTTATTATAAACTTATTGTGTTATATACTATTGAAAAGAATAATTGTATCCATCATTGGTGTTTTCTGATTACACAAGTAATACATATTTATTATGAAGAGCTTGAAAACTACAGATAAATATAAACAAGTAATGATTTCCATAACCTCAGCGTTCAGAGTTAGTCCATGAATATTTTGGTATATTGCTATATTCTTATATGTGTGTAACACATGTGTACTTTTAACTAGATCAAAACTGTGAATAATATTTTATAACCAGAAATTTTCATTTAATAGTATGTGGTAAGGAAGATTTTCAAAGAATGAAGAATATTTTTACCCTCCAGTCCCATGCTGTTCACTAGAATAGTCACTAACCATACATGACCATTAAAATATAGACTCAAGTGGGTATTACGACATTGCCCTGTCCAAATTACTCTCCCACCAAAAACATAATAGAGTAGCTGTTTGTCCTGCCATTTATCCACATCATAAATATCTAAGAGTAAAACTAGTGCCTTATTCATCTTTTCATCCTTGCTTTAGCATCTGACATATAACGAATGTCCAATAAATGTTTGTGGAATTGATCTGAATGTACAGCTATCTGTTACTGAATAACAAAGGCGAGGCTACGCACAGAAGATTTTTGTATACTTCATAAAGTTGTGCACACTAAATAAACAAATAGATCTAACCTCTCAACCTTAATACAATGTAAATAAATACAGGCTAGTATTCAAGACAAAAGCTCCTATTTTTGTGAATATTTCATAGCAATACCAGGAAAATATGTTTCTCTGAAACCCCCAAAACTACTGAAGAATTTAAATGTCTAATGTAAAAAGAATATATTCTGAATACTCTTCCCATTCACTTTACCAGTGCCACATTCAGGTTATTATAAAACTACAGAATCAATCCACCTTTATAATGCATTTTTAGAATGCATTAGGTATGACAATAATTGTTAACAGCCTACAGATCTATTTCCCATAGCAGAAAGCATCAACACATGTATGAAAAAAGGTGATTCTGACTCAAAGTCAAATTAGGAAATAAGATACATAGAAGAAATATGGAGATTAGGTCACACCTTCCAATGAAAAGAAATATTCATTCCAAAAGTGATGTCATGGGTCAGCTTTGAATCCAAGTGTAAGGTTAACATTTTGTCTCACTGGAAAAAAATGAATTTGACCTTGTAATATTTAGATCACACAAAAACTACCACAGACAGATTTCTTTCTGAAAGCCTTCAGATTGCTTCTTGTCAAACCGTTTGAGTCAGAGATGTGAAATGGGATCTTGACTGGTAGCCACACTCGCTGATGACAACCCAAAAGACAGGGCTGTAAAGGGGTTTCAGCCTGGCTCCCCTTTTCGTTAAAGTATGTTAGGCACTTTTTGCTATGTCCACTGAGATGAGTATGGATGTAACTGAGGGCAATCCTTGCATAGAATTGCTTCTTTTTATAAAACTGCTAACAGTCTTAGATTAAAAATTTAAAGGCAATGAATTTGGTCAACATTCGGAAAGGCAGTCACATGCCCCAACTTTTGACTACAGCATGGTAACTTGCTACAAAGCAATCACAAGCCATTCTGACCAAGATACTGGTAAACAAAATAAACTTCTGTGATACATCTCTTTGGTTAACTGTTAAAAATAGTAAAATGCATTCTTTACTACTTAAAAAATAAAAAAGACCACCTGTACCCCTTTGTTTATTGCAGCACTATTTACAACAGGTAAAACCTGGAAACAACACAAATGCCCAAAAACAGATGACTGGATCAGAAGATGCGGCATATATACACAATGGAATATTATTCAGCAATCAAAAAAGATAAATCATAAGCCAGAAGGAAAAAGAAAAATATTGGATGGTTTCACTTATAGCAGGAATATCAGGGAATCAAATAAGACATAAGTGTAAAAAAATAATAACAGGACAAAACACAACAAAGCAAAAACAGACAATTATAAATCAAAGACATCCTGCAGGGGAGGAGGAGGGAGAGGGATCAGAGGGAGGGAGGGAGGAGCACAGGGGACTGAGGTGATGGTGCATGGGAGCACTGGTGAAGGAAGCTCTACGGGGACCACACCTGAGGGGGTGGAGGGAAGCAAATATTTTTTAAAAATGAACAATGATGTAAATAAATTTAAAAAACTAATCAAGGGCCTCCCCGGTGGCGCAGCGGTTGAGCGCTGGGTTGCGAAGCTGCCCGCGGCCTCTGCGGCGCCGGTTCGATCCCCGGCTGCTCCCCGGCCACCTGAGGAGGGTCCCACATGGCGCGCAGACCTCTCCTGCCGCCCGCTGCTCCCCTCAGCAGTGTACTTCGGTCCTTCTGCCTGCTCTGCTCCCCGCTCTGGCTCTGGTGATTCTCTCACCCTCCCGCGCTTCTGACTGTACCCAGTGCATGTATAAACCAAACAAACAAATAATAAATAAATAAATAAATAAGACAAGACATGCCTCTAGAAAATTAAAATAAATAAATAAATAAATAAATAAAAATAAAAAACTAATCAATAAAAAAATTGAAAAAAAATTAATAGTTAAGAGAAATAACGATGCACACAGTTTAAACCAAGATTAGGGTTTATTCTTACAAAAGTAATATTTTTTAAATCTCTAAAAATGTGTAATTTCTAACAACTTTAGTGGAAATGCCTTCTAGCATATCTGATTGGCTTATATACACTCTTGTTTCATCTTCAAAACATATGCTCCAAAGCATTCTCCAAGTTATTTTGTATTAACTCATAATCTGTCTTCATTATTTTTCTAGAGATATTAGAAATTGTATACCCTATATTTTATAAACAGATGTAAATATACTTACTCAGGACTAAACACATGATTCCTCTACATGCCTGAAAGTCTGTTAAGTGAAAAGAGATAGCTGGTGAATGAGGGGGTAAGTATGGGGTTTACGGTCCAGCAGACCTCTGACTTGAACATCAGTCCAGATTTGTATGACTTTGGGCATATTACCCAATCTCTGTGATTCTTCCTTTAGTCCTCACCAGTGCTTGGGGGATGGTGAGACCTATCTTGGTATATGACTTCATGGACTGACTTTATATGTATAAAATGTGTTCTTAATAAATGGAAATAGGGCCTCCCTGGTGGCACAAGGGGTTAAGCACCACACTATGGGGCAATCCGCAGCCTCTGCAGCACGAGTTCAATCCCCAGGCAGCCAGGGAGCAACCCACATGGCGCAGCAGACCTCTCCTGATTCGCCCACTGCTCCCCTCAGCAGTGTACTTCGATCAGTCTGCCTGTTCTGTTCCCCACTCTGTCTCTGGTGAATCCTGTCACCCCCCGCATCTCTGGCCTGTACCCCAGCTCTTGTATGCATAAATAAATAAATCTTTAAAAAATAAATAAAATAAATGGTAATAATTATTGTGTATTACCACTCCTGCTATTGTTACTATAGTCTTTTGTTAAAAAAAAAAAACTTAAGGGCCTCCCCGGTGGCGCAGCGGTTGAGCGCTGGGTTGCAAAGCTGCCCGCCGCCTCTGAGGCACCAGTTCGATCCCCGGCTGCTCCCCAGACACCGGAGGAGGGTCCCACATGGCCACAGACCTCTCCTGCTGCCCGCTGCTCCCCTCAGCAGTGTACTTCGCTCCTTCTACCTGCTCTGCTCCCCGCTCTGGTGAATTCTCTCACCCTCCTGCGCTTCTGACTGTACCCAGTGCATGTATAAACAAAACAAACAAACAAACAAACAAATAAATAAAACATGCCTCTATAAAAAAAAACTTAAGTGAATAAAGCATGTGACATAGTCAATATTACATATTTTATTTATTATATGATTCAATGCTAAATTGTGTCTAAGCCTAAAAATACTGAACAGCAGCAAAGCAAAGAATATAAATAATTAGATAAGACTTCAGTGAGAAGGGCCTTGACTTGTACTTTAAAAAAAAATCACTTATCATCAAAACCACAATGAGATACCACCTCACAAGAGTGAAAATGGCCCATATCAAAAAGACCACAAACAACAAATATTGCAAGAATGTGGAGAAAAAGGACTCCTCATACACTGTTAGTAGGAATGTAGACTGGTCCAGCCTCTAAGTAAAATCATATGGAGGTTTTGCAAAACACTGAAAATAGATCAACCATATGATTCAGCAATTCCACTCTTAGGTACCTACCCAAAGAATGCAAAAACACAAATTCAAAGACAGATTGAACCCCTATATTCATTATATCTCTAGTCATAATAGCCAGATTATGGAAACAACCTGGGTTAAGAAGATGTATTATATACACAATGGAATTCCACTTAGCAATTAAAAAAAAATGAAATCTTGCCATTTGGGACAACATGGATGGAATTGGAAAGGATTATGCTAAACAAAACAAGTCACAAGGAGAAAGATTTTACTCACATGTGGAATATGTAAAACAAAAGAACAGACAAAACTAAAACCAAGGCAAACCCTAGAAATCTGGTCATAGAATTGAGATTATCAGAAGGAGAGGGTAGGGTGTGAGGGACAAAGTGGTGGTGTCCAATGGACTATGATCCATAATGAGTAATTAAGTGGTAGGTGTGATCTGGTAACATACATCTGAAGAGGCATGAATCTATACCTCTAAATCATATATAGTATTTCAAACCAATGTTAACTCAAGATACACAGTAAGCAAATAATACTCAATAATAATGCCATTAAAAATAATAATAATAAATATTCACTATGGTTTCAGAAAAAGAAAGAAAGAAATAGGTAGGTAGGAAGGAAGGATTTGGGAAGATTTGAAAAGTGAGAGGGTAAGAGCATAAGAGCATATGTGTAAGATACATTTTTATGTGAAAATCCCTAGTTAATTAAACCTCATGCCTATGTATAGAGGCTGGTCATGGTCACTGAGCCACAATTTATGACTCCTGACACACAAAAATACATACCTGGAGAAAACTAGAAACCTACTCTGACACTTAAGTGAGGATAATAGTGGAAATAACTATTGATACCACTTTCTGAGTGACTTCCATGTACCAGTTACTCTGTCTCAATTTGTTCTTCTGAAAAATGGGAATAACAATTCTTAATTCAAGGAAAGCACTTAGGACACTGCCAAAGACTAGTAAGTGCTGATACTGTCCTTCATTTTGGTGTGGTACTTTCCTTTTAAGGCACCATCTATTTCTCACAATAACCCTGCAACCCACAGGACATTGTGGAGATGGTGAGTTGAAAGGAGTTGAACAGAAAATTGTTGAACTTAACATAAAATGAACATTGAACAGTTTTTGGCAGATCAGTATTTTATAAGGATTGGCCTGGCAGGAGCAGATAGTTGGGAAGTAAAATGGGCAGTGAGGTCCTTGCTGTCAAGGTAGTCAGGGGCATAAAGGCACTTTCATTCATAGAAATGGGATGGAGAGAAAGGTATTCTGACCAAAATAACAGAAAAAAACAAAAAAAGTCTAAGTTATTGTTCGTATAGTTCACTGACATTTACCAAGCACTTAGAATGTGCCAAGCAATGTGCCAAGTGCTTTTTATACTAATTGTTACATTTACTTATCCCAGCACAGCATGACTCTGGGATAGTGAAAGCTATAGTTTGCAATTTGCAGATTAAACCAGGACTAAAGTTTACATCTCCTGTCGAATGTCATAAAGTTGATCAGCTGTGGAGTCAGGCTTTGAACTCAGATTTGAATGACTCCTATGCCAGCTCTCACCTGGGAATACTTAGGATGAAAAATATGCTATCTGGGTGTAAGAATTAACTGATACAGATTTCTTTGTTCTTACAGAATGCGTGTCTTTGGTATCAGAAGTTTTACTCCGCACCAAGTATTGTCAAGGCATATGCATATTTAACAAAGAAGGCAAATCCAATTGCCAATCATTAATGCTTTGAAGGGAGTAACATTAAAGACAAGACATTTTTAAAATATATCAAGATATATATGTCTACATATATATAACATGCATAATATTCATGAAAATCAACTTCTTTACAAGAATAATTATTGCTTTCTATTGGCCCAGGTTTGTAACTGCACAGAAGAGAAACTCATATAAGAGAAAAGCAAAATCAAATACTATCCAAAAATTAACAATGATGTAAGAAAATAAAAATAAAGAAAAAAGAGAAAAGCAAAAGAAATATTAGTACAGCAAAATCATAAAAGTTAATTTCATGAAACCAGCTGTTTTAAATTGAATTGTTTTGAAGACATTGTTCATATCTATTCAAATAGACTCCAGTCCATCCAAAATGTTAATCTGTCACTCCTAACTGATCCTTTACAAAGCCTTAGACCACTGCTTACAAAAGGAATGTAGTTTATTACAGTTGTTGCACTCCAAATGAATATTGATTTCAATCTCAGAATGCTATGAAAGGACTTGCATCAATTACACAGTACATCAGAGTCATAATGCAAGTTACCTAGTTCCAATGATGCACACAGCAAATCAATCATTCACTTTCACACACCTTTGAAGAGACACCAGCCACCATAAGCTTCCTTTATCTAAACCTTAAAATAAGCCACACAGTGCAAAATGGTGATAGAAAAGGAAACCATCCCGTTTTTAAAAGCAAAGACTACCGTCAGAAAGCCATTATAATTACTCCTTTTCAAGTGGGCTGTGTGTTAATACAAATACAAATGAGGGGGTAAAAAAATGAAGCCTTAATGACAGCATTATGAGGGGAGGTTTCTCCTTTACATTATTTATTTATTCAATGGAAAATTATTTGGCAATTATGATAAAGCAACTAGACGACAATGACTTTCCTTTGAATCACTAATTAAAATGCTGATTGCCTGTGGAGTGAGATGTGCAGTTATGGTCAAACAAGAACTTTCATTGTGCTAAACAGCTTGGGCTGGCCTGACACCTGGGTGGGGAGGGGAGGGGATGAATCAAGCACATTTTCACCACTAAAATCAGACTCATTTTTATTCTGCACAATTCCAACTTAATGTTATGAATCTGCAGCCGTAATCTTAAAATATTTTTGAAAGAAAGAAAGAAGATCCAGGTTCTAAAATTAATAACCTTATTAAGTCTAAGAGTGTATTTGATACATATCAAATGATGTTTCATATGGATATTTTTTTATAAGTTTGCACTTCTTGTGTTCTTACATTTCTCTACAAGCTACTTTTATGTACACATAAACGTCAAAGAAATGTCACCTTCTTAACTCAACATGAATGCTCTTTAAACACAGACGAGTTCAGAGGATTACTCTTCAATAATGAAAGAAATGTCTTACAATTAATTGTGAAGAGGAAACTGCCTTGTAATGAATTCAGTGCTTTGAATTTTACCTACTAAAGTTAAGATGTTCCCAGTAACATTGAAATAGTCATCATTTTCCAAAATGAGAAAAATAGATTTATTTGCAATTTCTGTTCTAAAAATTAATTAAATGAAATTCATAAAGTTAAATGAGAATAGGTGCCTTAAACCAATAATTTTCATCATTACAAACTACGTTCTTTTAAAAATTCCAGTCTCTTACAGAATGATAAATTCTTTGATTTGGAAGAGAACTGAGAGGTTCTCTACCCCCATTTACTTTGGAAATTCTCTCCAAAGTATCTCTTAGAAATTCTTGCCACAACTTGCCAAAGATGATGTTTATCACCTTGAAAGATAGACCATTCCACTTCTGAATGGATCTGAAAGTCAGCAAAAATACAAAGGTCAAACTGGCCTTCCTATAACTTCTACCTCTAGCACCTATTCTGCCCCAGGAGCATCACAGAATAAATCCATTCTCCTTCTGAATGATCCCTTCCAAGTATCTTAAGACAGCTATCATGCTTCCTTCAAAGTTTCCACTCTTCTAAACACTACTCTTCCAGCCACTCTCTATGTGCTCCTGTATCCACCCTCCACAATCTACCCCTGCTAACCAATGGTTGGAGGGAAAATAAAGAGAATATATATTCCTGATGTGGCCAAATTATCCAAGTGTCATAGAACTGGGATTTTTGTTATGTTTTCTGTTTCTAATTGTTAAAGGATCGATTTTATACAGATGAGTTTTAACAAAAGTAAAAATTCATGAATTTTACATTTATTACTCCTAAGTTTCATTATATTTGTCCATTATTAACCCTGAGGAAATCCATTCCAGTTCATTTGATGCTATTTAATCTCTTTGACCTTAGTTCCCTAAAATGCTCAGCACAGTAAATTCTAAATAGTCACAATTAATTCTAAATTCAAATACTACAATTTATGGAGTATCTATCAAGTGCCTGATATAGGGCTAAGGGCTCTGTGTACACACACACAAATAAGTACTATGATTTCCATTTCACCTATGAAAACAACTAAGACACAGAGTGGCTCAGGAATCTGCTTGAGGTCACTCAGTTAGCGCCAGGGCTTAAGTCCAGGTCACCCTTAACCAACACACTATCCGTGACCATTCTTCTTAATTTCCTACCTTGTAAAATACTAACTCATTTAGAATCTCTACATCTACTTGAGGTTTTCAGGTTCTGTTAGTTATAGCTGTGCTGCCCTTTCGATTCTGATGAACCTATGATAAAAACTGTTGAACAGCACCAGGTTAAAATAGTGTCTCTTTAAAAGACCAGCCTCCAATTTGATCAATTCCTCTTTAGAGGATGATTTACTCAAAAAACCATGAATCCCCCTCACCACTCACAGGACACATCCCACAGCGGCCACGACCCTAACATGACACACTTTCTCAAGTGACTTGCACAAAGATCTGGGAATTTCCCTAATTACAGATTCAGTAATCATACACCTATTCCCCACACCCCTCAGTGGTAATAAATGCATAGAAGTTTTTATTAGATATTTCTCAATTAAAGGATTCTAAATGTAAATGTCCAATGACTATCACTTGGGGCTCTAACCACTGCCTCAACCACCTGTATTTTCTTTTCTTTTCTTTTCTTTTTATATATCTTTTTAAAAAACAATAAAAGATTTATTTTATTTTATTTATACAAGAACCGGGGTACAGGCCAGATGTGCGGGAGGGTGAGAGGATTCACCAGAGACAGAGCGGGGAATAGAACAGGCGACTGACGAAACATACTGCTGAGGGGAGCAGCGGGCAAGACAGGAGAGGTCTGCTAGCCATGTGGGTTGCTCCAAGGCTGGCGGGGATCAAACGGGCACTACAGAGGCTGCGGACAGCTTCCCAGCACTGCGCTCAACTGCCTGCACCACCAGGGGAGGCCCATACTTTTCATACATCTTTTAAAGGAAGTGAGGTTAACTTGACACCGTTGTTGGTAGCTAAGGACTACTGTCTTCCCAAGTGCTGTCAGTTTGGCCATTTAAGAGCTCCCATCCCACAGTGAGTCTAAGTTTAGGCATTAGCTTATTCAGAATATTACAATATTGGGTCATCTCTTCCCTTTCCTGGTGTTTTCCAAAGTTTTCCAAAAGTACTTCCACAATCACAAATGAAAATGTCTTTACTGCAATAAATGACTCTGTACCAATTAAAAGCAAGTAGGAACTCATTTAGAATCTCTACATCGACTTGATGTTTTCAGGTTGTTAGTTATAGTTGTGCTGCCCTTTAAATTTTGAAAAATCATTATCCCTTACAGAGAAAACAAGTTAAATAGAATAACCAGTGTTTCTTTCTCTTTAGTCCTATTTTCACATTAGACCATCTGTTTCAAACAATACAAATCATCAAGTGGTACATCTAGACTGGGCAAGTATATTTCATGAGGACAAAGGAAACACAAAAATAACATGGCATGCTTAAAACCCAGGTGGGAGAGACGCAGGGACAGACATGGGGAAGTGTGACACAAAGGAGAGAACTGAACACATCAGAGGGCAAACAAAGTGCTATGGGACCCCATAGGTATTAAGTGGTGAAACAACAAGCTAGATGTTTTATTTTTTCTCATTTTATGTTTCCAAATGTAATTTTGTCTTTTTTCAGAAATTCATATTTTAAAGGTGTACTTTGAAAAGTTTTGTGTGACTATTTTTTTTTTGCACAACTATTCTCTTTGCTGGGTCATCTATTGTCAGAATTTTATTAGAGCCTCCCCTACCAACAGTTGATCTACACTCAATCACCTTTTCATTCACTCATTACACAAATATTACTGTAGCTACTAAATACCACCAGTCTTAAAATCTTAAGTCATTGAATCACATCTATATTTTTAGGTTAATTTCTATGGATCAAGTGTTTAGAGCTGCTGGCCTTGAATTTAAGAAAAAATTTTATTTGTATTTTAAAAATTTGCTTTCTATAACAATAAAATTTATTTAAAAAAAAAAATAAATAAAAATAAAATAAATAAATAAATAAATAAATAAAAAAAATTTGCTTTCTAAAATTTCAGGTTATAGTTCTATTTACAGCCTTTACTTAACCAAAAATCTCTCCCTTAATTTAGAATTAAGTTGCTATCAGTCAACTACTCTATTGATCCCTCAGTTGAGAGGGTTTTAAAGACAAATCATAAATTTTTCAGAATCTTGGCAGACTATCTGTACAGATAAAATTCCCCAAAACTACTATGCCTATCTCAATGACAGCTTTATAAGCTCAATAATTAAAGCATCATCCCTATCATCCATTTTGAAAGGTGGCCAACAACTACCCCTGTTTAATTATTTCATCCACACCAAAATGGTTTCTATTCATATGTGTATTTCAGTATTTCTGGTACAGAATGTAAAATTTTTCCTCAAACACTATTTTCATCATCAGGGTAATAGTTACCTTAAAACATCTGAAAATTTAGAAAAGCAGAACAAAACTATTATTTGAAATTTTACAGCCTAGATGTGATTCCTTTAACAATTTTGTGTATTTCCTTTCTGAATGTGTAAACATATGCGATCATGCTCATATATGTCTATGTATGCACATATATCGTGTGTGTGTATGTACTGTGTATATACTGTCTGTTATGCTAATGTAATGAATAGTGAGTCCTCTCTGTGTTAATTTTTATTCAGTTTTTTTTCGGGAGGAAAGTCGTTATATTTTCAGTCCTTCTCCTTAGTACTTCTCCTTAGTCCCCCTATGCTACGGTTAATCTTTCTTCTTAAAATCTACATTTTTGACCTGCATACAGTTACCTGATCAAATTAATCCCATCCCTATTCTTATTCCCTGGTATATTTTCTACAGAATTTCAAGAATCTTTCGTCAGCCTTTTTCATCAGTTTAATATTAATTCTGTGCTTTGTTTATTTCATTTCTTGCCTAAACCAGTCCCAAATTTTAATTCGAAGTCTTCTTGTCCTAACAATGAACACCTGTCAAGCTCATTCTTCCCAGTCCTGAAAATTAGAAAACTGCTAACAATATTACCTGTATCTCAAACCTTGTGTGGTCACACACAGAACTTTAGAGGTGCATTCTCTAGCCTTATTAGCCATCTCTTCCACTGTGCACATTGGGGAATGCCTGGGTTCAATGACACTTAACAGACCAGCCATCAATTCTAATAATCTTACTCCAAGAATGTGGTGTATTTCTCATGAAGTCATTTCAGCTGTAAGCACAGCCTCGTTCCACTTCTCAAGAAAGGCCAGCACAGTCTCTGGAGTCACTGTATGATAGTTCTCCATGAATGCACTCACTATCCCACACAGTAGCAACTGTGTCTCCCCAGAAGGCCTGATCTCATGTGCAAGGGAAAAACCTCACGTCCACTGTACAGCTCTGGAAGGAGCCTCCTCTCTTTCTCTTCCTCATCTCTTTCTATGTGCAATTAAGTTCCTACATTGGCCAACCTCTCCATGTTAGTTTATAATTACCCACTGATGTTCTTCTCTTCTCTGAATATTTGCTCTATTCAGGTTGCCCTGATCAGAAAATAATCCAAGAATGAGTGTTCTCACCCAGATAAGCAAAGCTTCTCTGCACAGTTCAGTAAGTTTATTTACTTAAAAAACAAGTATGATTATTTTAACTTACTAAGCTTTGATTGCATGCCATTTAATCATTTCTGATAAGTTATGTATTATATGACACTATATTAAAAATGATTTTCTTATCAGTTTATGACCATCATTTAAGATTATTTTATAAGAACAGTATACAGCATTTAGTTATGATTCTAGTATTTGAGTATCTGATTTTAAATTGAGGACACTAATGAAAAATACATCACCATAATTTTAACAGGAATGAAAAGTAAACATATTCTTTACAACTATTATTTCTTATTTATTATGAAAGCCATAACATTATGAAATAAGGTCCTAAAATAATCTGCTGTATAAACATTATAAGTATTATGTCCTTCATGTGTGTCTCTGTCATAAAAAGTATACTCACACACTCCCAGAAATTCCATGAGTGTGCATTTAACTTGACACTATCCCAAAATTAATATTTTCCTCTTTGTGCATATTCTAAACAAAGTTATGGGGGTAATTTTTTAAATAATTGCTTTTCTGATTCGAATAATGACTTAAAGGAAATAGAGTAAAATCAACTCTACTGATCCTATACTAAAGATGCTTCAGACTGATTCCCCCCCCCCTTTGGCTCTTTACTTGAATGTATGCAGAAAAGTGAAAATGTCTTTATTTCTTATTTCAACTTATTGTGACAACTCTATAATATTACAAACATGAAAAGAAAATGACAAAAATTTCTGGACCACAATTTGACAAATCAAAATTTAAAGGCATATTCAATTTCTCTGAATTTATCTTAGCAATTCTCTTCATTCAATGGGAAAAAAATCCACAGATTGTTTGCAATTATTTTTAAAAACAAAATATCGAGCTCAGATTAAAGAGCCATTAATAAGAAACTAATTATATGAAATTCTATGCAATTAAATACTGTACAACTATAGGGAATGACAATAAAGTTATATTTTCTTATAGTTTCACAATATATTAATTCAAAAACCAGGTTTAAGACCATGGGGTATAGTAAACTACAATTCTTAAAAATACAAACATATAAATATAAGTAAGTCTACTTCATTATCACCAAAATTGTTAAAACAGTTACATTTCTGTAAGGTGAAATCACAGGTAACTTGGTCTTTACATGTCATAGCACATAATAAGGATGTATTTCATGTATCAGCAAAAAAAGGAAGTCAATAAAACTACATGGAATGTAAAATGTTCTTTTAAACTCATTATCTTAGACTAAAACTAATTAAATGAGCCAAAATACATGATTCTGAATTTCATTTGAATTTTTTTTTCCATATGAACACCAAGTCTGAGTAATTTTACAATATTAATGGGAAACTTACTATAACACTCAGTGTCTGGAGAATTATAGAAGGCAGCCTTGAGGGATGAAGAGAGCCAAGTACTTATGATATAACAACAAATAAACAATTTCATTAGTTGTAGGAAGAAACCCTCTAATCTCTTCTACATGTCCTCTTTAGGTGTGGAAAATAGAACATGACTGGAGAATAGTGCTCTTTCTGACTTCTTTTCCTCATTTAATGAGCATATCTTATCAGTCAGAGGGCAGAAATCTAGTGCAGTTTACTGGTAGAAGTTGCTATCTCTCCAGAGTATTGAACACTTTCAGTCAGAAAACCCCTGATCCTCACGACAACTCCTTGGTCTCCAAGAACACTTAGATGAATAACATCACTGATGATACTAATCAACAAATGTGGACTAGGAGTCCTCTCATGCTTTGCCACTGTTGATTAAAAGATAAGACTGAAGCTGAAAATATCATACATTTTTTCTGCTAGAGTTTAGTTTTAAGATACTCATCAGGCCCAAAGATGAAAAGCAAAACTCTCACTTAGAAGACAGATTTAAATTATCTTCTATGAAATATGGCTCCCAGTAGTGAGTTATTAGTTCTCATTAAACTTTAGTTACATACCACCAATAAAGCAGACCTTTATTGAAATAATGATGCAATATTAGAAATTAAATATTTAGAGAGGCTACCAACTAAAGACTTTGTTTCATGTAAGGAAAGATCTCAATTCTCTTCTACTCTACACCCCTACTGAACTTAGTGCTTGAGGAAAAAACATTAAAACCTGTATCAGGTGCTAAAAAAAAATTCTCACAGAGCTCCTACATCATTGGTGGAATTATAAAGGACAAGAAAATGTTCTATAATCACCCTGCACAGAGGCCTTCATGGTGAATGGAGCAGCACAGAGAGGAAAAGGGAGAGAGCGGCATGGACAGAAGCCCCCGCCCAATCTGGGAGCACCACTCCCATTTGCACACCAGGCTCCTGCACAAGATTCATTTGGGGAATTTAGTCTATTGCCTGGAGGGAAAAAAGAAGAAAAACAGAATGAAAAGAAAAATGACTGAGGAAAAAAAATATATGACCCCAGGTCTTTCTAACCTAGAATAGTGAATTCTTCATTCAGCCGTGCCACAACCAGGAATGCATTTTGGACAGATTGCCATGTCATTCAATAAAAGTAATATTAAAGCAAAGAAAAACACCCCCCCAAAATGCAAAAAAAGGAAGTAACAGCAATAACTGGTTTATAATTGAATTATTTTTCATGTATGAATAGGATACAAAGATTAAAAGATACTGGAAAATAAGTAGGAAAAGCAGAACTCTCACTTCTGGTTAATTATTTATTAATGCATATCTTCTTATATAAATACACTCAAAGTTAGTCTGAAGGAGAATTGGTTTGTGCACTGGTCACTTAGACTCCTCAACTTTAGGGATGTTACTACCCCTGCCACTTAGCCCAACACAAATTATAGCCAGTTAGATTTCAACAGTTAGGAAAGTCTCTCACAAGGTCTCTCTCCTGGTTAGGACCCACGTGTTTGGGGAAACTCTCCACCCTGAATGTAAATATAGAGGTTCCTTCTAACTCTGCAACATCTCTCTCACCCACAGTTTAGCATGACTCTAGTAAAACAAATGCTGAAGTAATTTTCTAGACTGGTTGTTTGATAAGTTTATTATAACAATGTTGTATTTATTGGACATTTTGCTTGTACTGAGTGTCTACTATTTCTCTGACAGCTCCATGTATTCGCCCTCTCTCCTATCTAATCTGCACAGTACAGTTATTAGCCCCCTCCTCTGATGAGGTAATTAAATCACTGGGTGAATGCAATGAATCTGAGAAGCTGTGTTGACCAATGCCTTTATTTTATGATGTTAGAAAGTTAGTCAGAGCCAGCAGCAGACTATGGTTGCCCTCACAGTCTCCCTCCCCTGCAGGATGTCTGTGGTTTATAATTGCCTGTTTGTTTTGTTGTGTTTTGTTTTGTTTTGTATTGTTTTCATTTTTCCCCTGATGTCTTATTTGGTTCTCCTGTATTCCTCCTATAAATGAAACCATCCGATATTTTTCTTTTTCCTCCTGACTATTTCACTGAGCATTATTCTTTCTAATTCCATCCATGTTGCTGCAAAAGGCATTAGGTTTTTTGTTGTTTTTTTTTGTGGGACCCTCGCCGGTGGCCGGGGAGCGAACCAGTGCTGCAGAGGCTGCGGGCAGACTTGCAGCCCAGCGCTCAACCGCTGCGGAATAGCATTAGTTTTTTGATTGCTGAATAATATTCCATTGTGTATATATAACTACATCTTCTTGATCCAGTCATCTATTTTTTGGGCATTTGGGTTGTTTCCACCACATCCTCCCTCCTTAAAAGCTGCTTTTCATTCTCCTCTACCTATCCAAACTTTATGTTGAGGCCCAAATCAAGACAACTCTTTTAGGAAGCAGCCCATCAACTATTCTAATTTACTGATAATTTAGACACCAAACAAGTTCATATGCTGTATATATTACTTGAGTCTCAAATTGGTGTTTAAAATTGTGATTTTTTTTGATGCTCTTTCTTATTCCCTGATGAGGTGATTTGCTATTGTTCAGATTTTCTATATAACACCTACTTTTCTAATAGGGTACGTTCATAGTACATATTCAAGAAATGCTTGCTAGGTTGAAACACAGACTCTTCTTATCCATAAACAAGTTCTTTCTGCTCTACATCATCCAGCCTATGTCCATGCTCACACTCACTAATATATTAGTTTATAACAGCCACAATTTAAAATAATGTGACTGTGCTAACATGGGCTAAGTTGACATCAAGCCTTCACAGATTTCACTTGAAAAGATAGCATGTTACAGAATAAGTTTCCATATGAAAGTGGGACACTAGCCCAGATATAAATTCCTAAGGCCAAACTGACCATAACACTGACATACAGCTCATAAATTGCTGACCACTGCGCTCAATCTACTACTTTTGTAAAGTTATTGAGTTTCTCAAATTTCATAATGTTCAAAGATTTTCTGTAGATCCAAGGCCTATGCAATAAATATATCATATGCCTATTCTATTAGAGTAGAATTCTTATCTAACTTTCATTTCCTTTACAAAGACTATAAATTTCACGTGCTATAATTTAAACTAAAAAATTAAAAGCCCTCACTCTTTATAATATTTCAGAACATAAAGGTTTGTGCACCATTTTTGTGCATGTTGTTTTCTAATGTCATTTTAACATTTGTAGTTTCGTATTTGCTGACCTTTGCGTAACACCCCTAAACCCAGTCCCTCCCCGGAGGTCATTGCTGTTCTGTGGTTGGTGTGTATTCCCCGAAGTCTTTTGTCAATCAATTTATATACACCTCTGTACCCACAGAGATAAGCAGTTTTCTTTTGTGACTTCTTTACCAAAAATAGTCATGCTGTCCATGTCATTCCATAACCTGCTTTTTTTTTTAATTCCCCATGATAATGAAATTGAGAAATTTCCTCATCAGTAAAAATACTTGTAGTTCATTCATTTTTAACTGTGCAGATTTCCGAGATTTGTTTGCCCAGTTCCTTATCAATGAACATGTAGGGAATTTCCCTCTTGCACTACATATATATACTGTTGCAGTGATAACACCTGTTACCATTTCTCTCTTGTTCTCTATGATGTTTTATTTTTATTATTTATTTTAATTAAGTATATATCCTAATCATTGACATATGTTCTATAAGTCTCCATAAATGATGTAATACAGGGTTTTTTCCTAATCACTTAACCAGAAGAAATTTAAAATATAGCTTTCACCTATGTTAGTGATGGAGGACAAGAATAGAAAAAAAAAAAAAAAAAAAAACGAAAAGGAGGCACCACAAGTCTAGAAACCCGGCTCACACAAGGAGGTGGGAGTAGAAGAGTTTAGCATAGCCATCAACACAGTCACTAAAACTAGGAACCTGAGGCCCGGATGCCTAGATTACAAAGCATAACATCCTAGCAGGTATCAAACTGTTGTCTAGAGCACAGGCCCAAAGGTAAAGATATGGAGATTGAGCCCATTGTAGAATCTTCAGTCCCTTTCAAATTCTACAGTTAGCCAAAATTAGCAACCAACTGAAGGCTCACAGGAGTGACCCCTCCTAAACAGAAGAAGACTGTATCAGTTCAGTGTCTGCACAGGCTGGGGCAGCACTCCGGCTGCTCACCTGTGCCTAAGCAGGTGCTTCTTGCACCAACGTTCTCCCTCTGCAGGGCAGCAGCCTTCCTGCCTGCCCGTGACCTGGCAAGGCCGCCCCCCTGCAACCATGCAGGCCTCTCTTAGCAAACCTGTCCTTTCTGGGGCAGCTCTTCCTGCCCGCTTGTTTCTATGCAAGCATCTTTAACTGTTTTATCCCTTCTCTAATAAACTTAATTCTTTAAAATATAACTACTGTCTCTGTCTTGTGGAGAAACTCGCCTGGGAAACTCGCTGTGTGTCGCTGAAATGGGAGCTCTGGTGAAACCTTTCCCAGAGTGAACCCCAGGACCCCGCACTCCAAACCCATAGACTCCAAAAATGACAACCTAAGTATTAAATTTAGAAATTTATCAACACTAAAGGAAAGGAGCCCACAAACTATGGATTACAGGCCAATCCCTTTTACTGCCTGTATTTGTAAGTGAACTTTTTTTTTTTTTGAGGTACATTAGTTTATCATGCTCTATATATGCTGCATTTGTTTTAGGGATGTAGGTTCACACCTCTTCAAATGTATGGTCTCACACCACACCCACCACCAAAGCACCAATAATCCTCTACCACAGACATCTAAGGAGCACAGCAACACTCAAATTGTACATATTGTCTATAACCATTCTTGCTCTCCCCAGGCAGAGTTGAGTATGTGACAGGCCACATGGCTCACATAGTCAGAAATATTTACTACCTGTCCCTTTATCAAAAAATTTGCCTTCCCCCACACTAAAATGTAAATATTCTTCCTTAGGAAAGTTCTTTCTACTTCTGCAAAATAGAAGTTAAAGGGTCAGTATCTTAATGTGCAAATACAAGACATCTATAGTGGCACTTGCTACTAAAAAAAAAAAAAAGAAGAAAAAGCCCAAATCTGCTGAACAAACCAGTCTTTCTTTTGAAGCTTACCATTTAAAATATGCATTATGAAGCCACCATATGGGCTTTCAGGCCCCTGATAACTTTTAAAGATATGGAATGAATGAATTAAATTAGGAACTGCACTGATTGATGTTTTAGATACCATTCTGAAGCAAAATACTCAATGATACACACCTGAAACCTTCATCATGGTATAATGCAGCGTTACTTTAAAAAATAATATGTATGCACTAAAAACACCTTACATGGGTGGCACAGTGGTTGAGCGCTGGGCTGCGAAGCTCCCCGCAGCCTCTGCAGCGCCGGTTCGATCACTGGCCACTGGCGAGTGTCCCACATGGTACACAGACCTCTCCTGCTGCCTGCTGCTCCCCTCAGAAGTGTATTTCGTCGTTCTGCCTGTTCTGCTCCCCGCTCTGGCTCTGGTGGGTTCTCTCACCCTCCCGCATTTCTGACTGTACCCAGTGCTTGTATAAATAAGTAAATAAATCTTTAAAAAAAAAAAAACCTTACATGATTTACCTACTAAAGTCTGATAGTATTTACTAATACTTAGACACAGAGCAAGATCATAAAGTAAGGCAACTAGTGATTTAAGGCAAGTGACCTATGTTTCTGGGGCAGTTCTTTTGGCAATTTCGAGATCCCCACTGTCTTTCAAGCTAGTATACTCCTCCATCCCCTTCAATTCCCATTCCTCTAGATTAAAAGGTCCCACTTTCTGATATAGATGATTTCAGAGTGAGTTTTCTCTGTAAGAGTGTCTTCCCTGTGTGGAAAGTGCCTGGTAAGGGTTCCTTCTTTCTCAGGAGCTGGGAACCCAAACTCTCAGCCCTACATCATACTGAGTGTCATCAGCTGAGTACTGGGTGGCTGAAGGACTATGACACTATAAGACTTGTGTTCCCAATTCTGAGTGGTGACAAATGACAGCACTAAAAATTATTAATGTTGTTGTATAGCTAACACTTATTGAGTGCTAGCTATGTGTCAAACTATTCAAAATGCTTCACGTTTATTAATTCATTTCACCTTCATGTAGTCCTAAGACTGATGATATTGTTCCCATTTTATAGATGGGAAAACAGAAATTAATTTGCCCTGAGTTCCACATTAACAGACATGATAACCAAGAGACACAAGGCTCCAGACCCTATTCCACTCAAACATCATTCTACCTCTCTTAGACCTAGCAACTCAGAAATTCTGGGGTGGGTCGGATAATCAACTTTAAGAGGTCACAAAATCAAACTGCCATGACCCAAAATAATTCCAGTAAATCACAAGCTCTATTTTCAAGTTTTCTCCTTGAAAATTAAAATGTAAGGAGAAATGTTTTTCATTTTCCATATTCCTATGAAGCAAATCATAATCTTAAATCTTTCAACTGTTACAAAGCACACCCCGTAAAAATCTCACTTGGATTTCTTCAAAACCAAAATAACCCACCAAAATATTCATGGAAGAGAGCTCATGATGGTGTTATATTCCTTTCTGAAAGCTTCATTTAGACACCTACCAGAGATCCCTTCATGGACACGGAAAAATCTTAAACTGTCTCTATTTGATTGTGCTAGCCTAAGGCATTAAGTCCAATCCACCATGTCGCACCTCAGTAACTCGACACAGACTAGAAAATTCTTACAGTCAGCTTCCCCAAGGGATTTGTTAAGTTTCACATGCATTTAGTTGTGCAGTTGGCCTGCTCAAATTGATAAACTTGTAGCTAAATTCTTTCTGCAGCAATGGGCTGTTGGGCTTATTTTTTTTTTTATCACCAAGAGAATAAAAATTGCAAAAGAAGCTGTTACTATGTGTTATGTTACCCATTAGTTTTTAACATAATTGAGCTTACATTCCAATTTCTCAGTAACTGATAAGTATTTATTTTATGGATGTGGCTAAAAGGTAAAAGGGATTAAAAGGGGCTAACACTGAAATATATTCATAGCACAAAAAATGAAGTAAATTTTGATGTCTTAAGCAAAGAAATGAAACAAAAATTATGAATAAAATTATTTTATTAGAATTCCCAAATTGCTATAATATAAGGGAATTCTCTCACCTATGATCAAAAAGTAGTATATGAATGCAAAATGACTTAACAGAAACATATTAAGATCAGTTGGAACTCAAATTGTCAATTTCTGATTTAGAATAACATTTTTTCCTCCCAGATTTTAATACTCCTCTTACTGAGCTTTCCAACTCCAAGACTTGAAAATCAACTTACTTCATACCAATTTGCACCAGCATGTGATTTTCTATCACTCCGGACCAAGGCTTGCCTCACACAATCTTCCTCACAGATGAATGTAAACAGGAAAAAGCAGTGGACAACTTCAATAGCATTTTACAAATTTACTCTCCTGTCACACCTGGGGATTCTTCTATTTTAAGCAGTATCAATATGTGTTATATACTCAGCAAGTTTACTTCTGCAAATTTTAAAAGTCATATCAGTTTGGTATCTCTTATTTATCTTCTATGTCCTTTTACTTGGCTACTTATCTCCAACTCATTTGCATATTTAACAAATGTACATTATGTATCCACTATGTGCCAAGTGTTGTTCTATATACCTAAAATAGATGGCAATCATATGTGTCCCCATGGAGAAAAGAGCAAATAAATATTCATGTACTGAAGAAACTATAGAAATAGAGTAACTCCTCCCCCAAAAAAATTTTTCAATAATTTAAGAGCTTGTCAAGAAAAACCTCATGATAATGTGGCATTAGAGCAGAAACCTAAAGTAGTTTATGATGGCAATTAGGAATTACCTGGGTAAAGAAGATTCAGACAAGTGCAAATACTCTGTGGTAAAAATATGTGGACACAATGAAAAAGCAAGAGAAAGAATGGTAGAAAATAGGATCAAAGGGCCTCCCTGATAGTGCAAGGAGTTAAGCGTCAGCACTATGAAGCAATCTGCAGCTACTACAGCAGAAGTTCAATCCCAGGCCAGAGAGGTGACCCACATGGTACAGCAGACCTCTTCTTTCTGCTGGCTGCTGCTCCCCTCAGCGCTGTATTTCAGTAGATCTGCCTGTTCTGCTCCCCACTCTGTCTCTGGTGAGTCCTCTCATCCCCCCACCCCTGCACATCTGGCCTATATCACAGCTTTTGTATGAATAAATAAATAAATCTTTAAAAAAAAAAAAAGAAAATAGCATCAAAAAGTTCGCAAGAGAACAAAGAAAACAGGACCTACTAGACCACACTAATGTGATGGGAAAACTGAGCAAATAAGTGACTGGCTCTGATTTTTATTTTGAAATAATAATTCCGATTTCTCTGTGGAAAAGAAAGTCTGCTTGACCAAAAGTGCTAGTTGAGAGGGGGTATTCAGTAGACAACAACAGCAGCTCTGCACAGGTAGTGAAAGTGATAAGAAATAAACAAATTAGGGATATATTTTGAAGGAGAGTTGAGAGATGAACTGAATGTGGAACATAAAATAGATGAATCAAGGGTGAAGCTGATGAGCTAGGTGTGGGACATAGGATAGTGTTTAAAGATAACTCCAAGGAGTTTTATCTAAACAATCTAAATCTTTATAATATAACCCTGTAAGTCCATTATTATTATGATTCCTCTTCTTGATCAGCTTCTAAGTGATAATACAAAATAAGGATAATATATAGTATATATAGATATAAAGATGATACATATATATCACTCTATACAATTATAGAATGATAAATGGCTAAAGGGAGGGCCAGAAGGATAGACAGATACATGATGAAGCAAATATGAGAAAATGTTAACTGTAGAATCTAATGGGTATCTGAATGTTTAGTCTCAACTATTTTGTGCATTTAAGTATTCATTTAAAATTATTTAAACTATACACGATTTCTTAAATCTATTGACTTTTTTTTTTAATTTTCTGTGAATGTATCCCATAAAAATGCTCTGGGCTGCACATATTGTGCAAAAATGAAAAATGATGTATAATATATAAAATAAAATTTAAAAATGCTCTGGAATAACCAACAGTAATTTTAAATAACTTCTACAAGGTAACAAAGTCCAATGACAACAAAGTCAGGACTAGGTCACTGCAATCAGAGCCTTTTCAAACATATGATTCTGCCAACATCAACAAAACATCTGCATCTGAAAGTCATGTTGCAACCTTAAACTGAACTATTAAGCAACATATCCCATACATTCAAGTCATCACTCATCTCCAGCTTGTTACCATTAATTTTACATTGCTATCAGGCTTTGTGGGTGATAATTCTCTCTGTAGCTCTCCAAGTGTCAACAAATCCTATTGTTTACTTTATGTCAAGTTTCAGGACTAAAAATCCTACCAGGAATCTTCTCTTAACTTCAGACTTCTGCCTTTGCCAATCCTGTAGGGTACAGGCCCTCTGCACTGTTTGCGTAAGCAAAGCAGGCTCTCTGCTTTCACTCCAGCTCTAACATTTTGTATTTGTCTATTTTCAACTTGACAGGATCCTACATAGGACTATAAGAATCCTCTTCCCTGAGTAATGTTTGATTCCTGTTCTCAGAAGCCATCAATGGCTCCCAATTGCCTCTTGAATCAAATGAAAACTCCTATCCAAATGATTATCTTCACACCTAAGTGCCTTCATCTCCATTCAATACGTTTATTCAGCAAGTATTTGTTGAGTAATCACCTTGTGTCTAGTTGTACTCTATGCCCTATGGGAAATTATAAAATATATAACATAATCTCTGCCCTTATGGATCTTAACAATCAATGTGGGGAGACAAAACATGCACACATTAAACATTTCCTATAGCAAAACAAGGCTGTGTATGACTAAGAGCCATCAGGAGCGAGTGTAACAGGCACGTCAGATGACTGGAAGCCAGAGGGCTTGTGGGAAACTTCATGAGTCACCCAGGACATGAGCTGGGACTGCCTCCAAATAGGTACAGAACAGTACATTCTCCAGGAGGCGCTCATGTCCCTTAGAGTGGGAATTACATCACCGAAAGTCAGAGACTAATTTGTGAGTACGCCTGGTGCAGAGCTTTCTTGTGATTTGTAATATGAAATGGGACTGGAGAGGAGGTAGAGGCCAGATAATAATGACTCTTTAAGTAACACTGAGGGATTTGAATTCATCCTCATACAACAGGGAGGAAGAGGGATCACTGAGCCAGGCTGTATCCAGATGGAATCTGTGGAGTAGAGACATTCAGGGTGGACTACCAGGAAAGAAATCGTCATATCATCCATTATCAGGAGACGAGATCACTAATAAGAATGTGCACGGCACAGACAAAGGGAAAAAGGAAGAAAGTGAAGAGGCACTGTAAAATATTTATAGTAAAGAAGAGAAAGAGAAATAATACCCTGAGGTGTTATGCCAAGGCAAGACAAGAATGAAGAAACTCTTGATAAAAAGAAATAATGAATAATAAAGTCAGGAAAGCAGGGGGCTATTGAGTCTGAGGTGACAGCCAGGCATCTAAGCTCACTATACAAATTAAGGAGAACTAAACTTCAGGTGAAAAATTCACCTGATTCAGAAGATTATCAACAGGAAAGTGATAGTAACAGACTATGTGTTTCGCAAAACACAGAAGCTTTTTCCCTCATGGGTCCCCATCTCCCTTGCCTTTCCTAGTCTCCAGTCTAAAGGTGTGCCATGTGGCAAAGTTCTGGTCATTGGAATGTGTCAAGTAACTTCCAGGCTGGGCCCACCTATACTTCCCAAAGATAATCCTCCACTTTATTTTCTGCCCCTTTACTAGTTAAATGAAAAATTCATCGAAACTAGAAGACACCTAGAAACTAGAATTTCATGGGAAGAAGCCTGGGTCCCTGAATAACCGCATTGAAAATCCACCCCACCCATGCAGATTCCCAGATGACCTGAGGTAACAGTCGTGGATGGCCTTAAGTCCCTGATATTTGGAACTGGCTGCTTACGCAGTTAACCTGCTCTAAGGTTTTCCAAAATAAAGTTAAGTCCCACAAAACCTCCACTGTTCATGCAAACCTTTCTGCCATCTAAAAACAGCTTGCCTCCTCCCTGTTTTCATCTATTTTATTCATTTTCATTCATACTTCCTAAATGATACCCCATGCTAATCCTTCTCCTTCCTGCCCTTAATATTTTCACCTAAGTTTTACATCCTGTATTAAACCAATTTGTGACTTATTCCAGCTGACAATAGACACTGCAATCATTTTCCCAACCCACAGCACTTGTGCAAATATCTCTATCCATCTGTAACTGGTTATGACTATGTTTTTATGTTTATTTTATCTGTTATCATGTATCTCCATTTATATTTGTTCCATTAGATTATGAACTCAATATGAACAAAGATTGTGTTTCCTATTTCCTTTGTAATTTCCTACATGCCTCATATATTGCCCTACACTGTCAGTGCTTCATAAACTCAACTAATTGAAGTTCAAACTTCTACTCATATACTTGCTCCAGATGTGTTACAACTCACAAGATCTGAGTCTATAACATAAATATGCAGTCTTTCAGCGGTCCCTTCGTTTATCCAGCTCATCAGGGAACGAACTGGCCTACAGAGTTCAGCTTGGCAATCAAATATAATGCAACATGGAAGAACACAGTGGTTAACCATCATAGCACACTTAGTCTGCCTTTGAGCCTCAAATGCTCTCTCGTAAATTGCATTTTGGCAACAGTCATTAAAATAGGTCTCCACTAGACACTTGGTAGCAAACAAATTTCAAAGTGATCAAAACTGTTTACACATGTCTGATCTGGGCAACAACTGGTAAAAATAGTTAAAGTTAGAGACTGCTGACATTCTTCAGACAGCATTAACTCTTTTGCTACCAACTCATTCTTTAAGACTTAATTCAGTATCATAGCACCTATGGACCACCTCTATTGCCCCAGCAGAGTAGACTGAGGGGTTCCCTTCTTGGTGATATATGTCAAGTATAACATTCATTGCCCTAGGTAGTAACTGAGCTTTCCTGATTGCTTTATCCCAGCCCACTGCAAACAACTTGGGACAAAGACTGAATTCTACTCCTGTTCAAAGTCCAGTCAATATAGCAGTGGTAGCATACTATGTTTCATTATTCAGGACATTCTTTTTTACTACAAACAACAGAAACACAAGTTTAAGAAAAAAAGAAATAAGTGATAGTGAAGAAAACTGAACCTAGAAAAACACATAATTAAACACATTTTTCCCCTAAAATTAAAATTGTTGGAACATCTTTACCACAGGTAAGAAACTTAAATTAAAACTGAATTCTCCCCCAAAATATCACAGACAGACATTTTTAAAATATACTACATTACTAGAAATAAAAATACTCTGTGATGGAAATACATGCTGGATAATCACTTACAAACTATAACTGCGTTAGACAGGAAATACAACATTTATAATAATGTCCATCTAATTGCTCATAGTCCTTCTCTTATAAATCAAGCTATAGAAAAGAAGTTCAACTGGATTTTTTTAACCAGTTGATAATGGAAATTAAAGAAATAAAATGACTGCAAAAATAAAACTTAAAAGCAATTTTTGAATGTCCACTACGTCCCTTGTACTCTACTGTGCACACAGAGTACAAACAAGAGTAACTGAGCACAGCCCTGAGAAGCAGACAGACTAAGGATGGAGAAAGGCAGGGACTCAGCTAGCCTCGCCATAGCCTGAATCAGGCATTGATGGGGGTCCAGGGAGCCAGGAGGGGGAGGAAGAATTGCCATCACCTTGGGGGACAGAGAAGTAGGAAATATTTCACAGAGGAGACGGAATTTCTTTTCTTACCCAAAGGATGCAGTTGGGCTCTACCAACAGAGGACATAGGGAGAACAGCATAAGGCAAAGAATAGTGTGATTGGAGAATACATGTTTAGGGAACAGCAACTTTTCCCCTAAGGGTGGGAAAGAGACTTCAGGGAAGGACTGTCCAGATAGGAAGTGGGAGACTGGGTTGCTGCCAGATAGTGAAGGTTCTTACATAGTACACTGGGGAACCTGGAACTTCATTCTGTACACAAGGAAGATCAATGAAAGGTCACTGGGTTGTTGCTTCTTTTTTTTTTTTAGTTAAGTTGAGGTGTTTAATATAAAATTAATCATTTGAAAGTGAACAACTGACTTAATGACATTTGTTGAACTCTACCTAGTTCTAAAATATTTTCATTGCCCAAAAATGAAAACCTGTACCCGTTAAGCAGTTGCTCCCTAAGCCCTGATTCTCCTATGCCCTGGTCACCATTAATCTGTGCACTGTCTCTAAGAATTTACTTCATCATATAAATAGAATGGTACAATATGTGACTTTTTGCATGTAGCTTCTTTCATTTAGCAAAATATATTTAAAGTTCACCCACATTAGTATATGTATCATCACTTCTCTTCTTCTAATGACTGAATAATATTCCATTTTAGGTGTACACCAAAATTTCCTTATCCATCGACCTGCTGATGGGTATTTGTAATGTTTCCACTTTTAACAACTGCAAATAGTGCTGCTATGAACATGTGTGTACTTTAAATTCTTTGTGTACATATTTTCAAGCATTCTGGGCAATGGGTGAAGCGGACTTTCAACTCAACTTTGGCAGTGATTAACACAGAGAGGATAGTCAAAAAAGATAAGCAGAACCAGGGAAAGAAGGAGGGAGTGAGAACAAGCAGAGAAGAGGGCTAAGGTTAGAAAATGCTCACATGTGAATGCAAGGTGAATAAAAATCTGAGAATGAAAGGGAAGAGAAATCAAAAAAAATCAACTATGAATGAGACTGCAAATGACAAAAAAGAATATATTAAAGTTCCTTACTGCCATCTCCTCTAGAAAGGTGGGTCCTAATGCATGGTTGGTTTTTCTGTGAGCAACTGTGTTGGGCAGGATTCCTCTTATCTAGAGCCATCAGATCCTGAATGCCTCCTGTGTCTAGTATACTTCCATGTAACACTTTCTACAAAAGTCATATATGAATATTATTTCCAATTTGTAACTGATAATCTGAGCCTTGAGAGGTTAAATAATTTGCCCAAAGCCACACAGCTAGTGTTATAACCAAGGCTGAAACCTATAGCCTTTTACTGTGCTGAGCTGCCCTCTGTTCAGTTCCCTACTAAATAAGTTCTCTTTCTTTCCTGTCTTCTTCATAACATTTTCCCAAGGCTTACTTTCTTCTTCAGTAAAATGATGATAGCTCCAAGGAGATGCTCTTGGTTCAAGGAACTTAAATACTTAAAACATACACTAGAATGACTACTTTTTATTTAAATTCCCAGTAACAGTTATCATGCAAACTTCATCAAATATTAGCTTATGAAAACATTGTTATTTGTTTAAGTTAAACTATTTCATGGAGTAAAAAAGTTCTGCACTCAAATCCTTAAAAAAAAAAAATCCAAGGGTGTAATATATTTAGTTATTGCAGTTGTGATGTACTATTTTTATCTTTTTTTTTTTTGAAGAGGCGTGAAGCATGAGTAGTATTAATGATCTTGAGTCTTTGTTAGCAGGTTATTGATTTGGTATCCTGGGAGTCACAAATTTCAAGTATCTGTCTTGCCAGATAGAAGAGTGAAGTACCAGGGAATCTCAACAGTATTTACATTTAAGTACAGTATGCATTTAAGTACATATGTAAGTACTTGCATGTTTATGATATTCATGGAATTCAAATACGGCATTTTAATCACAATAGTAACCAAGTATCCCAGCCCATGGCCCATACCTTCTTTCCACACCTTACCCCCAGAAGGCACCAAGCCTCTCTATCACCTCTTTAACTTGGAAAACTCAAAGGAGGAAATCTCTGCAAACTTGCTAGTTTCCTTTCCCTTGGGCAGCAGTTAATTAATTTGACTTAAAAATCCTCCTCTTCAAATTCCTTCTGGGCTATGATAAGCTAAGATCCTGTTTATGTAAACAAAAGTGGTTAATTAAACAGAGTATCTGATAATGTCAGAAAGAACTAGATTCTCATGCCACATTTATTAATCAAAATTTAACTATATCTACAAAACCATGAAAATGCATCAGTCTTTATAATGGTAACAATATTTTATTTTTCTAATGCAATGCTTTTTTTTTTTTTTTTTACTAACTTCATCTTCTTTCAAAATTTAAACCAAGTTCATTGAAAATTAGTCAGAGACAATGATAAATTTACAAAGGGAAATAAAGGCCACAATCTGTCAGTAAAGTCCACCATTTCAACCGATCAAATGAAAAACAACCCACAGTTGACTAATAAAAAGTACAAAGTGGCTAATGACTCTTTTGTCATATGTGACAGTTACCAAATTATGGTACAATTTCTAGGCTGAGAATCTTTTCCCTTTGTGTATTTACTTATAATTTCCTCTTAAAGTTCTCAACTCCTAGATCTCCTAACCCTACACAAAGCAGACATTTCAACTGCATTTGATTACATTTTCCTCTAGAATTGCTCACCTTGCATTTCCTGATCCTACTCCTTACTACATCCTTGAAAGTTTAATTTTTAAGTCTGCTTAAGAGTCTCTTTGCTCTTCTTACCCAAACCTCAAACACTGTTCACTAACAAACTACAACTACATCCCTGACCTCTCACACACAGTCCTGAATGAACCATTAATTTCTTTGCCAAACTAGTCCCATAGCTCAGTCTTCCTATTTGATGACTGATATTACCATTCCTCAAGTTATCAAACTTTGGAGTCATCTCAAATTAATCATATTATGTATGTATCATAATCTTTTAATAAAGATAATTCATTAAGGTTTAATGCCTTTGTATGAAGGCATAAAATAGTTTGTCTTGATAATAGGTTCAGAAAATGGTGTCATTGTATTCCCTGGCTCCCTACTTCCTCATATATTTCCCAAAATAACAACTTACCTGCCGGACAGTGTCAAGGCAAGCTCTATGACCACTGTGGCTCTGCGACCAGGAACAGGCCATGAATCAGCCTGTGTTGGTCATCTCCCACTACCTCCATTCTAGATAATGCCTATATCTGGGAACTAAACAGTGGCATCCTCCAAACATCTTGAAATTAAACTGACCTGTGAAATTTCTACCATAGCAAAAACTAACATATGAGAGCTGAAATAGGAAAATCATTTCAAAGAAACAGAATGATGTCTGTGCCACACCAAGATCTGATTATTACCTTATGACCTATAGAAAGAATATGACAGGAAGTGATTCCTTAACCTGATACTTAGAAAATAAGAGCCACAGACATCAATCCTGTATGTGCCCTTCTACAAACCACAAACTAAATGGAGCAGTATCCTTAGTTAGGAGACTTTGCAGGATCCAAGCTTACTGATAGTCTACAGTCCACATACAGATGCTGGCACTGGGCTATTCGTCTAATTCATTATTTGCCCACATTCTGAGCCCACGGTCACTGGGCCCCATCTGAGTGTAATCTGGCTCTCCAAGAGAGAAAGGAACATTTAGGTCTTGCAAAGGCAAGAATCCATCTGTGTGCTTGTACTTCTCATTGTAAATGAGTAAGCTGGCATTCTGGTTTTATTCAGCTCAAGAGTGTGGCTAACATGAGTCCACCTAAGGGGCCTCCCTCGTGGCACAGGGATTAAAGACAGTGCTATCAAGCTATCACCAACCACTGAAGCACAAGTCCCATTCCTGGCCAGCCAGGAAGCAACCCACACAGTGCAGCAGACGTGTCTCGCCTGCTGCTCCAGCAGGGTATTTCAGTAGATCCACCTGATCTGTTCCCCACTCTCTCTGGTGAATCCTCCCACCACCCGCACCTCTGGGTTACACCCCAGTTCTTCTATGCATAAATAAACTAATCTTTAGGGAAAAAAATGAGTCTACCTGAGAAACACAGACCTGCCCTATGTATGAATGCTGACATCAGACTTACAAGTTGGCTAAGCAGAGTGACACTGTGCCAGACACAGTCAAATAATCAAAGCAATGGATACCTTACTATGAGACTCGAGGAGGATACAAAAGTAAGTATTTTATAACTAACCCTGAATGATATTTGTGATGTTGAATACATAGGTAGTATTTATAATCCAATCTTGTTGCTTTGAACTACTCAGGGTCATGTATATGAATGATGCAAATTAAGAGATGAAAAGTAACTATCATTGAAATATTCTGTCATATAGTCATTAAATGATGTCTTATCTTAATAGCGATGAAGGGACAAAAGAAAGAATTACACCTACATGCTATTTCCACTACTCTTACAAGGATATAAACCATTCTTTGCACAGCTTTAAAGGAAATGCTACTAGTGTTATTAGGGAAACCATGTCAGGTGGGCAGGAAGCTAAAAATCAAGGCAATATTTTGCCAAAGGGTCAGGTATCTCTTAACCTGGGAATCTTGATTCTACCAGAGGAAGATCACCAAGATATTTTTAGAAGGGGACATACGGGCATGCCCAGATTTCATCTTATGTGGGACTTAATACTTCTAGAACTACAGTCCCATTAAGCAGGTTGGCTTTCTGGGGGGTGACACCAAAAATATCAATCATTACCACAAAATCATCATAAATATATTGACAGATGAATGGATGGATGGATGGATGGATGGATGGATGGATGGATGGAATGATGGACAAGAGCAGAGATAGAGAGAGAGAGAGAGAGATGGATAAGCTATAGATAAGCTATATAGATAGATATCTTATCTATATATCAATCATTACCACAAAATCATCACAAATATATTGATGGATGGATAGATGGATGGACAGGAGCAGAGATAGATAAGATATATAGATATATAGATATATAGATATATAGATATATAGGCACACAGACAGACATACAGATAGACAGATGCATCTATACCTTTCTCATTGATCCTGATAAGACTCCACTAATAAATCTCACCAAGAACAACCCTAGTTTTCAAGTTTTTTATTGGTCATTTCTCTTCAGATTTATTCCTCAACCTACTGGATTTGCCCATTAGCAGCCTTCCACCATTTAGGAAATTGCAAAAACTGGCAATCAGAGTGTTCAAGTTAATCAATCTTAAGTGCAATATTACATATGGTCATATGAACTCACTGAAAAATTTTTCAACAACAAAAGTAACTACCTGCTATTTATTATTTTCCTTTTATAATAATTAGGATATATCCCATTATGCTATATGGTTTTAAAATAATTACAGCAAGTCAATAATAGTTATTTAAAATGTAATGAATTGATGGCTAATCTACACATCCATTCAATCATTCAGTAAGCATTCAATATCAAATATTTAATTATTTTCATAGAGTCCATAATAGAGGAGTCCATAAATAAATTTGAGTTTCTATTATTTCATTTCTTAATGGATGTCCTCAATCTCAAAACACCCAAAACAGAACTCATCATCTTCTTGTCTAAATCTTCTCCTTTTGTCTAAATCTTCTCCTATATTCCTTGTCCAAAAGGACTGGAAGCACAATCCACTGTGTCAAATACTTTGTTTATCATGAGTTTCTCTTCCTTCACCCTGAGCACAAATTCAGTTATTAATTTCTGTAGGCTTTGCCTCATATAACTTATCAAGTCTGACCCTATCATACTGTTTTTGATGAGGGTGCCATCTCTTACCTGGAGAATGGAATAGCCTCACACTGGCATCTCCTTCCTCTCATCTTAAATTCTACCTCTCTCCAGCAGAGTTAGCTTCTAAAATTCAACTCTAACCAGCTCACTCTCAAACTGATTCTTTGTAGCTCTTTCAGTTAAATTCATTCATAGACACTGTGACAGGAAGTATAAATAAAACTTAAAGTCCATGGCACAAAATACAAGTTTTAATGATTTCCCAAATTAATAGTTGTATCACCTCATTTCCTGTCATAGGACTACCCGTGCCTGGTCACAATAGCCTACATAAACTTCTGCCTCTGGCTAGCATGTCTTTCCTTTACTTATCTGCTTAATTATTTCTTACCCTTCGATATTTAAAGGGTTCCATGCTCTTGATATCCTCTCCTAAGTCTCTACAAAGAATCTGGTGACCCAGTTTATGATACCAATAAATACTGTAGCTGCCTCTTTCACTGCACAAGTAACAGGAATTCTAACTGCTGCTTTTCAAAATATGTCCTGCTCCAACTCACATTCAGACTAGGAGATCCTGAATGGCAAACACCATGTCTACTTCATCTATAATCTCTAGCACCCTCCTCAATAACAGTTATATAGAAGATAATACATATATGCTGAATGACTAAGTGAAAGGAAAGATTTCTATAGGAGTTGCACCATGGATTTCACAACTGGAGATACAGAAAAAATTAATCTAAGGAAATCACAAATTGAAAGATCTTCTTGAGTACTGAATGGGAGAAAATATGAGTATATC
The DNA here is from genome assembly GCF_964194135.1 of Talpa europaea. Classification (NCBI taxonomy): domain Eukaryota; kingdom Metazoa; phylum Chordata; class Mammalia; order Eulipotyphla; family Talpidae; genus Talpa; species Talpa europaea. The sequence goes on along the minus strand of NC_140075.1, from coordinate 69,744,932 downwards.
ATATGTCTGACCAAAGGCCAATATCCAAAATACACAAAGAACTCACACATCTCAGCAAAAAGGAAACAATTTACCCAATTAAAAAATGGGCAGAAGTTCTAAGTAGACATTTCTCCAAAGAAGATCTACAGAGGACCAATATGCACATGAAAAAATATTCATAGTCATTTATCAGGGAAATGCAAATCAAAACCACAATGAGATACCACCTCATATCTGTGAGAATTGGTCATATGAAAAAGACCAGAAACAACAAGTGTTGACAACAATGTAGAGAAAAATGAACAAGTGTACACTATTGGTAGGAATGTATAATGTCCCTGGTCTTAAGAAAGCAAATATTTTAAGGTTTCTGAAAGTATTGAAAATAGACCTACAATATGACCCAGAAATTCTGCTCCTAGATATCTACCCTCTAATTTGAAAGGATATATGTAGTCCTATGTCTGCTGCTATTTATAATATCCAAGTTCTGGAAACTATCTAAGCCTCCAAGAACAGAAGGGTGGATCAGAAAACTGTGGTATATATGCACAATGGATTATTATTCAGTTATAAAAAAACGAACTCTTGCCATTTGCAACAATATGATAGAAAGGGTGAAGATGATGTTAAGCAAAAAGTGCCAAAAGGAGAAAGACAAATACCAGATGGTTTCACTTATGGGTGGACTAGGGGAAAAAAAAAAAAAAAAAACAAGAAAGACAAAGGGTCAGACAAAACCAAAACAATGACAACCCCTCAACCCCTTGACATCTGACTACAAAACTGAGGCAACCAAAAGGGGAGTAATGTGGGGTATAGAAGAGAAGGGTCATAATGGAGAATGGCAGAGGATTATTGGGGCCTTGATGGTAGGCATGGTGTGAAAACACACATTTGCAGAGGTTTGCACCTATAACCCCTCAAACAAATACAATGTTGTAAACCAACTTTATCTCAATAAACACAATGGGGGGGAATAAGAAAGCTCTTCTGAAGAAGAACAAATTAGGTATTTGTCAGGAAAGTAAACCCTAGAGAAGTTTGGAGAACACAGGCCAAGTGACATCAGTGGTATAATATTGAAGACAACAAAAGAGATGTGTCTAATCTACTGAGTTATTGGTGGTGCTACTGTGGTTGATGACCACCTCATTAGTAGTATAAAACCATATTTAAGCTCCTTGGTCCTCATTAGAAAGACATGTTCTTAATACAAGATTTGCTTATTTTTCTCATACAATAACAGACCAATCAAAAGTCTGTATCTTAAAAATGTTTATGGACTTGTGAGGTAGTTCTCCATTACTATATCTTAATCATTATTAACTGCTAAATATTGGATGTATCTGTTTCTATACTACTGATGTAAGCCAGAAGGAATTGCCATATACATATATAAACTAGGAAGTGAAAAATTAAAGAAAATTGTCCTAAAGAGTCTTTTCTTTTTTTCTGTTGTTCCCAAAGTATACAGCATGCTATAAACAGCTATAACATCCCCTACTAAAAATATGTAGTACCTTACTCAGCAATCAAAAAAGATAAACCCATGCCATTTGCAGCAACATGGATAGAGCTGGAAGGGATTATGCTCAGTGAAATAAGCCAGAAAGAGAAAGAAAAATAACGGATGGTCTCACTCATAGCAGGAATTTAGAAAACCTAAATAAGGGATCAGGAAAAAGGCTAATTATAATAAAGTAAAAATCAAAATCAACAAGCAACTATAAACCAGAGACATACTCTAGGGGGGTAGAAGGGAGTAGGATCAAAACAAGGGTGGTGGGAATTTTATGGGGACTATAACCAAGATGAAAATGCATACATTGTTAGAAAAAAAGAAAAATGATGTAAAAAATATATAAAATAAAAAATGCAGTATCTACATACTGTAAATAAGTTAGTTAGTAGAAAATATACCAGAAAGAAAGTCAAAGAGGCAGCGACTATCAAGGAGTCAATACCTTCAATTCACAGTTCCTTTGGAAATTTTATCCAGAAATCTATCAGTTATTTGCCTTATCATATGCAACTATAAGCTTTCTTCATTTTGTTCTAATATTAAGGCAGCTATGTTCTTGTCCTGTGAAAAAGGCATCAGTGAGCACGTGGCCAAAATATGAAGCATCCAGTTGTATAATTTTCTTATTATTTCTAATGGCTCAATTTCCAGACAGCACATACAAAAAGTAGACCAAAGTTGTCCTTTGCCAGCCTCTTTCAACTCTAAAACTTCATGGCCTAGTTAAGGACTAAAATGCTCCCTCCATCAACCCCCCTCTCCTGCCTTAGATGCACAAGTCCCAGGCGCAGGCAGGCACTCACTGGCCTCACGGGGTTAAGTCTGCATGAACCAGTCATCTCTTTCCTCAGTTTTTCCTGTCCTTAAAGTTTAATGTTTTTCCTTTTTATGCAAACAGAAATCCCTTGATCCATGAATATCCTTTCTGGTATAAACAGCTTTAGCATCTATTACATAAGATTATTAAAGTAATTAAACAAGGATGCCCTTAGACAGGGGTGGCTCAGATACCTTGACAGCCTTTGTTAGCAAACCAAAACCTAGGCCAGAATCAGTGCACTCAAATCCACAGTAACTTGCGTATCCCAAATATGCAACAGCCAATCAAGTAATTGTTTTACTTCAGTGTCTTCTCTATAATAACCTGGCCCTTAACTCCTATGGTTTGGTACTGCCGGGCTCTAATTAACATCTGTTCAAATAAACTGGAAAAATTTTATCATAACTCAGTTTACCCTTTACCATGATTAATTAACACTTTAAGCCATAATGGAGAATTCCAATATTTTACATATTGGCACGTTAGTATATTTTATAGAAATTGTACTTACTAAAAAGTTTTCTAGAACTTGTTTTCTTCTATTTATATAGACAGAACTAAGAGTAGAAATTAATAACAATAACTAACTTTGTCTATAAAATATTGATAGTTTTTTAAAAGAACAAAACATGTTTCTTTCGTACTTTGAATCTTAACCAAATGTTTTGTTATATTATTTAATATGTACTTGTTCACATATACGAAATTTCAGGAAATTGCTCAAATTAAGTCATGGTAAGAACTAAGAGGAAAAAAATAATTAAAATTATTCTTATATAAAAAATTCTTATAGATTTAATAACTAGTCGAGCTTTATGGAAGTAGATTATGCTAAAATCAAAGTGAAGATACAGCACTTAAAATGTACGGCTTTGATTTTATAATTTTTACAAAATTTGCAATCTTATGACAGCCTATTGTTGTTATTGTTACCACTTGTTTATAAAGACCACAGGACATCTTCTGTTTGAGGAGAGATACTATATTACTCATTTCAAAATCCAATTTCAATTTTAGCATGTGTCCAATCATAAGAAATAATAACAGAAAACTTCTACAAAAGTCTGCACCAAACTCCCCCTTCTCAGGGCTCATCATAATTTTTTTTAATCCATCCTGCAAAATGTAACATTCTTTCTAGCAGCTGATGCTTTTAAACATGGGGCCTGGGCTGAGCATTCCTTCGTCCTGATGTCATGCACCAGCGTTTGTCTCAGAAGACATCTTTTGTAGTTGTAACCAAAAGGCAAAAGAAATCAGAGCTGTGAACAGGGCTAGAGGGGGAGAGAAGGAAAACTGCTTACACAATTCACAAAAAAGAATTCCGACACAAACTTGTATATTTTCAGCCACTCAACATGGATACTTTAAAATAAAGCCCTGTGACTTTTATAAGGAATTGTGCTTATTTTCACACTATTGGTTTTAAAAATACTCCCCGCTTTATGGTAATGTGTCACAGGGAAGTTAGCTATAGTCTCATGAAAGGCGTTTTCATCCCTGACTGGCATCTTCTCAATAGCTGGGGCCCAGGCACACCGCTCTCATTCCCGGCAAGGCCCTCTGCCCTGAAACAGTGCCGCATTCATAACTTCCCCCCAGCACCGTGGGGCAGCGCCACAGAAAAGCTTCTCCAACCTAATGGGTTACATCACTGAAAAGTCTTCCATTTGGCCTAGGTGAAAAACATGAATGCATGCCTCATTCATTTCTCCCATCTTAAAAAAAAATAATAATAATAAAGTAAAATCGTATCCACCACCCGCAGCTAAAGACACGGGTCCCCACAGCCCTGCTCAATCGCAGCTACAGTTCTGCGCTTTCAGGAGCTCACGCAGAGGAACCACTCACTTTCCAAACTACACTCACCTTGAAAGTGATTTTTACAACTTGTTCCACAATTAAAAATGACCAATAAGACACCAAAAATAACTTAAAACTTTAATGGAAAAATCTTTGATTGGGGCTAGCATCGCCTTTAGGTTTAGATCACATTTTAAAAATATACTTAACATACAGTAATGGAAGCAAAAACCTCACCCTTCCCACTGACATCAACACACAGAAACCAATGCACAGAGGTTTCCCTTTCTCCTTTTTCCTTTCTCCACACTTGCCCTGAAGGCCAAAGGCAATACGCTGCATCCAGATCTTTTCAGAGTGTGTCAAATGTCCATGATTCTTTGGAAGGTAAAGCACCCAGAAGTTTTCAAAATATTTTAACTTGAAGAGAACACACTTTCCTTTCTCCAAATTAATGACATGAAAACTTTTCCATCTTACTCTCAAAACACTTGGGGGAAAAAAAAAAAACATTGCTTATATTCTCTTCTCTAATGGCACGAATGTGAGAGGGCAGTGGAAATCTGGTGCCCTAGTCACGATATTTTAAATCATGGAAAGCAGCCAAAACCACGGCTGCACGTAAGCGGCGGGAGAGGCTATGGTGTTCTCTCTCCCAGAGGTCAGAGTCCTCGCTGCAGAGGCCATGTGGGTGCTCGGTGCTGCTGTGACAATGGCAGCAGCTCCACATCCATACTGCCATCTGTCTGAATGACAAGGGAAAGCCATGTCAATTATGAAGCCTCGTGGACCTCATGACTAACGACTCACTCAGAGCCGTTTATATCCTTGACCGTGTAAATCCATCCTCGCTCACCAACCCATGACATGAAAGAACTTTATAGCTTCTTCTAGGGGATTTCCATGCGCTATGGAAAATCATGCTGCTGCTCTCCATGTTCAGAATCTGAATCCTACACATCCTCCTGAAATGCTGGCAGAAATGGAATTCTGACACTCCTATAAGTCTGAGATCATTGTTTCTTCCTTTTCCCTCCCATAATGTGCCCTTGGCTAAGAAGTTGATTTTTTTGTTTGTTTGTGTTTCAAATGCAATCCCTAACTGGCATACATGGGTAAAAGACATCTCCTACAGAAAGTCTACTCTGAGAATAGGTAGACTTTTAATAACAAAATATATACTCACTCATTGTGTTATTGTGTAATCTATATTTTTGTGCACTGTAGATTTCTCACTTTTCGAAAATGATCAGTAGCCTTCAACCTGGGCAGCTGTTCTCTCTTCCAAGGCCATCTATAGGAGTTCTTTCTTTGTTTTCCATTTTCTCTACCTACCTACCTACCTATCATATATATATATATATATATAAAAATATATATGATATACCTACCTATCATTCACATATATGTGTGTATATATATATATACATATATATAGTTTGTTTATTTAAGTCTGACTATAGGCATATTTTGCTGAGACAGTAGTCTGGTATGTCATGCCCAGATGGCCCTCATAAATATCAGGTAATAATCATTACCATAATTTAGAGAACTCCCTTTATGAGATAACAGACATAATTTGGCCCTCAAATTCTTTGCATTTTTATGCACATTACATCCAGGACTAATTGGTTGGCAAGGTAGACATCAAGTTAGAAAACCCCCCTTGAAGTAACTGTCCTTAACAATTTCATTGGCTACAATGCTTTCACACCATATGAATGACTAAAGTCGAGATATAGATCTGGTAGCCATTCCTCCAGAAACTCTTTTCGAAGAGAGGGCAAAAATTCACAGTATTCACATGACTAAGGATAATTAACGTCAACCATTTCCATCCTCCCAAATAAAATGGAGCTTCTGTTAAGTACGAACAATAAAGACATTATTTTAGTTCAATTGTCTTTTTACTGAAGCAGTTCCCATCTCTAAAAAGTACATGCAAACACAACAGTATTCCAGTTATCCCAATGTTATCCAATTTGCTGAGGGCGTTGTTAGATGGAATTTTGTAAACACTGTAAGAAAACAAAAAGCTCCTTTAAATATTATTTCCACTCAAAACAACACAAAGAGGTTTACCCACAACTGAAACATAAGTATTTAGCTATTCAACATACACTGCCACAGCTCCAAAGACTGATGCAAACAAAATGTTGATAACAGAATGCCAGATCTCTGTTACAGCTTATCTCTTCCCCTTTTGAATTTAGTTAGCTCTCTTTGAGTACTTCACCTCATATAAGCACAAAAAGGGGGCAAGATTTATAGAAGGATATTGCTCAAATCTGCAAGTGGAAGCTGAAGAGCAGTATGAGAAACAATCCTCAGCCTTCTTCTGTCTGCATGCAACATTCTAAGGTATAGCAGGATCAGAACTGAGTATGACTAAAATTCAGCTTTTACAATACAGCCAGGATTACATCTAAACAAAATACAAGTCACTTCCAGAATATGGGACAATATACGACTTGTTCAATATACTGAATATAGTAAAATTTAATTTTAAACCACATTGTATTAAACACTTTTTCTTCTGAATTGTTCTCTACCACATTTAAAACATCTATTTCATTCATAAGGATAGCAGAGCATCACTAATTTATAGCCATTATTGGAGAAAAAGGAAAGCTAAAACAGAACATATTTTCAGCCAAAGATTTAAATGTACAGTGTTTGGCAAGGATTTTTAGAGTGAATATTGGTGTATACTATTTTTTCCAATTATAAAAGGAAATTTTTGCATTTAAGATTATTGTTCCAAGAACAAAACTCAGTGAGAATCTACAATTCCAGACGCAAGTTTTCATCTCAAAAATGAATGGTTTAATATGAGTGAGTGCCTTGCCCCTACTAGGAATGTAAAGGTCATTTAATCTAATAAATTCTTAGAAAGCATATATACACAATTTTAAAATGTAAGTAATGGGAATTTTTTTTTTTGTGGGACCCTCGCCGGCGGCCGGGGAACGAACAGGTACTACAGAGGCTGCGGGCAGCCCAGCAGCCCAGTGTTCAACCGCTGCGCCACCAGGGGAGGCCTGGGAAATTTTTATAATCTAAAAAATTAAAAATTTCAGAAGGTACAATTTTTCAGGTATTTAAAACTTACAAACTATCCTTAGAAAAATAGAACTCGAGGATTTTTTTCTCTTTGATGGAGAATACATTCACTATAATTACTAGTTGAAGACAATGAAAATCTTCAATAATTGTGTGTAAGTGCAATATGCTATTCAAACATCTATATTTTGTATGTTGAAAGTTGTCTTTTCTAATTACAATAAAAATAATTTTCCTTCCATCTTCATTTAATGTAAATTTTAATTGCATATTGTGTTACAAGCTGTTACAACTGGACAAACCAAACATACACTATTTCTGTAGAGCCTCAAATTGCAAAATTACTCTCATCCACTACAGAACAATAAATGAAAGCTGCTCACTTAACTACTAGTTTTATTTTTGCCAATAGTTTTAACTTTGCCTCTACCACCTGAGGGGTATTAGCAGCTGAGAAACTGAATGACTTTATTTTCCCTTCCTTTTCCTTGATCTTACAGCTTGCAGTGAAATGGCCATTGACTGGTCCTTATAATGTAGTGGACAGATGCCAGGGGTCATGAAGTGTATAAAATGTATAAATTAATTTTATTTGAGAAGGAGGAGATTGTTTTAAAAACTGTCAAGTCTTAAGCATATATAACCAAATTAAGAGCATGAGTTGTGAGGTCAATTACTTCAAAAGTACAAACAGGTAAAGGGATTATTTTAAAGGGTACCCTCCTTTGGAATTTGAGTTCTGGATTGATATGTTGAAAGAGAAAATCATCAGGCAGCTAGAAAAATAAAGCAGAAAGTGACATGGGAAGGAGAGAGGAAACATAAAGAACCATCAGCACAGAGCTGCATGACACTTCAGGAAAAGATGAGAGCAACTAGGGGGAAGGTTTAAGTGGAAGAAAAACTGGACTGGAATTATTTACATCAAAATACAATTTAAAATTTATTGTGCAATTAGGAGTTGAGTAATGTTAGGTTTTGCCCATCAAGACCATTTGCGGCTGGAGCTGTTTCTACCAGGTCAACAAAGATGGTGAAGTAAGATGCCTGCTGCTGTTAAGAATACCCGAGAAACATCTACACGATACCTTAAGAGAAATCTTTTTGGCCTGAAAAAATGAACAGATTTTCTTTTAAATAAACAACTTTCTGACTCAGAACATTTTAGTGGAACATATAATTTATATAGTTCCTCAGCAAAACATCTATTGCACAGAGACACAAGTGTGCTTAATATGTACCCTGTTAAAAATAATTAACTGGTTGTCACATTTCACCTCAGAGGTGGGTTGATTTCCATATTGGACTCAACGATTACTTTCTATAAAGTAGTCTCAAGATGCATGTTCCATTTACAAAAGCTCTTCAGATGAAAGATGTTTTTGCAAATGCAAAATATGAATTATTGTCATCATCATCATTTTTATTGTGCTAGGCATGGGAATGGATTTTGCATCTGGTGGTTCTAAGGTTTTACCACAGCAGGGTGGCTGGGTTAAAATCTAAATTCCTAAAGCAATAGTGTAATACTTTGAACCATAGTGACATCCAAGAGGGATAATGACTTTCTGATGAAGTGTGCAGCTCCTCCGTGGTAAGTGGAGAAACGCCAAACCTGGAACCTGGTGCAAACTCACAGCTAACTCCTGGCTGAAAGTGGATAATAAATGGCTGCAGGCATTTCTGAGTTCTCCTGTGAGAACCTCTGACAGAAAGAACTACCATAGGCCACAGTGCTGAGGAACCTAACAATTTGAAAGTTATATATATATATATATATATATATATATATATATATATATATATACACACACACACATGCACACACACACAGTGTGTGTGTGTGCATGTGTGTATTGCTAAAAAAAAATTAAATTGAAATACTATTTTCTAAATACCTTCCACAACATAAGTGGCCTGTATCTTCTTTCAAGACGGAGTATCAGTTTATTTCAAATTTAGAGATATTGGCCTCGATTCAAATTCATGGCAGTTATAGAAACCAATGTTCCGTGCCTTGATTCAGGTGGCAAGCATTAAATCTTTTTCCGGCTGTCATGCAACAACAACTTTAATACAAATTAGCACTGCCAAACTCAGTTTCCTGGGCTCAGAGGTCCTTGATGCTACTCTCTGAATTTTATTCAGACTTTCACATGAACTGTGCTCTTTTGAAATGGTAGCAATGAAGAAGAAATATCTAAACAAAAATACAATTTAATTATTCCCAATTCAGTACTCTAATTTACAATGCGCTACCAAAAAAAAAAAAAAAACTCACTACAACTCTCTAAAAAACAAATAATATCCCCCTTGTTATTTTGATTAATGTGAAAATCATTATGTCATAGAAGAGAATGTTCTTAAATGCAAATTCCGTGTCTACAACTGCAGCTTTTCCTGCAAGCTGTTTACATTGACTAGAGACCTGTCAATCAATAATAATTCAAAAATATAGTGTTCACGTTAGTATCTCATAGTTTCGGAGTAAACCTTTCCAAAGCCATGGGAACAACAGACCAAAATAAGAGGAGTCCCCTCTTCTCACCAGTTATGAAAACCCAATTAACTCTGAGCCTGACACTCCAAACAACTTGGGGGTGACTTCCAACAAGGAAAGAGATCTGTCAGAGAAACAATAATTCAAGCTAGGAATGAATTCTTCTTGTTTCTTAAATTGGTTTTTAATTAAGACACCCCAGGGAAATATATAGTGATATATTAGTTAGTTTTAGCTTCCAGGTCTCTGGATGTATGATCTGTTCAAAACCACGATCCTCTGGCAAAACTTTAACACTCACAGAGAGTCTACGTAACTGCTTTAGAATTGACATAATAATATTTCATTCCTTCCCTTTTAAACAAAGTTTCTGAAAATTCAATTGGCATGATCTAAAACTAAACTGACCTCTTAGTTTAGTAACTGCTTTTATTTATTAACCACTTCAAAGTCCACAAAATGGGCAATATAACACACAGAAAAGACCTCCTTGCAAGTTTTAAATATGTTATTTTAATCTTTTTTAACCCAAGAAATCCAAGAGCCAGTATTTTTATACTAGAAAAAAATGTTTGAAAATTTTAAAAAAAGAGAATTTGGGGGAAAACTCAATTCCATCAAATTATCATTGCACCATGATACATTTAAATCCCTAAATAAAGCAGATCATGCCAGGTGCTTTGCAGAGGTACCCTATACAGGGGCATATCACAGCCCTTAGGCTCAAAGAAAGATGCCACAAATAATAACCCGCACCCATCTATGGTTCTTTTAAAGGGCCTTAGAGATCATAAAGTACAGGGGAGTGACATTAAAATGTCACTGGCTACTCACTACTCACGCGATTTAGACTGAAACCTTTTCTCTCTGAGCCCCAAACTATAAAATGACAACAACAGTACCTATGACAAGAGACTTTTGTAAGGATGAGATGAGATAACATGTCTTATTCAGCGATGCACATAACATGCACTAAACTGTTGTTAGTTCTGAAACTTATTTAAACTGCACAGCCATCAGTGAAGTGGGCATCAGTGTCCCTATTTCACAGAGTAAGAAACTGGAACTCAGACAGCTCAACTAGTTTGTTCAGGGTCATGCAAGTCATAAGTGGCAGAGCCAGGAGTGATGCCCCAAAGATAAGCAGCAATAAGCACACTACCATAGTACGAGCAAGCAGTTACTATGTACCTGCAACATGACAGGCACCACATCAAGCACTTTAAGATGTTAGCCGATGTAAGGACCCCTACAAGATTCACACTAGTATTCCCATTTTATAGATAAGGAAAACAGACTAGGTTAGTTGAATATGTTAAAAACACTCTGCAATTATTTGTGAAGTTCTTACTATGTCCCAGTGTGAGGGATACAACAAAAGAGGCCAGATAGGGTTGCTGACCTTTCTACTTTATAAAAATCACACCTAAACTATTTTGAAAAGTTCTCACCTTGTGACTGAGGGAAATATCAATTTAAAAATGAATGTAGGCTTCGTCTGACACCCTGAAGAGGAAAAAATAACAACCAATGAAGACCTTCTCACTAATCCAGCCAACATTTCTCTCTTTCACAGAGCAATTATTTCCATTTCATAGAAGAGTAAACTGAAATACAGAGATATAAACAGTCTTAGATCAATGGATGAAAATCAAGTTTCCAAAGTGGAGCCCAGATGGTTAATAAGTCCTGCTAATGCCAGAGGTTGTTTCTTCCAGGAAGATGTGAGAGGCCCTCCTTCCATGCAGGAGCATCCTGGCCCCCAATGTACAGACAGTGTCGTACACGCATACACACACACAGCATTGCCCCTACCAGCTTCTTTGCCCAAGACAGAAGCCCCAACCAGATCCACAACCTTTTAGAACTCAAGGGGGCATGTTTATGTAAAATACAAGAGAAGTACTGCTCAGTGAGTTGTACCAGGCATAGTACTGCTCTCAGCTGTGTCTGAGGGCTTCTCCTCTGGGATAGGATAGGATGGGTTTGCTTTCTCCAAGCTGGTCATCCCCGCCCAAAGTTCCAGTCTTAGAAAAGAATCAAACCTCCAGTCACAGAATGAAGGTAGATACTAGAAAGTAGGATGTAGATATCCTGCTACAGAACAAAGCCAGCTACATCTGGAATCCAGCCTCTTCATCAACTCACTGAGTGACAGTTGGCAAGTTTTATCACCTCCCACAAGTCCCCCTTCCTTCTTTTTCAAAATGCAATAATAACAACAGCATCATATCGCATGGTCATTGTGAAGATTAAATGAGATAATGAAGTACCTAGCAGAGTGCCAGGCACATATGGACTCAATAAATATTACTAATGGTTAGTTACATTTAATATCACTTTGGCTCGATTTTGCCATTCCTCTCCAATTTACCCAGACCCATGCTCTAGTAATTGAGAAAAAACAAGAAAAATACAACTGAAAGAAAAAATATTTTCCAAAACAAAGAAACACCCTATTGACTGGGAGAAAATTTTTGCACTCCATACAACTGATAAGGGCTAATAAGGGACTGACCACAAATATCTACAAAGAACTCACACACAGCTCAACAAAAACAAGGTAAACAATCCAGTCAAAAAATGGGCAGAAGAGCAAAAAAGACATTTCTCCAGAGAGGAAATGCAAATGCCAACAGGCATATGAAAAATGTTTAACATCCCTTATAATCAGGGAAATTCCAATCAAAACCACAATGAGATATCACCTCACTGCTGTGAGAACGGCGCATAGTGAAAAAAACTAGCAACAACAAAACTGGTGAGGATGTGGAGAAAAGGAACTCTCTTACACTACTGGTGGGAATGCAAACTGGTCCAACCACTATGGAAAGCTGTGCGAAGGTTCCTCAAACTACTAAAAATGGAGCTACCATATGACTCAGCAATTCATCTACCCAAAGGACACAAAACATTAACTCTAAAGGATACCTGCACCCCTAAGTTTATTGCAGCACTATTTACAATAGGTAAGATAGTGAAACCACCCAAATGCCCAAAAAATAGATGACTGGATCAAGTAGATGTGATATGCATATACAATGCAATACTATTCAGCAATCAAAAAAGATAAATTCATGCCATTCGCAGCAACATGGTTGGAGCTAGAAGGGATTTTGTTGAGTGAAATAAGTCAGAAGGGAAAAGAAAAATATTGGATGATTTCACTTATAGGAGAAATATAGGGAAACCAAATAAGGAATTAGGGAAAAAATAATAACAATAACTTTTTAAAAATTAATAGGCAACTATAAATCAGAGACATTCTGCAGGGGAGGGGGAATGATCAAAACAGGGGCAGGAAAAACAGAAAGGACTATGGTGATGGTGCACAAGTGAATTGGTGATGGGAATTCTATAGGGACTACACCTGAGAGGAGAAAGCAAATGTACAAAAATGAACAATGATGTAAAATATATAAAAATAAATAAATTATTTTTTAAAAGAACAAATATTTTCTTAAAAAAAATGTACTCCAGATCTTCAGACACTGCCTTTGTTCTGTGGTTACTAAAAGAATGAATGTTGACAGAAAATGCTGAAATTTTTCAAACCAGCAATTTTATGTGTTTTTTCCTCCATTATTGACAACTCAACTGAATAGATTAGTTTTGTGTGTATCCATCTGTATGAAAGAGAGAAAGAAACAGAAAGAAAGGTGGGGACAGAGGGAGAGAAAATTTGCAAAAAAAAAAAAAAAAAACAAACAGATAATGGTCTTATGTCCAGAAATACCAATTAAAGGAAACTTTGATAGAAAACACACAGTATTTTTGGATCCTACAATGTTTAAAAAAAGAGGAAGCAAAATCTTGAGTCCAGGTACAAAGAAGGAGAATAGAAAGTTTACTAATGGATTATAATCATAGCTATAGGGTCAATGATTGTATTTAGTTATACCTAAAAATATCTTTTAAAATATGTTTTATGCAGTAAAAACTGCTTTTCTTAATATTTTATTTTATATAATTCTTATACCATTTTTCGTCTTTGTACAATGTATGCATTTTCATTTTGGTTATATTCCCCATACAATTGCATCCCCCCCCCTTTTTTTTAAAGATTTATTTATTTATTTATACAAGCACTGGGTACAGTCAGAAGCGCGGGAGGGTGAGAGAATCCACCAGAGCCAGAGCAGGGAACAGAACAGGCAGACTGAGGGGAACAGTCTGAGGGGAACAGCGGGCATGGCAGGAGAGATCTGTTATGCCATGTGGGTCCCTCGCCAGCGGCCAGGGATCGAACTGGCACTGCAGAGGCTGCGGGCAGCTTCACAGCCCAGCGCTCCACCGCTGCGCCACCAGGGGAGCCCCCCCCTTATTTTGACTCTAGTTCTTCCTCTCCCCGCCCCGTAGTGTGTCTCTGGTTTATAGTTGCTTGTTGATTTTGATTATTACTTTGCACTGATTAGTCTTTTTCCTGGTCTCTTATTTAGGTTTTCTAAATTCCTGCTATGAGTGAGACCATCCGGTATTTTTCTTTTTCTTTCTGACTTATTTTGCTGAGCATGATCCCTTCTAGCCCCATCCATGTTGCTGCAAACTGCATGGGTATATCTTTTTGATTGCTGAGTAATATTCCATTGTGTACAAATGACACAGAAACGGTAATTCCAAAGGGCCCCTCACACCTATGTTTATAGCAGCACTATTTACAATAGCTAAGATATGGAAACAACCCAAATGCCAAAAAATAGATGACTAGATCAAGAAGATGTGGTACATATACACAATGGAAAACTGCTTTTTACTTGGAAGAGATATAGGTTATAGAAATGAGTCCACTGAGACAGAAGAGAAGGGGTTACCTCAAGGTTTAAAGACAAAGAATGGGTTGAGTCTCTAGAAAACACATATTTATACATAGCCACTGTAAAGCCTGAACAAGCTATGACTGGACAGCAAGCTCTATTGAGGATTGATGTGATGGCCATAACCTTACAGGCTGAGGTTACCTTGTTCCTTTTCTTCTTACTCCTCAGTAAGAGTTTATTTTTTTAAAGATTCATTTATTTATGCATACATGAGCTGGGGTACAGGCCAGAGATGCAGGGTATGAGAAGATTCATCAGAGACAGACCAGGGAACAGAACAGGCAGACCGACTGAAATACACTGCTGAGGGAGCAGGGGGCGAGACAGGAGAGAGGTCTGCTGCACCATGTGGGTTGCTCCCTGGCTGGCCAGGGATCGAACTCATGCTGCAGAGGCTGTAGATTGCTTCATATCGCGGTGCTTAATGCTTTGCACCACCAGGGAGGCCCAGTAAGAGTTTATTTAAATAAAGTTATCAAGTCATATAATTAACCCTAGTACACAGATATTTCTATCTGACAAATTGAAAAGCTCATTCCTCATCTCAATTATGTATATACTAATAAAAGAAGCATTGACTAATGTCAATATTTAAATGGAAAACAATTAAGAAGCAATAAACTCTTGCAAAGAGCAGGAAAAGAGGTATAGATTTTGACCTTGTAATTCATTTAAAGCAGTGATCTCCAAACTTCTTTTATTAAGCACCACTATCAGTAAAGCAACTTCTAAAATAAGCCTTTATAATGCCTCTAACTGTGCGAATTCAGCATGTATGTTACAAAATACAAACTAGAAATAAATTTTGAAAGACAATGTTAAAAAATGAATATAATAGAAGTTTTATTATTTCCTTCCTGAAACAAAATGTGCCTTTCTCAAACTATCTGGAGAGTGCACACCACTTGCAAGAACCTGATTTCAGAGATCAGGAGCAGGAGAGGCACCCAAAGACCTAGGGTGAGAGCTACCTTCATAACTTCCTAGCCCCAGCTTACGGTCTACATGAATATTTATAAAGTTGAGTCCAGGGACCACCTCCACCAGAATTGTCCAGAATACCTATAGGTTCCCAGTGTCCATTTCTGCCTGACTTAATAAGAAGGCCCTTAAGTCTTCATGTTTATCAAGCTCCAGAAGGATTTTTAAGCACAGTTATGTTTGAAAGCCAATAATGTATGCCATTCACCAGCAGTCAATTGTCTTTGCTCCTTCTGTGTTGCAGTTCCCAGGGAGACCAGAAAAAGAAAAAGCCTAAGTTTAGAGTGGTTGTGGCCAAACACACACCATCACCAACAACAATACCACCACCAACAACAACAACCAGGGCAGCAACAAAAAACAGCCAAGAAAGAAAATCACCTCCAAGAGGTGGAGATGCTGTTAAAAACTAGAGCTCCTTGTTTCGTTCTAATAACTCTAGAAACCATCAACCCTCCAAGGTCTGTTGCATTTCCAGTCTTCCTTTCCTACAAAAGATTTCATGTACCTTTATTTGAAACAATTATAAAAATAATTTAAATAAGAACTGATATGATACTAATACAGTAAAGAAGTGATAATGCAGGCCTCCCTGTTGTCGCAAGGGGTAAAGTATCCGCATTATGAAGCAATCGCAGCCTCTGCAGCACAAGTTCAATCCCTGGCCAGCCAGGGAGCAACCCACATGGCGCAGCAGACCTCTCTTGCCTCGCCCGCTGCTCCCCTCAGCAGTGTATTTCAGTCAGTCTGCCTATTCTGCACCCCACTCTGTCTCTGGTGAATCCTCTCACCCCCCACACCTCTGGTCTATACCCCAGCTCTTGTATGCAAAAATAAAATAATTCTTTAAAAAAAAAAAAGAAGTGATAATGCATATATTGTTCCATCACAACAGTTCAGTGATTTAAAAACAGCAAAGTTGTTTCCCTATAAATCTCCTCTAATGACAACAACAAAGGTGACCATGACCATTTGAAAGACATAATGGAAACGAGCCCCTTCCAGAAACTGAAAGGAAATAGTAAGACAAGGAACCAAGTGTTAATACGAGTTCTCTAGACTGGTAGTATTAAGAGACTTGTTCTGGAAGCAAAAGATTCTTCATTCAAATAGCCTCACTAGTAGAAGTTTTTAATCATTCAAGTGTTTGTTACAGACTTTAATGTCAAATTTTTGTTAGCACATTAGAGCAGAAAACCATAGTACCAATATAGTCCTTCAACCACAGACAAATCCAAAGATCGTGATTGATTACCACCTAAATTCTGACATTACTTTATTGATCAGCTGTCTCTCCATATTTGTTCTCATTAGTAATACTAAAGAAAAGCTTCTCAATTTGTTCTTTTGTGTTTGTTGTTTGTTTGTTTTGGCTTTCTTTTTTTTAATCCCTTGCTAGGATAGTGTTATGATGGTGTTGGATGGTGGTGTTATGATAATTAACAGTGGCCACTGGCATTGACGTGACCAGTGAGATGTAAGCACCACATTTTTCTGATGAAAAGTATGAAAGCAGCTGTATCTCCACCCTTCCTCACCTTTCTTCCTTAAGCATAGGATGGAGCTGGAGTCATTACATCCTAACAATGGAGAAATCAAGAGAACCAGGGAGAGGTCAGCTCTATCTCTTGTTACACCCACACCAATGGACACCTACCCCTTTTAATTATGTTAAATTATGCTTTTCATTATGTTTAAAAAATTAATCAACCTTTGTTTAAGTATTAGTCAATGCTTCTGTTGTCTGCGTGGAAATCATACCTTACTGATGTGTATCTTCTTTTTCTTTATCACATTTCCAAATTTAAATTCAAATGTCACTAATCACCTGAAATATCCTTACACTGCTGAACTCCTGGGGTTTTATTTGCATCACAGTTGTGACCCTCATCTTGTTTTTATGTATTGCTATTATTATGACTATCTTCCCACTGGAAAGTAAACTCCCTGAAGGCAGATGCCCTGTTGCATTTACCTTGGTTCCCACAAAGCACTTAGAACAGGAACTGGCAGTCATAAGAGCTCAGTTTAATATTTACTGAATGAATGTATTAATTATAAAAGATAACCTCCACTTAGACAACAACAGTCAAACTCACAAACCTTATGTAGATGGCCCTTGTGTAGATTCTACTTACACATTCTACCTCTATATAGCACCCATTCATTCAACATTAATCTAGTAGTCTATGTCCAAGGAAATATACTATGCGCCAAAGGAACAGAAATCCATTTGATAATAGTTCTTGACTTCAAATAAAGTAATTTATTTTAGAAAATAAAAATATATTCACTTAATTTGTGCCCTCTGGCCGATTTCAGATGTCAACACTTGAAAAGGCTACTTAATCTAGGTATCCCTGCTATAGAAGTAACATTCAAAATTTAAAATATACCTGCAGATCTATGAAAAGATTTTTATTTTCAAGCAACCCCAAACTTAAAAACAAAGGAAATTCTAAAAGTAAAATTTAATAGGAAACTTGGAACACTTTTCCAAACAAATAACTTTTTATACTGTGGCTAGGTGGCTGATCAGCCCCAGATGTCCATTTAACCATAATGTGACAGAAGTATGGAACAAATATTCCCAGCATGAACAGTAAGTAAGTGAAAAAGGAAATTTAAAAAATTTTAAAATACACCTCAACCCTTCTCTATCCCACTCCTTATTTGGGTTTATAATTAGCTCAAGGCAAAAACTTCAAACCGATCATTGTGTTCGTAGAATTCTTCCTTCCTTTAGTCTTCTACCTCCTAGAGAAAGAGCTGAAAGTACTTTTATTCAAATTTTAGTAACATCTTCCTATTATCAGACGGTCCTACCCCCCCATACACACACACACACACACACAGCCAAAATCATTCACTTTTCTACCCTAACAAGTCAAGGGAAAGTCTCTTATCTCAGCTATAAGAAAAAAAGGTAATGTGACCAAATTCCTTTGCAAGGGGGCTTTCCTGATCAAAAGAAGGTGCTCTCACTCTAGAGACCCTAACTGCAGAATTTCAACCCATCAACCTGAGCAGATCAGTTTTCTACTGGTTTGGGGTGGCTTTCCTGTGAACAAACATCTGAAATGAGTCAACTTTGATTATAAGCTACCCTGCCCCAGTCCTTCCATCACTTCCTCTAACCATTTCCCATTCCTAAACTCACAGTTTTCAAGGATTCTTCTAAAAATGCACAAATATGAAGGATCTACTATGAAAAATTGTTGGTTTTATATCCTTTTCCTATAGTAGACACAGCAGAGATTTTAATATGAAAGAAACAATGGGTGATCAGGGGCAACCTGCTTGATTTATTATGGCAAGTGTATGAAATTTGGCAAGTATCTGTACTTACGGGGTTGAAGACATTAATTAAAACAAAAACATGATTACAAGGAATTTAATTTAATGCTCTTTTATGCTGAAGACCTCAGCAAAGGTTGTGCATGGTGTGTATGTGTGTGTGTGTTTCCTTAAGCAACCTTGATCTTTAGAAATTTCCAAAGGTAGTAATGGGCATAAACTATCTTCAATATTATTTTAAACTAAGAAAAGTCCTACATTTGTTACTAACATTACATTTCTTTTCATTTAATTAATATTATATTCACAGTGATTTACTAGAAAGAATATCTTGGTCTGATCAAGTGTCCCACTGGTAGACATTTGTCACTAACAAAGATTGGGAGGACCTCATATCTCTTAATAAAAGCAGTTTATAAGGTAAAAATATTTCAAAACAGGCTTAGAAGGAACATGATAATTTTAGCCCTTAATAATGAGTATAGAAATCCATGATCAAGGATTCTATTATACCATGCACAAATTAGGAAAATAAAATGCCTTCCAGAAATGTTCAGATAGATATTAGTAGTCAAATGAGGAGGCAGTCTGTATTTCAAAAATAAAAATGTGAACCAAAATGGAGCTTGTAATATATTACTTCTTATTTTGTCCATGAGAGTTACAGCTCTTATTTTTAAGCTATTAACTTTCATGCTTAAAAGCAGGCATTTTAAGTACATATTGTCCCTGAAGAATTGAAAATAACATTAGATATAGTATATGGTATGGTATACTGTATATTATATGTAGTATATAATTTTCAGTTCTTTTAAAAACATATCCATTTTATTAATAGTCTTAAACAAAAGCTCTATTTTTGCTAGAGATGATGTACAAGTGGTAAGACTATAAAGAAAAACATGGCTATCATTTTCACCAAAGTCCAAGTCATGATTACCACAGGAGGAGGGGAGACATGCTAATGAGATCTGTCTTACCCAGCAGGGGTTACATTGAACTCCTAATCCCCAGCACCTCATAACCTTATATATTGGCACCTTTGCAAACGTACTATATGACTAGTACACTTATAAGAAAGGAAAAATTTGGGAAACACCATCAGAGGATGAATGCAGCCACTAGGGGATGCAAGAATAAGCCAAGGAATGCCTACGATAGCCAGGAAGCCACCAGAAGCCAGGAGAGAGGCATAGAAATGATTCTTCTGCCCAGTCCTCAGAAGGCGCCAACCTGGCCAACATCTAGATTTTGGACTTCTGTTTTCTATGATGGTGAGACAATAAAGTTTTGTTGTTTAAGACACTCAGTTACTGGTGCTTTGTTACACTAGAAAATATATACAGTAAGGTGATTGTTTCCTAAGTTGTTTTGAACTATTATATATGCTATATGGACTTTACTGAATATCAAAAGAAAACACATTCCTTTGGCAAATGCTAAAGAAAAAACATAAAACTGCACAAGAATCAAAATAGACATGTCAGGTTAGGTCTCTGGAATAGAAAATTAGTGAATTTGGAGGGCTGGAAGGTAGTAGAAACTGATAAAAGCCTCAATCGCAACACTGTGAGGATTGACATGTTTCACCTTTTCTCTAAAACAAAGAACTTGTAGATAAGACTTTAACCCACTTCTGATCTCAGAAAAATTGTTTTACTAATTAATGATTTTTGATTCTATTTAGCTGTGTTTTAAAATATCCTTCATAGGTTTATAAAATCATTTTTACCAATGCCCAGGTATCTCAATGTGTTTTAAATTTTTAGTCCCCACCATCGCAAATACCCTTTAAAAAGAGTATTTCAGTCTACATGCTGGTGTCTCTTTGTTCTTCTCAATTAGCCTAATTAATGACATAGATTTCTTTTTGCTTAGTTATAAGAGGCAATCCCACCTGACATTCATTTCTGAATTATGGAAGAGTGCTAAAAATTAATTAATTTTAATAAACCTCCTTAAAAATATTTCTGAATATAAACACGTTATGGGCTCTACTCATCTAGTAATTCCTCTGCCTGCCATCTTCTTTTCAATAGACTAAGACTTGCAGACTACAAAGGTAGCATTAATCTTAATTTATGTCTCACCATCATTGGTGGGAAAGCTGAGATTCAGAAGTGGTACCACAGGAAACTTAAGAGCAGACATTCAAATTCAGCCCCTATAGTTCATTTTTTATAAAAATGGCCTTTTGGTCTGATACAACCAATCTCGTCTAAACCTAAAATTCAGTACAACAAATTCACCAAGTACTCTCCAAGGTCAGAAGAGGATGTGATTTATACAGATTTTTTTTTCAATTACAATTTTTATGGTACAATATGGGCAATATTTCCTATAAAAACTTTGGGGCATTGTTGATCCATTCCTTGAAACACTTGGGGTTCTTGAAACACTAGTATTTCGTTCTTGTGTGGTTCCTACCCACACTGCACCAGGTTGGTCTCTGTGACAGAGTATGGTACGACACTTTCAGGACTGCAGCTCCCATACTAGGGCACTCTCTCTGTCTCTCTCTCCTCACTCACTCTGATGTGAGCAAAGAATTGAGGCCTGCCACCAACTACATGAGCTGAACCACCCTGGCTCCAGTCTCAGCATTTAACTGCATTTAACTGGTGAGAGGCCCGGAGCCAGAACACCACCCCACCCCACAGACACTCTAAGATTCCCACTCCTCACAAACTGTGTTAGAAAATAAATGCTGTTGTTACACAAGTATATTAGTTATGATAAAGAATGTGATTTAAACTTGGAAATGTACCATTATTAAACTTTATTATCACATTTAGGAAGTGTAATCCATAATTATATTCCAAATATAAAAGTGCTAAATTCATTGACATATATAGTTTAATACATATACAAGACTCCAACTCATATCATCTTGAGAATTTTAATAACAATGGTTCAAATCAAAACATGTTATGTACATTTACACTATCTGGCATGCAAATTAAGAACTTTTTGTTAGACTTTCACAACTACCATTTCTTTATGCTTCTCTAATTACACCTCTTGAAATGTACAAACTCTTCCTCTAGCAGAATAAATAGGCTACCTGATTTACAATGTATGCTTGCATTAAATCTTCAGAATTTCCTCTACTCATACGGAATTTTAAATGATACTGCTTTCCCTTGCACTTATATAGCATACTATATGTTCATATGTAACAACTGGATACTTTTTAAACTTTAAGATATAGACAAAATAATGGAGATTGAAGGGGAGTTGAGCACATTTATCAAGAGATATATGGCACATCAGATAGGAACCTGGGACCCAGGGCCCAGAAGACTTGGGCTAGAATCTCAGCTATAAAATTTACTAGCTGTGTGACCTCGGGCAATTTACTTAACCTCTCTGTACTGTTGCATCTTAATTTATAAAATGGCTACAATAACACTGATCCCATAGGGTTGAATAAAGAATGAATAATGCATGAAGCATTCTTAGCAGAGAACTGAGCACATAGCAAACACTAAATCAATGAATGTCATTTTTCAGTGTAGTAAAAAGTGAAACAAAGAGCTGCAGAAAATTTCCCAGTCAGAGACAATATTGCTTTGGATATTATCAATTCTTTTGTCCATATTCTGACCATTATTATATAAAAGTGATCACTTTGTATTTTCGTTTTAGTAAAAACAAAATAATCATTATTTGCATAAAAATTTCAGGTTTATAGAGGGAGGACAGTGAAAACCTGAATCTTACATTAATTAGTGACATCTCAGGTAGGGGTGGTGTGGTAACATATATTTGAGGAGTTGTGAACTTTTCCTCCCTAAATTATACACAGTGTTTTAAACCAATGTTACTTCAATTCAAAATAACAATAACAATAGTAATGATAATAATAATAAATGGTATCTCAGGCCTCCCAAACCATCACTTCTCCCTGTCTGCTGCTCTTTTCTCTGTAACAATAACGAAAGTTCTAAATACTGAGCCTCAGGATTATTTATGGCATACAATTGTCATATTAATTGGTATTTATAGAGAACTTTACAATTTATAAAATATTTTCCCATGAATTATCTCCCTGAGCCAACTATTAAGTTCTAATTGAATACTGAATATAAGCTTCAATATAAAATTACTTTAAACATTAAAATTGGGAGCCCACTTCTCTCTAACTTCAAAGTTGGTCACGGCACTAACACCCGCATCTGTCCCTGGCATGACTCATGCAGGGGAAGGAGGAGATGGGCTGGCTGGAGCTGCAGCCCATCAATCCAATACGTGTAGAAATTCAGCACACTGCCCAGCAGCAACCACACAAGTCACCCCACTCATTACCCTCCCTCACCTCACCGTCACTGAGGGAAAGAACATTTTCAACCTGGGTTTCAAAAGAACTCAGTTTCAAAGTTTCTCGCTCTCCCCACCCCCACAAAGCACCCCCAAACTGCTTTGGAACAGCCTGCTGCATTATCTTCTTCAGCAGCTCATTATTTCAACTTAATGTCTTTATCTTCCATCTTCTTTCTACTTGCCAAAGTTTCTCTGATCAAATGTGACTCTGTATTTAAAACTGGAAAGATAGCTAATATGAGGCTCTTTACAGCAAAGACTTGTTTTGTCATTATTTATTTGCATTTGAAGAACCACTTGCACTTTTAAGCAACTTTTTTAGCCCAGAAAGTGTCATTTTTATCATTAAATCCCATCTAGTCTTTCTTCAGGATCATTACCTAAACCCCTAACTATGGCAAAGCCCTGAACAGCTTTCTGAAGGGAAGGAAATTAATTCAAACAAAATATGCACTTTTAAACTGCAGTATAAATTCCTAAACTTTAGCATATTCTTGGAGTTCATATAATGTTGGTAAACCTCTCTCCAATTATAAGTTCAAACTCTTCTTATTAAGATAACATTTTTCATCACTTACTAGAAATGAATTAAATGGTTTATCTAATTCCACCTCATGCTGATGTTACTACTTGCGGTCTTGTAGGAGTGCAAGTAGTGCATAAGAGTATGAGAATTCATTTTGGCTAGTAAATGGTAAAAACCTAGTCCAAGTTTTTTCAATTCAAGCCAATACTAATCAACCAACTCATTTTTTTGGCCTCTTCCTCTATAGGTAAGAGGACATTCTTCAAAATATCTCACAATCACAATGCCCTCTCTCCCTACCCCTTAAGTACATTAAGACCCTAAACTCAAATAAGACACTTAGTATCTTTCTAACAAGAGGCAACATACCACTGTACCAAAATATTTCTAATTCTGCTTCCTTTTTGCGAAATTTCTTCAGACTCTATAACTGCAAATGAAAATTATTTGAGAAATCTTATAAAAGTGTGGTTATTTACTTAAGAGGATTGTAACATGCTCCACTTAGAGGACTGCAGAGCATCTGTGGTTCTGTATTTGAACTTATGAGCCACTTTCTTTACTCACTTTTCATTTACCACTAAAACGCAGCTTCCTAAAGGAATTTAGTTAAGACCTCAACCGATTAGCAGGGACTTGGTTTCTCACCCATAAAATAGGTAGATGATCTCTTCCTCAGTGGGCTCATGAGGTAATGAAATGAAATAATGTATGTAAAGTTCTCAGACACTCCTTGAGACACAGAAGGAGTGCATGCAGGTTGCCTTCATCATCACCATCATGACAATGACCATGAAGATAGAGGCGTCAGACAACACTCACTCTTTGAGTGACCGCGCAGCCTTCTCAGTTTGAGATACGAAGCAATTTATCACAACATGTTATACAGATTAAGTGTGAAAGAGAGCAGAACCAACATAAGATGGCAGCACTACAATCAGATAGGAATTCACATTTTTCAGAGAAATGTTATTAGATTTCAAATTACTGGTAAAATATTACTTTGAGTTTTAAATATTTGTTTCTGTAATGGAAATAGTCACAAAATATTTTCAACTTTATAAATGTTTATTTCCAGAACTGCCATGAAATTACCATTTATGTGGAGGATTAAGCAGCACAAACATTTCTCTAAATATTTCCAGAGGTTGGTGAACATGTTTAAACACATATGCTGGAAGAAACACAACAAACGGAAACATAAGATAATGCTGTTGGGGTCCTTATGATTAAATAAAGCTATATAATTGTAGGTTTTCATATCCTACCATTGCTTAAAGGATCACTACTAAGTTTTACATAAATCCCTTGCTTTTTCCCAGTTCCACATAAAACATATCAGTACACACTCAGTATGAATAAAATTTATGTACAAGAAAAAAGTTAATCCTATAATAAGAGATAAAATAGTTTAAAACCAACATATATGACTATATTTCGTTAACTGATAAAGCACTGAGAAAAATCCATTTTTGTTAGTGTAAATTAATAAAAACTATAACATTGTATAGAGTAACTTTCCCCTCCTTCCAAAGTAAACTAACTCTATAATCTGGCATTCCACTATACTTTTTTTGTGATTTTGTCTGAATAGTTCTCTAAGTCAACTTCCTATAGGGCACAGGAAGAACCATCTCTATTTAGCTTCCATTTGTATCTGAAACTGATTTTTTTCATACTAATGCAGGATTTTACATTATTCTCCTGTTCCAAGAAATAGTCAAGGATATAAACATGTAGTAATGTATGGCTTCTACATGATTACTATTATAAATATTGCATTTTCTGCTTTTATATAAGGTTGGCAATGAATTTAAGGAATATTTAAGTCAATAAAAAATAGTTATCAAGAACACACAAAAGGCAGGCACCATCTTGGATGATATATATGGCCAATAGGCACATGAAAAAATATTCATCATCAGGGCTCCCCTGGTGGTGGAGCGGTTGAGCGCTAGACTGTGAAGCTACCCGCAGCCTCCGCAGTGCCAGTTCGATTCCCGGCCACAGGCAAGGGTCCCACATGGCGCTCAGACCTCTCCTGCCACGCCCGCTGCTCCCCTCAGCAGTGTACTTTGTCAGCCTGCCTGTTCTGTTCCTCGCTCTGGCTCTGGTGAATTCTCTCACACTCTGGCTCTGGTGAATTCTCTCACACTCATCATCACTTATCATCAGGGAAATGTAAATCAAAACCACAATGAGATATCAACTCTCATCTGTGAGGATGGCCCATGTCACAAACTCCAGATAATGATTGTTGGCAAAAATGTGCAGGAATCCCTATACGCATTTAGTGGAAAGGAAGAAGGTCCAGCCCCTATGGTTTCTCAAAATATTAAAAAATCCAGCAATTTCACACCTAAGTATCCACCAAAAAATGCAAAAACACTAATTCAGAGGGATATATGCACTCTTGTGTTCACTGCAGCACTATTTATTACAGCCAAGTTATGAAACAACTTAAGTGCCCAACTATACATTAGTTGGTTAGGAAGATGAGGTATACATACACAGTGGAATACTACTCAACTGCATTTTTTTTCAAAATGTCATTTGCAACAAAAGGATGGAACTGGAAGGGAAGGTATAATGCTAGGCAAAATAAGCCAGAAGGAGAAAGACAAATGGCCAACAGTTTTTTCTTCTATGGAAATATGGAGAAACAAAACAGTCAGATAACGCAAAACCAAACATAAGCCCCAAAAATCTTCAAAGCCAAGGGCCTCCCTGGTTGTGCCAGGGGTAAGAGGCAACCTATAAAGCTTTCCACAGCCACTGCAACACGAGTTCAATCCCTAGCCAGGGAGCTACCCACATGGCACAGCAAAACTCTCCTGACTCTCCCGCTGCTCCCCTCAGCAGTGTATTTCAGTCAATCCGTCTGTTCTGTTCCCCATTCGGTCTTTTGTGAATCCTCTCACCCCCCACACTACTGGCCTGTACCCCAGTTCTTGTATGCATAAATAAATCTTAAAAAAAAATCTGCAAAGCTGAGGTGAACAGGGTGGAGGTGGAAGGTGGAAAGGTAAAGAGGGGACACAATGAACTACTGTGGAGGATTACGGGTGCCTTGGTGGTGGTGGGGGGGGATATGGTAACATACACCTGAAAAGGTGGGTTCCTATATTTCTGAATCATACACAATGTTGTAAACCAATGATACCTTAATTTAATAAATTATATAAAATTATGTAAATATAAAAAAACTACATGGACTATCATAACGTGGACAGCCCATCAGTCTACAGATGACTGTACTGGAAGACACATTAAAAAATAATAAAATCTTGGGCCTCCCAGGTGGCGCAGCGGTTGAGCGCTGGGTTGTGAAGCTGCCCGCGGCCTCTGCGGCGCCGGTTCGATCCCCGGCTGCTCCCCGGCCACCGGAGGAGGGTCCCACATGGCGCGCAGACCTCTCCTGCCGCCCGCTGCTCCCCTCAGCAGTGTACTTCGGTCCTTCTGCCTGTTCTGCTCCCTGCTCTGGCTCTGGTGAATTCTCTCACCCTCCCGGCTTCTGACTGTACCCAGTGCATGTACAAACCAAACAAACAAACAAACAAAATAGATAAATAAGACATGCCTCTAGAAAATTAAAAAAAATAATAATAATAAAATCTTTGTCTGACTACTATCTCACATCCAATACACTCCCCTTCCCCATCTAAAGCTTCCTAACACATATTCAGAAAGAAAGGAAGAGCTGAGGACTAATTCAACAATTAATAATTACTCACAGAAAACACAAATGGAAAGTCACATAAGACATTAGACATGGTGTGTCCCTTATGTAACGCACATGGAATATTTATGTAAGTTGCTTGGCTTCAGTTAGCATAGCCCTTCACTGCAGAGTATACTTGAGCTTGGAAAGACTATTGATAATTTACTACTTTTATATACACTACTTGATAAATTCAGCAAACAGTAGTCCTGAAAATACTAAGGAATTTCAACAAAAAGTGGCATTGCTGTTGTTGAGGAAATGAACCATGCCCAGCACTTCTGAAATCAACACCATGTGCATATTCATGGAGCTCGCGGAACAGTTCACTCCTTTGCTGCCACAGTCACAATCAAGTCTGTGTCTACCAGAAACTTGAACACAGTTCATGCAAGCTGCAGATTTCATGAAAGAAGTCTAAAAATGGCAAAATGACAACAGAATCAAAGCATAGGAAGTATTTGCTCATCTCAATATAAACACAGTTTGCTAAAGTTTTAGCTTATTTCAATTGTGCGACGTTACAATTCCTAGACTCAAGGTCATTATTCACCTTTGGGAGTCCTTATTTGAACTGCAGTTAAAGCCTACACACAGAACACACAGAGAGAACACACACACAGTACCAGACATCCCCTGTCAACACCCAGGCCAGGTCTGCGACATGTGATTTCTGGGACATAAGAAGCAAAGCAAAAAAATTAGAAATAAAAACACTGAGGATTAAGTAAAGGAGTTCAGAATAAGTCAAAATAAGTAGTGTGTCTGGAAACTAGGAAGTCAAAAGAGAGCTTTAAAAGACAAGACAAATCAATGGTCAAAGTAGACAAGATTATAAGGGTCAGTTGTCTGATAGCACATTACAGTATCACTGCCAACACCTAGGCATGAGCCTGTTCTAAGTGTACATTTACTGCTCAGATATTTATTTCCCACCCATTCACTTGACATGTAGTATACTAAGCACATACTATATGCTACACACTCTACACATAAAGTTTGGGTCCCTCTGAATTTGAGGTGCCCAAGGAGACATGTGAACAGACGGCCCACACATAACCATATACAAGGGTGTAGAGACCATGAGAGAGCCTGGTCAAAAATGAACAACTGTGGTATTGTCAGCATTTTTATTTCCTTTTATGAAGCCAGGGAATGGATGTCAAATTCCTGCAGGGAACAGGAAGTGAGATAAGTCGAAAACCTGGCCAGCACCCTGAACAACAAACAGACCTGGGGGGATACCAGAAAAGAGTGGTGTCACAGCGGTGAGGGGACCTAAGTCTCAAAAAGGAAATCATGAACAACAGTGTCAAACATGGGCCTCCCTGGTGGCACAAGGGTTAAGCACATCACTGTGATGCTATCTGCAGCCTCTGCAGCACAAGTTTGATCCCCGGCCAGACAGGGAGCTACCACATGGCACAGCAGACCTCTCCTGTTGCGCCCGCTGCTTCGCTCAGCAAAGTGCTTCAGTCAGTCTGCCTATTCTGCTCCCCACTCTGTCTCTGATGAATCCTCTCACATCTCCCACACCTTTGGCCTCTACCCCAGTTCTTGTATGCATAAATAAATCTTTTTAAAAATAGTGTCAAACAGTATCAGATGCTGCTAAGAGTTCATGCAGTCAGTCACCTCAGATTGGAAAGGTGTATGTTGTTAGCTAAGAACAGCTGACAGCGGTGGAAGGTTCATGGATGCCTCCAGTTATTTTTGGGAGCAAGGAGGAACTTTCATTTTAAAGACTTTATAAGATAACAAATGAAAATCAAAGTAGAGAACAGGGGTCATAGATTTTTTTACATAAAGGAAAAGAAATCTTCAGATGGCACTTAAAGAAGGAAAGACCCGACTTTCAGGGAGTGAAGAAATATACTTCAGAAATGCTGGGTGAGTCTGAGAGAAAGAAGAATGGCAAAGATGGTTAAAATGTTATAGCTCCATGGAAGCTTTCCTGCACCGAATGGGCATAGGCACTGGTAAAGTAGCTGTGATGATTCAAAAATTTGAGTTTCTACCTTTAGGCTATAAAATGTTCTAACTCTAAAACTTCCATAAGTCTATAATGCTTATATAATGCTTATAGTGATTTTGACACCAAAACCATATTAAACAGTGTATATTCCTAATACCGAGAGAAGTATCAGTACAAAGTGTAAGAGATTGATTCAGTTAAGAAAAATTGAAAATTTTACAGCTTTCAAAATTTCTAAGAGAAGCAGCAGATACAATATAAAACTAGAATAGAAAACAAATGCTTATAATGAGCAAGACTTAAAGATATGTTAGTTAAAAATTAACAAATTCAAATATTTAGACACTCAAGATAGTGTGTTAAAGAATGTATCAATGTGTCTAACATAATAATACAATAAGTAGAACTATTAAAATATTATTAAAATGGTAAGGTATATGTGTCATTGCTCAAATTTTCCAGGTAGTAAAGCACAATTAAGAGGTAGCCTGTGTTATGCAGAAAGAGCACAATCTTCCTAAGTAGATATTGGAGCAGACAACTACTTCACCTGGAGTTGGGAAGCTGGAGTGAATCTGGACAAATTAAATAAAATCATCATCATGCTAGGGCACTACACCAAATAGCCAACCTTGGTATATTCATTTCTGAAATTCTGAAATTACTCCCATTAGGCAAACAGAAAGCTTTTGCTTGTTAAATTGAGCTTTCATTATTAACATTGACTAGAACTTCTGTGTGATAGGATAGAGCTCTGTTTCTATTTGCATGGTGTGTGTGTGCCTGAGTGTGTGTACACCAGATATTTTCACAGAATTGGATTTATTAAATGTGTTTCTTCACCTGTATAATAAGAAATTTGCAGTTAAATTTTATTCTATTCCAAAAATTACTTCAAGATATATGTCAGCTTATCTTAATGTGGCTAATATGCACTGAAGACAAAATTGAGTGACTACAGATTATAAACTTTGGAGAAAGTGAGCAATGTTCAAAGTAAAGAGAGAAAGGAATAAGTGTATTTGATCTACTGATCTACTTTTCCCCCAGAGTCATAATTATTTAATTTCATATACATATATATATATATGAAGTTCACACAAGTTTAACAAGTATTATCCATTTACTGGTTTGTATAAAAGTAACAATGTTCACCACTATTAATCAATCATAGTGAAGACATAAGTTAAGCAAGGTTATTCAGTGTGTTGCGTGAGATTTTTCTGTGCAAAGATTTTTGTTACAGGTACTATGTACACAAGGCCATGTAATGGCTGAGCTGTGCCACCAGAGGGGAACTCTAGAAAAATGTCAGCTCTTTATAACCTGTTCTATTTCACATGATTGAATTTTCTAATTTTTATCTAATCAACTTAAATCATTATAGGAACAATTTTGTGAAATACAGAATTAATAGAATTCAAATGTTATGGAACTATAACTGACTATAAAATGGGCTCAATATGATTCTAACTGTAGTATTCCATTGTTCCAGAATTCTACTATTTGGTGGTATCATATGCAGGTAAAGAAACTGTCAATGGTATATTTTGTTCTAACTGATTTTATAGGTCCCTTACTTAATGGAGAGAGTTGTAACACACCTTAAATCTAAAACTATCCTCTGTAGAGTTACACAAGTAAAATCTTCTGGGAATTGAGAACAGACCATGTAAATAACTCAGCTTTGAAATCTAGAATATAGTAGAAATTCTTAAGCAATCAAAAAATATTTATGATTACAAAATGCTTATTTTTCCCTATCAGTTCCCCTTTTAAATCTAAAGTCATAGGGAATATCAAGAGTAATTCCAATTTTTTTTAGTGACATGGGGAATTATAAATATGGAATGTAAACATGGTATGTGAATGTAAATATGAAACAGGCAGAACTAAAATTGGATTTCATTCATCATTTCATTCACTGTTTTCAGGAATATGTTCCATCATTGGGTTGGCCAAAAAAATGAAGAAGACTAATTTCTTTCCTTCCAAAGAGGTCACAAACCATATAAAAAGACAAGTAGAGAAGTTACCACAATGTATATCTTCATCATCCACCACTCTAGTTGGTGGAACTCTATACCAGTTGTGGATCTTTAGAATTTAAACAACCAATTCTGATGATGAACCAAGATCTGCTTCTCAAGATAGAGACAATTTTTATATTTTGTTGTCACCTTTTCAAGAACAACATAGAGTCTGATATCTTAACATGGCCTCCATATTAGTGACTGACATTTGTGGATATAGCCCCAATGCAGAGAATGATTACGGGATTTATCTAACAAAGAGTATTTGAGTCTGAGTAGTCTCATTAGTTATTGAACCATATTTTGATAATTTTACATTAAATTATATTTGCATGGTGTTTTTAAATCCTACTGGGATAAAAATTAGGCTAAAAAGAAGGGGGAAAATGCCCAAGTATTGGGCACTGATTGTAGGTAAATACTGCATTCATAATGGATTTGA
This sequence comes from Talpa europaea, assembly GCF_964194135.1. NCBI lineage: Eukaryota > Metazoa > Chordata > Mammalia > Eulipotyphla > Talpidae > Talpa > Talpa europaea. Next base: position 69,713,124 of record NC_140075.1, on the reverse strand, counting down.
AGTGACCAAAAGCCATAGCTATTTTAAACAAGTCTTTTTAGTGAGTCACATCAACAAATTATGACATACAGAAGTACAATGCTATGCAAAAAAATAGGAATATACTACAATCCATGATACCATAAGTCACAAAATATAGATTTACAGTTGAATATGTTCACCAAAAAAACCTACGCAGCAAATAAAATATATAACTTGCCAAATAAGATTTTAAGATCTTGCTAAACAAGATCTCTTCATAACAGTCTTTAATGCTTTAATGTAATACCTTAGCATAATACTAGGTATGCGTTGCAAACTTTTGGTTGATCTGTTTATATTGTAATTATAATCATTACCTTTATAGAGTTACTATGAAATCAGATGGTAAGAAAGGTGATGAGAGGGAGGTGTGTTTGGGGAGGAACAAAAAGACTCAATACCTACAAGGCCATACAAGGTATTAAATGTAGCACATAAGAAGGGACATCTAGCATCAGCTAGCTCCATACTAGGGTAATAAGCAGCTACAAGAAAAACAGTATACTACAGGAAGAGGACTGGGGAAATGGCAAAACCCCATAAAAAAAGAATGAAAAGAGAAAACAAATCTATGAGAGTCAGAAGAAAGCTAGCATAGCCAAAGGATGTCATTCCCATCACACAGTAAGTCAATACAGACACGCCTGAGCCTAATTTCAAATCCTTACTAACTGTGACCTTATCTACAAAGGGAAGATATTGACAGAAAAAAATCTTATTGAGTTATAGAAAACTGAAACAAGATAATGTGGACACTAACTTAAAGTTAATGGATAAATTGAGCTAACCCGGAAGAAAGCAGACTTACCAAAAGGACAAACATCTACTATGATAAAATGTAAGTCATGAGAATATTAACATCATAAGGACCCATCCACTATTGAGTCAACAAAATCTATTTAAGCTTGAAGAACTGCATCGCAGGAATCGCGCTTAAGCAATTTTAGGAAGATTATATATTTGGAAACTTTCTCATTTTCTCTCCAAATAGTGGACTTCATGTTGCATTAGGCTCAAAGAAGCTCTGAACTATAGGGCTCTTTCCTCACTAGAGCTTCTCATTCTTCCTATAATAATATCCACAGCTGTGGTTCAGACTGTCCAGAGACAAGTCTCAATGGCTATCTAGCATTTGCACACACCATGTAAGCAAGGCACTAAATGTGCTTTGTTCCAGACTATTCCGGTTTATTTGTACAGAGAACAGCGTTGGAAGGTAAGGAACTAGGTCTCTCCCCCAAGAAGAAAGGGAAGACATATTTCCCGTTCATTCTAAAACATTCAGGCCCTCTAAGCTCAGAGCTCCCATCATAATACCTGTACAGGTATATCTGGCCCTCTCTACTTCACCCCATGGGAACGGGGACTCAGAGAACTGCCTGAGATGCTGATATTTTGGCTGCTGCTAATGCCATACTAATCTTTTGTTTGTCTCTAATCCAAAAGTTGTGCCCCTTATACCAGCATTCATTAAAATGTGGCAAGTCAACTTATTAGTTTGCAAGTAGGCTAAAATCTCAGACTCTTCATAATTCCTGAAACCGATTTTCAGGAAAACATACTGTCCCTTCAGTAATTGATTAAAAGGGAATGAATATGCAATTTAAGGAGAGTCTCACCCCTGAAGCCCATTCCCCCACTGCTATGTCAGTGATAACTATGGGTTAAAAACTCCTTTAATACAAGAGAGGCCACATTCAATGAGGATCTATCAAAAGTCTTTATAGCTATGTAGAGAACAGATGCTGCTGAAAAATGAGTAACACCAATATATAGCGAGCTGGTAATGTCTGCCCTTGGAATAAGACTTGGTAAGTGAACCTAAGTGCAGTCGGAGGAAAGGGAAGGGTCCTATCTTTGCTGTCTATTATGGTTGGTTCTACCCAAGTTTAATCACTGCTGTAGGTTCCTTTCTCCAAAGAACACTACAGCCATGTATAACTTTCAAACTTAAATTCTATTTTACCACTGAATAGACACACCACACACCACCCAAAACTTCACCACATAAGGGACTAAAGAGAAAAAAATGGTTAACATACTATTTTTGTTTCATATTGTTATATACATTGTTACATCTATAGTATATGGTACATAATGAAAACATGTAGAGCACTTGGATTTAACCCACTTTACACTCAACAGTATAAGAGAATTAACATATTTGTAAAACAATATTACTATGAAATTCACTTTTCAGTAGAGATGTTTCAAAAAATTAACTAATTATCTTTTGAGAAGGGGTATATATGTCATTTGAGAGACAGGCAATGACACACTATATAGTCTCCACAGTCCATAAATTGAATTTATTAATTTCTTTTTAAAAATGAAAATACGATGTTCTAATCAGTGTTTTAAAGTGTTCTAACCAGGGCCTCCACGGTGGTGCAGCGGCTGAGCGCTGGGTTACGAAGCTGCCCGTAGTCTCTGCAGCGCCAGTTTGATCCCTGACCACCGGCAAGGGTCCCAAATGGCGCGCAGACCTCTCCTGCCGCCCGCTGCTCCCCTCAGCAGTGTACATCGTCTGCTCTGCTCTCCGCTCTGACTCTGGTGAATTCTCTGGCCCTCTTGCGCTTCCGACTGTACCCAGTGCTTGTATAAATAAATAAATAAATCTTTTTAAAAATAATAAAAAAATAGTGTTCTAATCAGACTACCTCCTAACATCTGGCCAAAATTAGCTTTGAGAAAACAGAGTTTTGACGAGAGAGAAAGAAACATGTCACACAAGTCCAGTCTATACTACAATATGCTTTTTTAATTTTCCTCACTGTTTACACTAAGAAATTTTCAAGCGGGCCTCCCCGGTGGCGCAGCGGTTGAGCGCTGGGTTGCGAAGCTGCCCGCAGCCTCTGCAGCGCCTCTTCTATCCCCAGCTGCTCCCCGGCCACCAGAGGAGGGTCCCGCATGGCGCGCAGACCTCTCCTGCCGCCCGCTGCTCCCCTCAGCAGTGTACTTCGGTCCTTCTGCCTGCTCTGCTCCCCGCTCTGGCTCTGGTGGATTCTCTCACCCTCCCGTGCTTCTGACTGTACCCAGTGCTTGTATAAATAAATAAATAAATCTTTAAAAAAAAGAAAAGAAATTTTCAAGCCAAAAATTTCCTTTTGAGAAGTGTTTTTCAAGAAAAATATTTTTATTGGCATTGTTAAATTATCACTGACAATTAAAAAGCATCATATGGGTTAGGAGAGAAAATAATATGGACAATGTGTGCTTGGGCGGTGGGAAAACTATGGTGACCAAACCTGAGGGGAGAAATCCTATATTGTGAAAAAATAAACAAGGATGTTTAAAAAAATAAAAATAAAATTTAAAAAAGAATATATGTATAGCTTACAGATAGAAATTAGGCAAAAATTATTTCATAAGAATACACTTTTAGCATCTATTAAATATTGATAGGGAGTTTTCAAAGAAAATAACAAAGAAGTGGCTAAATGATACATCTATTTTAAAAGTAATCAGTATGTTAGAAACAAGAAATTTATCCAACCAAAAATATTTTAATTTTATTATACCACACTCAATCATTTCATCTTTATAAATAAAGGAGAAAAACTAGAAGAAAATGCCTTTGAAAACAAGGTCAAAAGAATAAATAATAGTTGTAGTTTGGGTAAATATCTCATGACAAAATATCTCTCTATAAATGTTTTAGGAGGACACAAAATTTTCAGATTACTTATTCCCCTAAGGGCTCTCCTGCCCATCAAATATTACAATGTTAACTTCTTTCTTTATGATGTATCATCTGGTTTTCAAATATTCCCAGAGTTGTTCTACTGTCTCAACTGAATTTAACCCACAAATGTATTTATCACTAAACATTTTTAATGATTTCTTAGTGCTACATTGAGTCATGTGCATAACATGTCCCTTTAAAATATAATTTATACAGCCTATTTCTTCCACTGCAATGTCCCTCTGGACATTCTGGCAATAAGAAGTTTCCTCTCAAAGATACATTCATAGAAGAAAAATAGTTAAATAGCCTGCATTTTATTGATTGAAACAAGCATCACATTTGATCTAAATATTTTAGTTGAATAGTTTCATAAATAAGGAATATTTATAAATATGACTATCATTTGAAAAAAAATCTACCATGTACTCCAACCAATGACTTTGTATTATATAGTCATGTAATTCCAATCGCGTAGACATAGATTTTGGTAGCTGAATGAGCACGTTAGCAATTCAATATACAAATGAAACTGAGACTCTAAACAGTTCAAGGACCAGTATAGAGTACAACTTTCCACAAAAATCATGAAAGACTGACACTAGAGCCCAGGATTTGTGCCATTCCCTACTGTACTATTACTACCCAACGGAAAAGTAACCAAAGGATTCAGAAGGCATTACCCGAAATCTAGCTACCCATGGTCTCCTGTCTTAAGTATACATCCATTACAAAGTAATGGAAATCTTGGTTTTTGCCTCCCCTTGGTTGTACACAAAAATTAGTATCTTTTGGTACAGCTTAACTTTTAGGGCTCTAACTCGACGTGTGCCGTTATGTACTTAGTGGCAATCTAAATATTCTCATTCAAGGATCGCATTACTACTACAGCTATCATTTCCATACAGAAGACCATAGGAGCCAAAGGATGGTGCTACTGTCATAAAAAGGACTATTCCCCAGTCATCATTTCAGCTATTATGCAGCCACATTAATCGTGTGCAGAAATAGGCTTTAGAAAATTCTCAACTTTGTGTAGACAAATATAAAGATGTGGGGCAGTTCTTTCTTTTCACTAAGAATGTTCTAGCCTGCTGGTAGAAGCTTGTAATAAATGAAATAACTACTAAAAGATATATCAAACTTTTTATAGTTATTAGCTTCCTTCACATATAGGATTGTTTAAGAATAAAAATAATGTAAGAGATTAAAAAAATGTGTAAGATGAAATCCTATGGATGAAACTATATGGAAATGTAGTAAAGGTTATGGAAAATATGCCTTCATGGTGTCTCCTGCTATCTGTGTTGCTGACTGTAATTCTTGCATATATAATTCCATTATACTTTTATAATTCAGAGTTTTAAAAATGCTTTTGAACCATTAATATATTTTCCTGGTTAAAATTCTTTGAGATGTTCTTAACAAGAGTCTTAGATAATGAATTTGGGCAAACTCTGGAACAGTCTTTACAGTATTATCATTCTCATTAATTTTCAGAACTACCCACTGTGTTGAGATGATTGTCATGGGCCTAAGACTTCAATTTGGCTAAATATTTTTGCATATATTTCAACATATAAGTAACTAACAGATGTTTAAATGTTAAGTTCATATGGAAGAAATGGTTAAATGTGGTTAATCTTATGATTTCTTTGCAACACTAATTCTCATTTTACTATTTATTTCTGTATTTCACTATTTCCTCTTTTCTTTGGTATATGATGAGCTAATAATTCTAAAACCTCTTCAAAGATAACAAAACAATCCTTGAAAACATTCTGGAATTTAAGCCAAGCATACATATATAATATTTAACATGTGTTGAATCACTGGTATTTTTAAATTGGAAATCACAAAGAGTAACACAAAGATTATTTTTATAAAATATACAGATTTCATATAAAGCATAAGACTATACTTTTGTTCTTTTTTTCACAGTTTCCCATTCATATTCCTATTTGCCTTAAATAACCTGATATATGAAACAGCACTAACCTGCCAAAGAAAAGCCGGTAGGAAGCTAAAAACAATATCACTTTAAGAGAGTTAATACAGAACACAGTTTCATACTTTCATCCAGTTTATTCCTTTTTCTTTGCCTTCTTGGTTATCTCTGAAGACTGCTTCTGTTTCCATTGTTTCATCCTTTAGCATTCACATATCAGAGCAATAAGTATTTCATTACTGGTTTATCTGTCCAGAGGCTTGAGAAGCGGTAACAATTAACCCTCCCTTCACAGTGATTGATACAGGCTTTGCTTTCAATTTGTTCCACTACACAGATCATGAAATTCTGAATGCAATCATCCTCATTGACCTACACTTTCAAACACACAGCTACAATGAGACGAAAGTAATTATTAAAAGGAACACAGGACTACTGAGATCTGAAACAAAGTCTTTTAAAAATCTGTTAGATGACCTTCTGGTAAAATTGGCAAATTCTGATGTTAAGGAAAATGACGGCTTTGTGTCCCTGTCTGGAAATATTCAATGCAAGCTGATCAATGTCTAAGATGGTGATTGCACTGACTACAGTATGCCTTGAGAAAGCCATTTTAGAACTATTACAAACAAGAGTTGAACTGTTCACATTGTAGCTTCATCTCCCTAAAAATTGTTTTAAGGGAAACTAAACTTTCAGATTTGTATATAAAGAACAATCGTTGGAAAAGCAACAGCTCTATTCTGAAGAGTTGCATACTTGAGTCCTACATTTTCCCTCTCTCCCTCCCATTAGATGAAGATTCACGGCAAGAAATGAATACATTTTTCACAAAGTCTGAAAAATAGCTTCAAATAAATATTAATCTACCGCAATCGATATATATGAGGAATGGAGAGGGGCTGGTAGGAGACTGGTGACTACAGAACTATATTAAAACAAGGGTTGCAGTTAAAGAAAATCAGGGCAGAAAGAGAGGCAGCAGGCCTGAGGCTCTAATCACAGAACAGAGTGATGGAGATGAACCAATACTGCATGGATTAGCAATGAATTATTTTGAACTGTAATCATATGCCTGCACAGAAGAGGCAAAAACTAGCCATTACTCATAAACTGATGTGCTGATTGAGAGAGACAGAGAGACAGAGAGAGACAGAGAATATGAGACTAAAGTCATATGCTAAACTAGTTCAGAATAATGAAAACCTAAAGAGATCTGGTTACACTTCAAGTAACATCCTATTTTAATGTCTGCCACATACTACATAATCTGGGGTGTTTAGAGTATAAACTGTAAAGTGCTTGGATTCAAGTAGGATTAAGCCAACCATTTCCTCTAAGATTAAGATGTGATCTATTTCATTCTCCAGTCTTCCTTGCTCAAAAAAAAAAAAAAAAAAAAATTTCTTGAAAACTTTAACACCGCTCCCCCTCCGTATAAAAATTTTAAGTATTTAATTATAAAGAAGAAAGAAGCTGCAGGGGATTAACTTTCTTTGGATAATCTGAAAATTCATAACAAATGAAAATTCAATTGTTAGAACTAATTTTGTTAGTAAGGAAAAAAAACTCAAAACTGCTGGTAGCAAGAGATTCCTGAGATTCTTATGAACAGACTGTTTAAATGAAGAGCACTTTAATCAGTAGAGGAATCCTCACGTTTCTAATGTCTTGCTGTGCATTCTGCAGGTTATAGTAGCAGCTGGTAGAGGTCATATATCTTTTGTGAGCATCCCAAAAAGGCTCACTGCCAGACTGTTAAATTATGAATAAGCAATGAACAAAAGAATGCAGATACGGTGGTGACAAGATAATCCAAGCAAATTTATCTATGACAAATTTCACAGGATTAACAAATTACATTTACACAGAACAATAAAAATGTGCAAAAAAAAATGATGAGCCTACTTTTCCTTACAGCATTAGGAAAACAAAAAGTCACCAATCTACTGCATATATTTAAATTTAACTCAATCTAAAGTAAGACATTTTTAATATGTTCAGGATATATTTGTAACATTTTCCCCATTTCAAGCAGACAAATACAAATATGGTATATCTGGTTTGTTCATATATGTATGTAAACATACATATACAACTATATATTATATGCATAAACTTGTTCATGTTTAAGTTATATTGTAAAAAATATGTATAAATATACATATATACACATATATTTATATAATATATAAATCATGCATAGCATATACAGAAATCTTATGCAATGAAAAAAATTATCTCATTCATATATATGAATAGATGTTTATGTTTTTCAGGAGTAGATTCTGAGTAATAAATTATTTTTGTAGAAAGAAAAGTTCCCTCTATCGGTACAATATCTATTAGTTACTGAAAGATGTAATAATATTTTGCATTATAGTATTCACCATTAATTATTTTTTTTCAATTCTTCATTGCGACTGTCTTAGAATCTAGACTTAGGTGTTTTATAGACATCCCTTAATTGTTTAAAGTGAATAGGCTGAAAATGTTACTAAAAGAAATACAATCTATTACTTGATATCTTCATTTTCAAGGACCACACAGAGAGATTCTGCAAATAGTTCAATCATTCCACTTGCCCTCACCAGGTACTGCAATCTTTCTGAGTAAAGTGCTCCTGAATGAAGTTCAGATCTGGTATTCTTCTCTGTAGTGTTACAACAGCAGAAAGGAAAGTGCATAGATTGAGGAGGGGAGAAATAAATTTCAGCTATATTCAGATAGCTCAACCCAGTATTTAATTTTTTTCTTAAAATGAAATTCCTTTTATAAATCTTAGAAATAAATAAAAGCTCCCACCTACCAGAAGTAATGAGATATTATTGAAACAGCCCATGATTTCATAAAGTGACCTTAAAATGCCCTGTGGAACTACTTTCCAAAATACAAGAAAATGATTCGTTAATTTTCAACCTTATATACATTTTATGTACCCAAGTCAGAGCCCTTCAATTCTGAATTTTCATACTGATAATAAAATACTGTAATCAGATATAATTTCTTTTAAGATGATCTGAATGTTGTTTTAAATATTGTAGCTTATTTCTCACTTACACTTCCTATTGACTGGTTTCCTATTTTTAATACAAATATTTCAGCAAAACATCTCTCTAAATGAACCCTTTCCATCATATTATAAGGCAAACTATATGTAAACAAGGAATTTTCTGAATGAAAAAGTGAATATTTAATTAAGATACACAAAGCTAAACATTCTACTCTTTCAACCACAATGCTCACCATTGCTTATCTAGTCCTTTCTAACTCTGAAATTCCTATTATACATTTTATTTTTAAAGAATACATTATTTAACTTACAGTATTACACCAAAAAACATAAATATAAATGTGGCATGCTTGTCTACTACTTCAAAGCTAGCATATAGCTCTACAGAGAACAGTGATGGAGTGAGATGCTATAAAGGTTCCTAAAGCATAGTTTTTGTGGAAGAACTACTACATGCCAGAACAACCCAAAAATTTTAAATGTTAGCAAAAACCTTCCCTTCCTGAAAATGCAACAAGTGTGTGTGTGTGTGTGTGTGTGTGTGTGTTTGCCAGGGGGGAGGACTAAATAATGAAAACTTATCATTTATGTGTTTGTTATGGTCCATTTTTTTAACAAGTTATCTTTTTAATTAAACAAGTTAATTAATATATGTAAAGCCCCTGGAACAGTACCTGGCACACAGTGCTATATAAATGCTTGCTGTCATTATAATGCCAGATAATTTGGCAGGAGGCCAACTAGTGCGAGTCCTTAAATATTTCAGAAGACAATATCCAGAAAAACAGTGAGGTGCTAAAGTGTGTTATCCAGAAAACTCTATGAGACTATTTCTATCTACTCAGTGGCAAAACTGTCACAAAATAAAAATAACTGAACTGTAATCTTTAGACAACCTGACACATTCTGAGGCACAGGTAACATGAGCGGAGTCAGTCACAGTCTATGACCAGAGAGGAGTATGGACATGGCAAACTGATTCTTCTAAAACCATTCAGTAAAAAATTTGCCCTGAACTGTAGAAGCTGTGGAGCTTGCCACAAACACTACTGGCCTGTTAAAGGGTAGAGAGAAAAAAATTTAAACATTTATTCTTCTAACTTTGTAAACTGTGTTTCTGAAGTTCTCCAAAAATCTGATGAAGGACCAAGAAGCAGAGATCTGCTTCACTATCCATTGCATACCTGTCCTTCTGCCCTGGGAACACGCTGGCATGGGCTCTGAAATCCCTGACATATTATTTGAAAAAAAAAAAAAAGAAAGAAAGAAAGAAAAGGAAAGAAAAGAAAAGAAAAGAAAAGAAAAAGAAAGAAATCCCTGACTCCAGAGAGCTAAAAAATTCAGACCCCCTTCACTCTACTGTTAGGTTCATTTCTTCGGAGATAAACCTGAATTCCATTTCTAACTCCACCACCTTGGGAAGAGCCTCAATCTTCTCATTCATAAACAGGGATATCAGTACTTCCTTCACAAGCAATGGGAAAACCACTGTGAGGTATATAACACAGGACCTGAAACATGGTAATATCTAGTACATACTTTCTATTATTACTTTATGGGACCTATATTTATTTTTCAATGCCAAGCATCTTTTAAAATTTTGGTTGTAATTTCACTAACATTTATAGACATCTTTTCTTTTTTTCTCCAAGAACCTCAAATCATTGTATAGGTATTAAATTACTGTACTTTATAAGCTGAATGCGTAGCCCGTCAGAACACTAGGCTAACAAAAGTCATAAGAAAGCCTTATTTGTATTGTTATGAATTCTGTATTTGCTACTCTTTCAGGAAAGAGTGTTTTCTGGCTCTCTATAATATTCTATTATCAGAGTCTATAACCAAATTTGTATAATCCATAACCAAAGTCTAGAACCAGAGCAACTGCTCTTACAGGTTACATTAGTCACTACTCCCTTCTGACACAAGTCACTCCAGTCCATATTAGAGGTTCAATAAATACAGCTGAATGCCAGATCTAATGAGCAATGATTCCAATTGAAGGTCACCAGTACTTTAGGCCAGAGTAACATGGGATTCTCATCTTGCTTCTCATGATTTGTGCACAAGACTAAAAGTATTTCAATTAGTTCATTTGTATACAGAAAACAAAATCAAGTATTATTTAATTTTGTCACTGCCCTAGTCATTTCAAATACATTAGAAATCACTTAACTCTTACTAAGTCATGTTTATGTACTGCAATATCATTAATATTTCTACAAATTATTCTAACTCTATAAGGTTCTATGAGGTTTAATAGTGCAAACATCCTATTCACACTAATGGGACCAGCATGGTAAAAACACCATTCCGTTACAGTTGATTTATTACACTACCCAATGAGGAAAGGGGGGAGGGCATTTTTGACTGTCAAAACATGACTAGGAGTGATTTAGAAATGCTTGCGACATGTTTCCCACAAATAATCCACAAAATATAAAGCTCTACAGGTTAAAAAAAATAAACTAAAGAAAAGCTACACTGCCTAAATCCTTTCTCAAATGCCGCTTTACACACACACACACACACACACACACACAACCTGTCATAGAGATCTCACCACAGAGCACAGGATCCTGAACATAAGGTCCCATTTCAAGCAGATACAATTTTAACATGCCAGTGTATTTCCATAGTAAGATTTGGAGCAGAGAAAAAGAGTCAATGATTCCACAAAAATTCTGACATTCCCATTAAACAGCTCTATTGTAGGGAAGGCCATTGTGTAGAAGAATTTCAGAGGAAAACCAAACTTCATATCACTAAATACAACAAGGTGTTCCAGTTTGTACATTATATTTAATTCCACGCCTTCTAACCCTTAACAATTTATTGCTGATAGATTAATTTCACATAATCTTTAGTCAAATGTAAAAGTCTTATGTTTAAGAATGTATAAAGATACAGGGACCAAAACTTTACTTATAATATTACTAAGTGCCAAAAGTGCCCCATGCAACTTTAAAAAAAAAAAAAAAAAAACTAAAAGCATCAAATAACATTGAAATCAAGCTTGCTCACTGTAACCAATCAAATCTAAAAATTAGAAGTAGCTATATGTCTCTCAACTCATAAACCTGAAATTGGAACTATGAAAGGATGCTGTAATATGGGAGGATCCTACATAATAACGGTCATTATAACTCCTGGCTCGGCTGCTATACGATCTAATATCCTCTCTGGTAGCTCTATGATATGCCCATGCATTACAGTTCTTGTTGACAGTCTGTTGCCTTGGAAATATTTCATTATTTCAGTTTTTCCATTTGTAGACCCTTGGCCTTGTGATATGAAGGCCATCCTATTTCATATTTTCGATTATCATTTAAGCAATCTTGTGGAGCTATTTATATATAAGCAAGTGTTAGACAACACATATCATCATTTATCACTCTGTGTTTAGGCTTACCCTGTAGAAAGAAATACCTCCAAAGAGTCCCCAAGACCACCTTTACCTTTTAAAGCCCTGTGCTACTGGAATATACTCTGCAAACCAGCATGTGTATGTTTGACACTTGTGTCTGTCTAACCTTCTTGGTTAGACAGCCACACAGCAGCAGCAGTCTAAGGGAGTGTTATAGATAATAAGCCGCAGCCTATATCGGATTTAAGTACACAAGGGGGTCAGCTTGTGCTTTCAAGTCAGAGAAATTTAAAGAATACTAAATAGTAACCAAAGTCATTACCAAGAAAAGCTTCTTTCTCCAAAATTTACTCTGCAACACATTAGAGGAAAATGGCTTTTGTAGTATTATTATACTAAGGTCAGATATTTCATAAATAAACAAGACAATTCAAAAGATGCGTTCTTTCCTCTGAGTTCTTTCTTGGCTGTTGGTATATTTGAAAGGCAGTTAAAAATAAAGTGTTCGTAAATGTCTTGAAGAAACCAGTGATTTGGAAAACACTTTTTAAGTGAATGAGAGGATATTACTTAAGACATGTCCACAGAAACTCATCTTTTACTAACATATTTATGCTTAGCCATTACGCAGAAGTATTACTACTAACCAACAGGTTCCAAATACAAAGCACACACAAAGGTGAAATGACTCCACATAGTATAGCAAGTAACTACAAAGACAACCTTCTCCTGAACAAGTCATCTGACTTCCCATTTCTCATTACAAAACCAAATCAACTATCATGTATAATGTTTACACTTAAAGTGCTAAGAGCACGTAAAACCCTAATAACAAAGTGAACCCTGGGGGCATAAAACAACTCTTTCGATAACGGGCCAAAGTAAGGGGCCAAATTTGTGGTTATTACTGTTGGAAACATTTAGTTTCTAACTCCTTGCTTCCTTTCCTTATTGTGCTCCTTCTGTCTCCTACCTCATTACTACTCCTCCCTACCCCTACAGGTTAAACCTTCTCAGATCCAACCTTTAAAATGACAGTATCCGAGCTGAACAAGAAGATGCTATTAAAGGGCATTAAATTAAATACAGTATATCCTCCTACAACTTCAATCAGAATTTCAGACCAAGTGTTATTTAGTTCAGCTCTCAAGTGGAGCAGAATAACAAATCGCACACTTTGATTTACCTTCTTCGAATGCCAAATGGAGACAGGTGATAAAGAACGCGCTCATGCACAGGCTATGAAGTTTCCTCTAGAAATTAATTCTATCTTCAAGATTCCTATCTCAGAGAAATTCCCAAAATGGCACACAAATAGGCCTCTGCTGGAGAGATTACTGGTGCTGTCCCAGTAAATACATTTACTACCAATAGCACAGGGAGAGAGACAGGAAGGAAGGAAGGAAATCAATTATAAACTTCTGATTTCGGAAAGTATTCATCAGCTGGTAGATGAGGGGGTAAAACTGTTATTAAAAACCGTCCATAATGCTTTGAGAAATAATTGTTATCTACAAGTGTAAAGTATTTAGTAGGTGAATTCTTCACAAAACACTAAATGTTCCTTTCAGCTGTAGGAGTTGTCAGATAGTTGATGCTACAAACACACACGACACCTTTTAAAGCTGGAGATTATGTATGATTTACTCTCAGATATGTAATTCATACCCCCCCAAATAGCTAGAGTTTAGAATTAGTCAATTATGTCCCTACTTAACAAAATTATTGTCTTAATCCTGACAATTCTGCTGTCCTTATTACAGGAAGGAAAAAAGCAAGAGGGCAACTGAAGCTTTTCAAATGAAGCTTGTTAAAATATCTCCCTCTCTTTTCTTGATGTAAGCTATAGATTAAATGTTACGTACGTTGTATTAAAAACCAAAACTGCCCAGGTAATAATTATTAAATCTTGAAACTAAGAACTTCCCTCACATCCTTTCTCAAGGTCCCTTAAGCCCGTGAGGAAAGGAAACATCGCTGCCAGGGGGTGGGGGGGGTGGGTGAGGGGGGCTGCATATATCTGGCTGCATTTGTTTTCCTCATGAATCAATGGTTCAAACTTCCTACTGAGCATTTCCTCTTCAGAGACAGAAAGAGATATTCACTTTGCTCAAACCAATATGCTATATGCAATTAATGTCATTAACGCTGCCAATTAATAGCAAATAGGATTCCAAACAAAGTAGGCTGGGGGGACAGCAGGAGGGAAAACCCTGGTGGGGGAGGGGGGTGCTTAGTTACTCCGCAGTCTAACAATGCCATTCACGTAGGATGGGTCAGGGTATTTTGAATACACACTCCCTTTCCCTTTGCCTTTAGTTTAACTAACTTCAAACAGACACGCTTGATTGAGTCTCTCGCCTGGATATGCAATTCTCACCAGGAACTTTTTAAAACACCGAGCCCCAAGCAGTAACTAAGGGGGAAAGCTGCTCCAACTGTTGGCAGCACGTTCTGGCTCTCACTGCTCGCTGGCTCACTGGATTGCAGGGTTTTCTTCTTTCTCTTTTTGGCTTTGGGACGGGGAGTGGCGAGAAGGGCCAGGGGAGCGCGGAAGCCGAGCAGCCCCGTAAGTTGCCGGGGCTCGGGGTGCAGCGGGGCGGCGTCGGCCGCGCGCCCCTCTGCGCCGGGCCCGGCCTAGCTGCTCCCGCGGAGACGGCCCCTGCGCGCCGCGTCCCCGGCCTGGCGCGAGCTCGGCGCGCCCGCCCCCGGCCTCCTCCCCTGCTCTCCTCCCCCTGCGCCCGCCGTCCCTCCCCCTCCCCGGCTCGCTCCTTCCTGGAGAGCAGCTGCCAGGGGACCTGCGGCAGCCCCGGGGATCCCCGGCCCCCGCCCGCGCCGCTGCGCCCCACCACACAGCAGCCCCGTCTCTTTTTTTTTTTTGTTTGTTTCTTTCTCTTTTTCTCTTTTTCCTTCTTTTTCTCTTTTCTTTTCTTTCTTTTTTCTTTTCTTTTTTTTTTTTTTTTTTTTTTGCCAGCGAGTCACTCCATTCGCCGAGCCGAGGAGGCGCGACCGCTCAGAGCCCGGCGCGGCCGCGGCCGCCCGGAGCCCGCTCGCCGCCGCAGGCGCCGCGGGCGGACAATGCGCGGGGGGCGCGGGGGGCGCGGGGCGCGCCGCGCCGCGAGCCGGCACCGGGTCCCCGCGGGCTCGCGGCCCAGGAGGCGGGCTGCGGGGCGGGCGGCGGCGCGGGCCCCGCCACCTCGGCGGCGGCGGCGGCGCGGGGGGAGCGGCCGCCGGGCGGCAGGTTCAATAAACAGAAAAGTGTTACCGTTCTCGCCTGGAAGGATCCTGCTGAAAGCTGGGCTTGGTGGGCGCCATCTTCCTGCTATTTTTTTTCCTCTCTTACTTTTTGCCTCGCTCCCCCCTCCCGGGCCGGGGGCGTGGGGAGGGCGGGGGTGTGCGTGTGCGTGGGGTGGCGGGAGAGGGTGCGGGCGTGCGCGGCGCTCGGCGGCGGCCCGGCGGGCGGCGGCGCGGCCGTGGCGGGGCCGTGGCGGGGCCGCGGCGGCGGCGGCCGTGCTGCGGAGGCGGGAGGCTACGGAAAAGTAGCGGGGCCCGAGCCGCGCCGGCGGCCGGCCGTCCCTGCGCGCCGAGGGCGCCTCTGGCCGCGGGTCGCCGCCCGCCCCGCCGCCTGCTGCTCCTAGTCCCCAGGCTCGCCGGGCGCCGCCGCCGTCCATGCGCCGCAGAGCCCCCGCGGCCCGGGCCGCTCCGGCTCCCGAGACATGCCCGGCGCGGAGACGGGCGACCGGCGGCGGCGGCGGCGGGGGGAGGCGGCGGCGGGGGGAGGCGGCCGCGCGGCCCCGCGGGCAACCCGGCCCAGGGCCCCGCCGCCTCCAGGTTCTCACCCTCGCGCGCCGCCGCGCCCCCACCCCAGCCGCCCCCACCGCCGCCTCCCCAGGCGGGCCCGGCGGCAGGTGGGGCGCACACCCTCGCGGCGGGGGGCGGCCGGGGCCTAAGCCGGGGGGGCGGGAGGGGGAGGACACGCGGGGGTTCCCTGCTTGACCGCGGTGAAAGTATTTCTGGGCATTTTCCAGCTGCTTTGCTCCTGAGCGCTCGCTCGCACGCGCGCGCGCGCACGCACACACACTCACACTCACACACACACACACACCCCTCTCGCTCCCTCTCTCTGGCTCGCGCTCCCCCCCACCCCTCTCTCTCTCTCTCGCAGTCTCTCTCGGTCACTCGCGATCTCTCCCATCTTCTCTCTCCTTTCTTTCTCTCTGTCTCTCTCTGTCTCTCTCGCTCTCTTTGGGGGGACTCGGGAGCTCGGCTGCCAGCGCAACAACGCCACTCAGTTGCAGTTTCCAACACTTCCCTTCTCTGGAGTGTGGGGGGCGGCGTGGGGGGGTTGAGGGAGAGTCAGAGGAGGAAGGGCGGCCTCCGAGTGGGCTGGGGCAGGACACGGTCCCCGAAGCACCCCGGGGGCCGCGGGAAGAAGGAGTGGGGAGCGAGCTGCCCGAGCTGCACGCCTGAGAGCGCTGTGGGCGGGCACGGCGCGGCACAAGGACCTTGTGACTCCAGCTCCCTCGGCAGCGCTTTCCAAAGCCTGAGCATCTGCATTATCCACGCACATACGGACCTGTAGACCCCAGGTTCGCAGGTGACTCTCCTGGAGTTTAAATGCAGTTACATACAGAGCCCTGTCTAGACTCGGTGCCTGGGACCAGACCACACTACGGCCTCCGGGATCGTGTCCAGCTGCCTCCACATTTTATAGTTCAGGGACGCCTAAGAAGAGGCCACTTAGTGCAGGGCCAATGCTGGAGTCTCATTACTGGGTAGACCCTAGCCAGAACTTTCTCTTCACAAAACCACTGCAGGTTGTGGGCGACTTTTGGGTCAGGGACTGCGTTAGGTGAGTCATGTGTCAACCAGAAAATAGAAGAGACTCCCAAAGCACATCCGGTAGGAATAAATGAAAGAACTGGGCAGGAAACAACAGTCCTATGGGAGGTTTTACATTTTGCTCTAAACCTAAGAAAAAAAAAAATCAGACCTGAAAAGGGGGTCCCCATTCATCCTGCCATTCTAGGATAGGGGAGGCTGAGAGTTGGAAACTTCAAAATCCTAAGTGTTTTTCATGGCAGAGGTGTTTAATCTGATTGATGGTGTTTGAGCTCTCTTTGGAGTACACTCTACAGGTAGGAGAAGATGAAAGTGATTGACAAATGAAGTGAAGTGGAATGCTGAGCACAAGGTATACACAGGCTTGTGAGGAGGGAGAATGTCGCCAGTTGGATGTTTTGACTCCAGGACAGCCAGCCTAGGGCATTTCTGCCCAAAGGTGACAAATGAAAGAGGTGTGTGTTCTTCCAACAGGCCACTCTTTGCTTGCAATACCCCACCCACCCCTCTTACTCCCTCATCAGACTCTCCAAAGTTCTTGTTCCAAAAAAATTTAGTAAGATGACTTGTCACCATTTACTTCAGCAAATATTTCAGAAACTACCTCTGCCCTAATACCCCCTGAAATCAAACATGTTGGTGGCCTACATTCCTAATAAAGTGCCAGAAGACAGGGGACTTGTGACTCGAGGTTCTTCCTTAAACACCTGCCAATAATCTTTTTGCCATACACGCTTCACTCTCCTGCCCCCAAATTAACAAAAAGCAAAGGGAGTAACAGGTGTCATATCTGAATACTGAAACCAACAAAGACTACATTTCTCAGAACTAGCCCCGTCTGTCAATATGACAGATCACAAAAAGAGAAGAAAGGAATAGCATGTCCCAAAGGCTAAAGTTTAGAGATGATTATTTTTAAAGCTTTGGTCCTTAGAACTGCAGCTGAATTCAAAGACTGGATCAAATGGTCCAAATGGAAAGATTAATACGGAAGGCATCACAGCAGTTTTCTGAGTTAGGGTGGGGGCTGCGAAGGGTCACCTCTGGGTGCTCCTGATTCATGGGAAAATTGGCCCTGGGATGATCTTTATTTAAGGACATCATCCACACACTGAGAACAGACCAAAAGGTTGAACATTCATGATCGTCCTTTATGCCCATTTTCTATCTTACGGGTTAGCTGAAGTTCCCGGAGTCCCCTCAAATTGTGCAAGGGCTATCTGACATTTCCAACCGGTACTCCCTACTTCTCAGACCATAATGTTGTGACTATTTCTTGCACTTCCTAGTTAAAATGACCGCCAGAACCTATTGTCATTTAAATGTCTTGTGATGACAAAAAACATATATACCTAAATCATGAAAAGGGAAAAATCTAATTTTTGTCTAGTCTTCTATGTTTGAAAGATTCCTGGGTCTTTTGTATTAGAGATTCTTGTAATCACTGAAGTAAAACAAGACTAAAACAATTTTTTAAAAAATCTCTTTGACAAGAAATAGCCTCTTTTTGAGTTATTTTTCAAGACTCTTTTTAAAACTTCCCACAGTACTCATGGCATATAATGAAGTCTTCCACAAAATATTTGCAATATTGGGCATCAAGTTGGAAAACAATCAGTGTGTTATGCAAAATCTGCTCTGGTCGCTGGGCCATTGGTTAGAAGGCACAAAATATGGCAGTGATAGATTATCTTAACCTTTTCAGTTTAAACACTGTTGGTTCAAATCAAAGGTTCTCAAATCAATGAAGTTTGAAATACAAGGTAAAAATAGGAACTGTTATTTGAATTATGCATTGTGTATATTTTAAGTTAAATGCCATTGGCAAATCTCTCAGATGTTTAATCGTGTGCAATCTGGGAAACACAAATATTTAATTTCACACTTTCATGTGTTCTTTTTTTCCCTTCCATCTTCTATATAACTGAGCCTCACAAATGGGGAGCTTACCTTTCACACCACACTGCTACTTTCCCTCAACACATTTTTGTAGATCATATTTTTGATAAAATCTTGGAACACTGATAGAGTTTTCCTTCAGGAAAAACTTTAGTGCTGTTGATGAGGGTAAAATGT
The DNA here is from genome assembly GCF_964194135.1 of Talpa europaea. Classification (NCBI taxonomy): domain Eukaryota; kingdom Metazoa; phylum Chordata; class Mammalia; order Eulipotyphla; family Talpidae; genus Talpa; species Talpa europaea. The sequence continues at coordinate 69,694,172 of NC_140075.1, read as the reverse complement.
TCCCTTCTTTCCTAATTGAGTCAAAGAATTGTACTATTTCCCGATCACAACCATATTTGTAAAATCTGTAAATATGTTTGGAGGAAATGCAAACAAGTAATACTTTAAAACTTCCTTCTCACCACCTAGCCTAACTTTGCAAAATTTGCTTCCTAACTCGCATCTCTGAACCTTAGGCATTTGCATTATAATGTGTTTAAGATGAATACTTAAGTGCGCCGAGGAGACTCGGATTTCATGCTGTATTTCCCTGTAGTAACAGGTGACATGATAACACCATTATGTAGAATTGCAAGTCTACAGCTACACGTGAAAATCGTTCTATTCTGTTTGGAAACAAATGATCAATCAGCGTCCGGTGATCAATTGCCCCCCTGGCTGCCCGTCAGCGCGGGTTCGCAGCCGGCACAGGAATTGAGAAAATTCCACTGAAAGGGGACAGTGATCCCAAACTTTGCAAAAGCACCTTGTGCGGTGTCTGAGACTTTGCAGCAACTCCTTGGCTACGCGGGACTGAGGCTCTGGATTTGGGACCAAGTAGAAGGCAAATTATGATTTCACTTCGCCATTACACTGGAATGCCTTTCAATTCGAATTGTGAATTATTTTTTTTTCTTTCTTATCTGTAACGAGGAGCTAGCAAAGTGAGCCTGGCGCTGTGTATGTGTGTTGTAACGCATAAAACAGGAGGCAAAGTGAGTCCCACCCCAACACCCCGGGGCGGGGGCACTATCCAAGCCCTGGCGGGACTACTCACCGCTGCTGGTAGGAGGTGATGCCCTGGACGTTCTGCGGGGTGCCGTTGGCCGCGGCACCGGCCCTCCCCATGCCCGCACCGGCCGGCACCCCCGCGGCCGCCCCGCCGGCCGCCGCGGCCGTCACCTGCACGCTGAAATCCGGAAAGATTCGGATCATCGCCGTGGCTTCGGCCCCCGGGCGCGGCGGCTCTGGGCGAGGGCTGGCGGGGGCTCGGGCTTGGGCTCGGGCGGCGGCGGCAGCAGCAGCGCGAGCAGCGGCGGCGGCAGCAGCGGAGCCAGGCACCAGCCTGCAATCCCATTAGTGAGCCGCGGCCACTGTGCGCGGCGGAGAGGCGCTTTGATGTGCGCGCAGCGGACTAGGGGGGCCGCGAGCGCGGGGAGGAGATGCGGGGGGGCGTGCGAGGGACTTGCAAACAGCAAAACGTGTCAGGGTGGGGCCTTTTTTTTTTCGCTTTTGGGGGGGCGGTGGTGCTCCCCCCTCTTTCCAGGATGTTGCTCTCACTGGCTGCTCCGGCTGCGCCGCGCGAGCCCAGCTGAGGGAAGAAGGGGAGGGGGTGGCGGAGGAAGGATGCACCGGGAGGCTTGGCGAGGACTTGGCCGGTGCAAGGGAATGACGGGCAGCCGAGGGTGCCTTTCTTTTCCGCCCCCTCTTCTCACACGCGCGCGCGCACACAACACACACACTCACACGCGCGCGCGCACACACACACATACACACACGCCGCGCACTTCCGACCCAAAGTGCAAGACTGAGGCCCGCTCTCTCCCCTCTTTTCTCTGGGGAAATAACCACCATCCGGGCAGACTCACGACTCCCGCGGCTTGCAGCAACCTGGACGCCAGCCCGCGCGCGCGCAGGCATGGGGGCGCAGAGCCCCCTCTCCCAGCCGGGACCCCTCTCTGCTACTCTTCGGCACACTAGGCAGGGCGAAGATTGCTAACTTCAAGTTGGACAACTGGAGAACTTGATGCTTAGCGAGGAAGGTTGGTGTGCAAAGGAGAGGAAGGGGCGCGAAGTCGCTTTTGTGCAATGAAGAGTTTTTCCCTTTATAAAAAGGGACCCTTCCTTGCTCCTGGTGAGCGGGCGGGCTGGTCTTGGACCAACTTGAGAGGTGGGGACTGTAGGTTCAGCTTAGGGGATCCGGTGGGCCCCCGACGACCCACCTCTGTATACCCCTTTCGAACGATGTATGAAACGAATCAATTAGGAACCACGACTGAGCGAACTCTGCAAATTCCAAGCACCAGGGAAACAAAAAGAGAAAACACGTGCATTTATTTCCTCGTGTCTCCCAGTTACTTCCCCACATTGTTATAACGGTGTTTCTTGAGGGGGTGAGAAGGGATGCTTGTGGTTGGGGCGCACCTTTTTAATGACAACTTGCACTGCTTCTCGGCCGACTAGTGAGTGGGGGCGGTGGGTGTGGAGCCTTCCCCCCACCCCGTGCCCAGGACCCCCAGTCGCTCCACTTCCTCCCTCTTTCTTCCGGCTGGCAAGCCGCGTCCGCGACCGAGTTGCGCGGCGGAGGGCGCACCCTGCGCGCCGGGAAGCTTGGACTCCCTTCCTCCTGTGCGCTTCTACCAGCGGCCCGCTTTGCTGGTGCTGCTGTTGGTTTCCCCATCTCGTGCTTCCTCCTTTCCTTTCCCAGCGCTCTAAGATCCCGGCTCTGCAGTCAGGGGACTGGTGGCCGCCGCGCCCGCCGCGCGATCCCAAGTTGGGCTCTGCGGAGCGTGGTGACCACGACCGCGCCGCCCCGGCTCTCCGCCAATAGCGCCTCGCCGGGCCAGGCACCTGCTTAACCCTTTGAGCCTGGGACGCAGCCGGCTGGCTGGGACCCAGAGGGGCAGGGACGATTGGCCACAAGTTTCGAAGGCCGAGAGCGGCAAAGACCACCCAGCCCCGCGTCCCCGCGCGCGCTCTCAGGGCCAGACTGCTGCCCTTCCGCAGACCTGGGCGTCCTCTTTCACCCTCTCGGCTCTTGGGAAGCAGCCATGCAGCACAAAGGCCGTCTGCGCCCCCGCGGCGTCCCACGCCTGCCGAGGCAAGCGCAACTCGCCCCTAACCCGAGTCAGTTTCCGGAGGAGCTCCCGCGCTCGGCGCCGGCACGGAGACCCTGGGAGGGAGCCGCAGCTCTCACTGGCCGGGCCCACGGCGCAGCTGCGTTTCCATTTTCCTCTCAAAGAAAATGCTTTGGACGGCAGATAATACCAGGAGGTATGAAACTGCTTCGTCCCCCACATGTTGCACGTATAAAGAATCGTAATGAGCATCTGTGATGTGTGCTAGGGATCCCACGAGTTAGTTTGAAGACCTAACCGAGTTCCGGACTCCCTCCTTCCTGGGATGGGGGGTCATTTTCTAAGTAAAGGCGTTTCATTTGCCGATGCTTACTCGGAGGCTAAAGGCAAGGCTTTTGGATGAGGGGTGAGAGGTTAGGGGGTCCTGTCTGGTAAGGCTCTGATCGTAGATTTGGGTCCTTGTCCCAATGGGAGCATTTAGCCAGGTGATTAGGGTTCACCTGGGTAAGGCACTCTGCTCTCCCTGCCTCTGGTGCTCAGCGCCAGATCAGAAGAGATCAGATACCCTACCCCGCCCCCCACATACCCCCCATGGCTCTCTTCAGCCTTTCCTGCTGAAAGAAAAGGGAATTCCTGACAATTCCAGAGAGGTCAGGAATGTTTCCAGGGTTGGGAAAAGTTCTCTACATAGGTCAAGGCTACGTAGGCCAAAGCAGCCCAGTAAATGACCGATGGATGAGACTAAAAATGAACACAGATGCAGATAGTGACTCTCTATAAAATGGTATTTGAATTACTCGTCCATTGTGGGGTGGCCCTGTGTCTGCCCTCTGGTATCTAGGTCAATCAGTTGATGGAGAATTCCAGCAAGTGGCCCTTGCTTCCATGTGATCTTCGACTCCAGCAGTGTCATGCAATATTCCAGGTGAGATTTCGTTGATCCAGAGGCAGTCCATGTGCCAAGTGATGAGGGGGGGAGGACCCTCTTTGGTCTAAACAGCAGAATTTCAGAAGTCTTTCCCTCTTAGTACAACCAGCATTGAGTTATGTTAATAGACATTGTCATTATTCTTCTTTCGTTGTTTCAATAACAGTTCCATGAAAAGGCCAACAATTATAACTTGACATTTTGTAAAAATGTTGATCAGGAAATAAGTGGCAATGCTTCCCTCCCATTTTGGAGGATAAATTTTTCTTGGAAGTCCAAGGGACAAAATTGTATCAATGGAAAGAATATGTGAAATCTATTGTTAGACATTTAAAATTAGATATGCTGAAGTTTCTTGAATAATACATACTGTTAAGGTAGTTTAATGAGCACATCCAACTTCACAGTTCTAGACTTTCACTTACCCAAATTTGAGGGAATTCATGACTACTGCCTTCCAGGCTCTTTCTTTTCTGAAATAGAAATGGCAAAACAGTCAAAGAAGACTTGCACAGAAGGTTTCCTTAGAATGTATATCTCTTTCAGTATTTTGTCCTTACTTGTATAATTTTGGAAGTTCTGTTTGAGTGCAGAAGGGACAAATTCCTTATTGGATCTGTACACCTACATGTTCATTAAGCACCTTAAGGAAAATATAAGTTTATTCTCTCATTAGTATTTCAGATTTCATTACTCCTTCAGTTAAAATCTTTACATGCTGGCAGCTGTTTTGAAATATTTTGAAAGTTGCTTTGGCATTCATCCAACCAAAAGGGCTCCAGTTAACATTAAATCATATACATTCTCATGTTATCCCCTCCCCCCTAAAATCTCTGTAGAGATATATAGAAAAGGATTTTATGTTTTAACCCCAAATACATATATATGATGCATGCATAGCTACCACAATTACATATTTACATTTCCATCCTTGTTGTCAGTTGGCAATTATGGCTTTTGCTCATATGATAAAAATATTCTTCAGAAATTCATTTCCATTTACTTAGAGTTAAATGATTTCACTTAGAATTTTCACCATTGGTTGTCAGAAACTGCCAGTGACAGGTAAAAGAGAGGAGTTACAAAACTCCTCGATTGTATCTATTTTTTGCTTTACATGGGAGCAATATTTAAGAGGAAAATTTCTCATCTCAGAATAAGATAAAGCATACCAAAAACATAGAATGGAAAAAATTTATGTAATAATAAATCAAGAAGTGCTTTACTCTGAAATGTTGAGTGCCTTATTGAAGTGAGTGCCTTATTCTGCAATGTATGATTATTTTTCTATTAAAAAACTTACAGATTACAACAATCTAAGAGATGAGTCTTTTTTTGGTAGGAAAAGTCATAAACTAAATTTAAGGCCTCTCCATATAGCCATATCTGGAAGGGAGATTTTACATTCTATAGAGGGGTGAAATAACTGATTTATTTTCCATCCATCTACTCCATTCAAAGGCAACCATGATGTCAGGGGAGAAAAATAATATAACATAAACTTAACAATATAGCCTTTCTTAATATTCTAGAAGAGAAACTAAAGAATCAAGAGAGAATATCTAATAAATCATTATTTATAATATATGTATCTCAACATATAATATATAAGGAGAGTACTGATACTAGTTTAATTATAATACTACCTATATCAAATACTATCTCAAACTATTATACTAAACTAAGACTATAAATATATAGTTAGAACAAAATTTGCTTAAGAAAGGAAAATCCTTTGGCTAAGTTTAAATTCAGCAGCAGGCAACAGGGGAGAAGTATTTTTAAAAATTAGTAAGTGGGAAAAGATTCAGAAATGTGTATTTTTTTAGTTAAAATAGTCACATATTATGGAATTTATTATTTTAAAGCATGCACATGTCAATAGATTATTCATTCTACAATAGAATCAATAATTAAATGCATAAAAACAAAATACTCAACATATTTAAAAAAATGAATGTCTTAACAAAAATCATAAAAATTGGTTTTGCTTATTTCTTTAAGACAGTGGATTTGATTTTGGAGTTCAAATATTTCCAATTTTTGAAGTCAATATTAAATCTATCTGTTATTATAAAGGAGTCCCAAATGTTGGATCTAGTTTACTTATTCTGTTACTTGCCATCATAATTAGAACTTGAACAGAGTCACTGAGACTGTGAATTGTTACTTGTGCTACAGATACAGCAGCCCATGCTACTTTTGTTTTAGTGACAATCATACCTTGTATTTACTGGAAATTATATTTCTGTTTGACCTGATTCCTTCAGGTAGGCATATTCTATATAGCTAATGGGCTCTTCTTCACTGAATTTTCTTATAATTGTAAAGTTATGCATTCAGTACCTGGTTGATTGGAGGAGTGAGTAATTGCTTTAGATTTTTTGTTTGTTTTTAAAATAAAAATTAAAACAAATTTTAATTTTAAAAACAAGATAAGTTTTTCTTGATTTTTTTCATTTTCAGTAAGACAGGTTAGTTTATAAACCTAATCAATAGCAAATCAAACAAATGGCTTTTTTTTGTTTTGTTTTGTTTTAAAGATTTATTTATTTATTTATTTATTTATGCATGCAAACCTGGGTACAGTCAGAAGCAAGGGAGGGTGAGAGAATTCACCAGAGCCAGAGCAGGGAGCAGAGCAGGCAGAAGGACCGAAGTACACTGCTGAGGGGAGCAGCGGGTGGCAGGAGAGGTCTGCGTGCCATGTGGGACCCTCCTCTGATGGCCTCGGAGCAGCCAGGGATCGAACTGGCGCTTCAGAAGCTGTGGGCAGCTTCACAACCCAGCGCTCAACTGCTGCACCACCGGGGAGGCCCTCAAACAAATGGCTTTATTATGCTTCATATTGAGTCAACCATTCTGTTTTATTAAACTGTTACATATCCAGAGGAGTGATTCTCAAGCTTTAACATGCATCAGAATCATTAGAAGGACTTTTAAAAACACAGGTTTCAGGGCCTTATCTCTACAGGATCTTATTTAGAAAGTCTAAGAGCAATAATTTGCATCTTTAACAAGTTCTTTAGTAATGGTGATGCAGTTGGCCCAGGTACCACATTTAAGAAAGGCTAAGCCATAGTGTTTAAGATCAAGGGTTGGGATGGGAGGTCTAGATTTGGATCCTGACAGTGCTACACACTAATTGAGTGGTCAGGAGCAAGTTATCTCAGCTTCCAGGACCTAACTTGGTATTATTTCAGTCCAGCAAAAATGTATTTATCCTGTGTGATGGGAATTCAGACACAGTTCCTTCAGGGAATCAAGAGTTTGTTAGCATAGGTAGATTTGCAAAGTATAAATTGTAATACAATATCCTAAGGGCAACAATACATTTTTGTAAAAGCACAAAAATTGCATGGGAGATTGGGAACTAAACCAGATGAGAAGAGTAATACAATATGGCAAGACCATGAAGTTAGAATTATGCACTTGGGTTTGTTACAGTTCTACCATTTATAGGCTGAGGGACTTTGAGCGATTTGTTTAATTTCTGCAAGATTCTTTTATTTGTAAAACTAGCAATGTAGTTCTCAGAGGATTGTAGTTGGGACTAATTGACATAGTAAGTAGTGCTAACACAATGCCTTACTTATGGTAATTACTCATGAAAGGTACTCATCACCATGAGAACCATTCCAAGTTCTCTTCCACTGAAATGGGAAAGGTCTTGATGGTTACCCAAATTAGTTAGGAACTGTTTCCTTGGTCTATTTATGAATGTTGACAAGTCTAAGCAGTTATCTATTTCAAAGTCTAGGACAATATACCTGCAATTGTGAATAACTCATTTCCTTGGTCAAAGTCAAGAAACATACCAGATTTAAAAACAAACAAACAAACAAACAAACAAACAAACCCCACTGCATTTCCTGCAGTCCTGTGTACTTTTTTTCAGAGATCTGATAGAGGCCTGAAATAAAATAACTTCACAAAGTAAAAACAATTCATATAACAGATTCATTACTGGTTATCATTGGAAACAAAGATATTTATATTTTATTCTTAATCTTTTGAATTAATGAGGGTAAGGATAACTGATTTTTCACCAGCATATCCATTAGTGCAATTAATCATAAAAGTTTTAGTCCTGGGGCCTCCCTAGTGGCACAAGGGGTTAAGACACAGCCTGTGAAGCTGTCTACAGCAGCCTCTCCAACACGAGTTCGATCCCTGGCCGATCCCAGCCCACCAGGGAGCAACCCAGGTGGCACAACCTGTCTCTCCTGACTTGCCCCACTGCTCCCCTCAGCAGTGTACTTCCGTTGATCTGCCTGTTCTGTTCCCTGCTCTGTCTCTGGTGAATCCTCTCACCCCCTACATCTTGGCCTGTACCCCAGCTCTTGTATGCATAAATAAATAAATCTTTAAAAAAAAAACACAAGGGTTTTAGTCTCAAGTCCTCATTAGCGCTTATGTTTTTGAACCACTCAGAGAGGTTTGTATTAGATATAGCACATTGTCAATATTTAATGTATTCAAAATTAAAACATAGGTTAAAATTCCTTATTTAATCAATTCATTTGAAATAATGAAAAACTCATTACATGTTAACATAAATAACATTTTCATTAAAAAATAACTGTTTCTTCCAAACAAAGATATAGAAAGGTGATATTTATGGTTTTGGTTATCTTTAATATCTGATGTAGTAGAAGACAGCCAAATTCCCCTATTTCCTATGCATTAAATCTGTTACAATATGTTGTCTTGGCTAAAATATGTGATGAAAACCCAGCTTCATATAGCTAACTAGTTAGAAAAGAGAAGTTAAATTTTAATAGCCTTTTCAGATTATTGTGGATATTCTTCTTAGCTATTACACCAACACTCAACAAGTAATATTTTCTTAAAGGTTAACCACAATGTAGAATCTGGAATCATATTAAAGCTTTCATACTCCAGTTGATGGAGGACAAGAATAGAAAGACTGGAAAGGAGGTGCTCCAAGACCAAAACTTGACTCACACAAGGAGATAGGGGTAGAGGGAAATAACTAGGCCATTAACCCAGCTGTAGAGGTCATGACCCTTAGGCACTCCTTATCACAAAGCATAAGACTGGAGAGCAGGATTAGACTGCTATAGGGAGTGGGGCACAGAGCTGAGGGTAAAGATATGGAGATTGGGCCCACCCTGGAATCTCTGGTCCCTTGCCAGTTTTGCATAGTTGTCCAAAATTGGCAAAAGTCTAACAATCTGACCACTCTCAAAGATGAGCCCCTCTCCACCAAAAGAAGAGGATAAAACCTCACACTGGCCCCACTAAGGGGCAACTCTTCTTGCCTGCTTGTGTCTATGCAAGTGTCCTTTACTGTCCTATGTCCGGAGCCGCATGGAGCATGCGCCGTGTTGCGCATGCTCGCAAGTTAGGTTTCGGTTTCTGTTTCGCCTTTGGAGAAACCACTGCGCTTCCGGAAAATCACGGGGGACTGGGAGGTACGAGGGGAGGAGCGAGAGAGGAGAAGAAGGGAACCACGGGAGAGAAGAGAGAGACTGCGTAGGGGAGAAGGAGAGAGACTGCGTGGAGGATGAGGCGAGGAGACCTCGAGAAGGAGACTGTGGAAAGAATACTGTGTAGAGACTTTGAGAGAGGATACTGAGAAACGTACTGAGAGAGGAGCATAGAGAAGGCCAGGGAAGGTAGTAGGACAGGGAAAGGAAAAATCTTGTAAAAGTAGGAAAAGGAAAAAGGAAAAATAAAGAAGCAAACGCTAGCGTCAATTTGTCAAGCCCCTCATTTCAATCCTCAGCCCTTCTCTTTTCGTGCCTCAGAATCCCGCGGGTCGGGACAGTCCTATCCCTTTTCTAATAAACCTGCTCTTTAAATACAACCACCGTCTCTGCCTCGTGGAGCAACTTGCCACATGCTGCCGAAACGGGAGCTCTGGTGAAACCTTTCCCAGAGTGAACCCAAGGGCCCAGCACTCCAAAAACCTCATCACAATCATTAAAGTCCACTTAAAATATAGGTGTTTTTTTCCATGCATGACTGTGTATCGTTGTGCAGTGATAATGTTAATGATATTAACTGACTGTATTATGAAAAATCCTACATTATGTATTTTATTATAAAATATAAAAAAATCACATTTATTAACATCACCACCAAGCTAGCAAGTAAAGTCTTTACATATTGAAAAGTATCACAATGACAAGATACATGTTTCTTAATATTCTAATTTTCACTTGAAAGCTCAAATATTATTATTAGCAACCAAACACTGTCAGTGTCAAGGTGATGGGCACATTTTACTCGTTTTCAAGAAAATGTCTGCCAAATACCAACATCATATTAACATTGTAGTTTTTCATTCTTTCAAGAACAAATAGTGTTCGGGCCTCCCCGGTGGTGCAGCAGGTTGAACACAGCGCTGTGAAGCTGTCAGCAGCCTCTGCATCTGCAGCATGGGTTTGATTCCCGGCCGGGCAGGGAGCAACCCACATGGCACGGCAGACCTCTCCTGTCTCTCCCGCTGCTCCCCTCAGCAGTGTTTCGGTCGTCTGCCTGTTCTGCTCCTTACTCTGTCTCTGATGAATTCTCTCACCCTCCTGCGCCTCTGGCCTATACCTCAGTTCTTGTATAAATAAATGAATCTTAAAAAAAAAAAATAGTGTTCCATGAAGAAAGTGGTTACTTTAGTTTGCAACTCAAACAATGGCATAGGTATTTTTTTTTTTTTTTTTTGGCTGAGACATTTATGGGAATGCAGCAAAAGTGCTGCAAGTATACTTACAATTTTATCACAAAGAATATTTAAAAGATATGTGGTTAAGGGCCTCCCCGGTGGCGCAGCTGTTGAGCGCTGGGTTGTGAAGCTGCCCGTGGCCTCTGTGGCACCGGTTCGATCCCCGGCTGCTCCCCAGCCACCGAAGGAGGGTCCCACATGGCGCGCAGACCTCTCCTGCCGCCCGCTGCTCCCCTCAGCAGTGTCCTTCGGTCCTTCTGCCTGCTCTGCTCCCCGCTCTGGCTCTGGTGAATTCTCTCACCCTCCCGCGCTTCTGACTGTACCCATTGCATGTATAAACAAAACAAACAAATAAATAAATAAAACATGCCTCTATTAAAAAAAATAAAATAAAATAAAAGATATGTGGTTAAGAGCCCAGATTTAGGGCCTCCCCGGTGGCGCAGAGGTTGAGCGCTGGGTTGCGAGGCTGCCCGCGGCCTCTGCAGCGCCGGTTCGATCCCCGGCTGCTCCCAGGCCACCGGGGGAGGGTCCCACATGGCGCGCAGACCTCTCCTGCCGCCCGCTGCTCCCCTCGGCAGTGTACTTCGGTCCTTCTGCCTGCTCTGCTCCCCGCTCTGGCTCTGGTGAATTCTCTCACCCTCCCACGCTTCTGACTGTGCCCAGTGCTTGTATAACCAAAAACAGGCAAATAGATAAATAAATAAATAAATAAACATGCCCCTATTTAAAAAAAAAAAAAAAGAGCCCAGATTTAATAAAGTTAATGACACTTATTGCTTTACTGAGAACATTCTTAAATAAAATTGGCAGCTTTTCACTGAAATGTATGGCAGGAAGAATTCAGTGACTACTACTATAGTTGGGTTACACTGCCTTGATTTATACTAACCCCTGGACAGTTTTACTCATCGTTGCTTTTGCACTATCCATGCAAATATCCACAGTCAAAAAGGCAAATAATATCTCAGTATACTTATAAAATAGTTTTGACCTGATGGCACCCTGGAAAATATCTCAGCTCACACCTTGAGAACTGCTGCCTTAACAGTAAGCAAGCCCCAAGTTGTTGTAAAAACCAATAAATGAAAGAAAAAATTAAAACACCCATTCACTATATTTCTTTTAAAAAGTAAAAAAACACTTTACACTGTATTGCTCTGCTATCAAATCATGAATGGATTATTACGAATGTTGTACTTAGGATTTTGATTTTTATGTGAATCTCAGAAATAGGTACTTTATTTTCTTATATTGCCATCCAGGAGACAGGTATAGTTTTAAGTGAAATAATTCAAATATTTAGCCAGGAACTTAATTTTCCCTTATTTCTCCAAAAAAGAGATGAGAAAACTGAAATTAGAACGATATTCCAGAAGGATAGGAAGATGAAGCACAGAAGGAGCTAGACAGGGTTCCTTATCAGAAGGAAGTTTTCTATTACATAGAAACTGATGAGGACACCTCTGCAGGTGCTAAGCCTTCCTCACTAGAGATATATTTTAACATAACAAAATGATCACCTTCTAGGAATTCAAAAGAAGAAATTTGGGGGGGATGGTTTATTGGAATCCATGTCTTTTAAGTCCATAATTTGTATAGGTATAATCTCTAATTCCACTCTATATACCATAAAAAAAAACCCTCATAACACGGCTTTCCATGTGTTGTACAATATTTCTAACATGGTTTACACAGGCCAACACATATTTTCTTTATTGTTTATCACTGATCTCAGGTTGGAGGATTTCAAAGCCTTATTCAAAATGTAAAAAACAAATGGAATTTTTCCGCAAAGCATCTTCACTTTTTCAAAACCCATAATATAAATGAAAAAGGGGGAAAATCTGTAATTTAAGTATTTACAGTAATTAATTTTATTTAAGTACCCTGGACAGCTGCTCAAGCTACAGACCACATAGGAGAGTAATTCAACCTTTTGAAGTTAAGTCATCATTTGTTATTAGTGATTCATAATCAAAGTCATATCTCAGAGATGATACATTACTGAGAAATTAATCATTTAACATAGAGTTTTAAATAATCTCACCAAGAATTATATTCCAACTGTCAGATATGTATTTGATGAAAGTTCTAGAAGAAGCAGTTTCTTGGCTGACTTATTTACAAAACAATTTTTCATTAATTGTGTCTCAGGGGAGTCAGGAAAATGTGTGTATCAGAGAAAGGTTATCTTTGTGACTTTGTATACTGTTAAGACTATCATAACTCTATTTTAATTTTACTTATTCTGACTAAGAAATGATCCCTTCTAAAAAGTCGTGATAGCCAAAGAAATGTATAAATTTTAGGAGGATTCAATGAAGATTACAACTTATTGTAGATGAGGGAAAACAGCTAAACAAATTGTTCAAATTTCAAAATTTCCCACTTCACCTTGCTGAGTGGTGCAAAGTGTTTTCACCTGGAAATTTCCTTGTCATCAAAGATATTAGCTTATTATGATTTTCTCATTTTAAACTTTGTCTAAAAAGAAATATGTAACATTTTAAAAGTAAAATTCAATGTATATGAAGCCACTTCAGCTTTCTGTAACCAAAATCCAAATTAAAAATTGCTTATGTAAGGAGTTTATTTATCTCTCCTGTAAATTTGGAAGTAAATAATCCAAGACAGATTTGCTCTATATTGCCACGCAGGGAACTGGGCTTGTCCTATCTTGTTGCTCCAACATGCCAAAGGTATTGAACTAATCCATACAGTCCAGGATGTGCAGCTACCACATCCACAGTTAGGCAGCAGGATGAAAATGTCAGGAGTGAGGGAGAAAAGGCCATAGATTTCCCCTTAAGGAGATGTTTTGGAAATGGCATATATTACCCTGACATTTCATTTACCGAAACTTAGTCATGTGGTCAAATGGTTGCAAGATTGCCAGGCAAATGAAGTCCATATTATATTCACATGACCAATAAAAATCAGAAGTTCTGTTATGGCAGAAGAAGGGGACAGTTCAATAGTCCATTTGAAATTAAGAAACAAATCCACTTAATCTGAAACTAAAATATTAGAAGTAACACTTCATTGAAGCTAATGACTACTGAAATCTAATATTAACTACATTCTGAGGCCTTCACCGATGCAGCCAAGAAAGATGCATTTATTATTGCTGTTGGCGCCAAAGGATAAAAGATATAGGAGGAAAATGTGATTACACTTTGCCCTTTGTTAAAAAGGTGACAAATTTTTAAGAATTCCAACCTAAGAAATTTTGTAATATGAGGTATGCTTTTCATTTGATTTATGACATCAAACTTAAGCCCAGGAAATATGCTGATCTTATTTATTCAATAGTAATATGAGCATCTCTTTTTCGTTGACCTATATCAAGTATCAAGATTTCAACAGCACCATGTTTATACTTTGTGCAATTTAGAGGAAACATGGATTCCTTTAACCACACCTCTCATCCTGGGAGTGGCTGCAGGCATTCAACAGTTTGAGAATGAGAAACACTTCTGTTGGTGATCTCAGATGTCTTTCCATTTTCAGTCTTGTTCTGCACAAAGACAAGCTATAACTGTAGAATAAATCATTTCCATGAATCATTCTCTACCACTGTATTTTAGGGTTCCACTAATCATTCTATTCACTGTATTTTAGGGTTCAGTAGAGGAAAAACTTGGGTCAGAACTCCTGGATTTTAACCCTTGTTAGAGACTCGAGGATAATTATTTATCCTCTCAGGGAAGATTTCCTTTCATTCATTTTCTTTCACTGATGCATGAATTGACTTCAACAAATGCTAATTGAGCACCTACTACATGCCATATATTTTTTTTAAGCAACAGGGTTAGAAGACAAGAATATAATATGGATAAAAGTTTAAAATAAGTTAAGTTGAAGGTAAAAGAGTCTTTGGTAGAGAATAGTTGGAGGAAAAAAGTTATTTTGTAGACTTATCTTGTCTTTGTAAAGGATATAAAACAAAGCGAGTGCTCACATGGAGACTTCACTATAGGTATGAGAAGATAGCAGTGAACAAATATCTGTAAAAGTTAGAAAAGGTAGCCTCCTGGGGTTATTATAGGGATAAGATAGGTAAACAAATATAAAGTGTTTAGCCTAGTTCTTGACCTGCAAATACACTTTAGGTATCAGCTGTTACTGATGGTATTATATGGATTTAGAAACAGAATGAAATAAAAATTTTGAGTTTGCAATGTGTATAAAATAACATGTCTAGTTTGCATTGAGGAATTATTCCTATTTTGTAAAATAAAATCCATAATTCCTGAAATATCGAACTGAAAATAATCCCACATGAAATTAATTTCTACCTTCCCTTTCTTCATTTCTCTGACTTTTCAGTTAAATACAGTCTTAAAAATATCTACACGGTATTAGTGGTATTAAAATGTGTAAAGAAATGAAATGAGATTTAATATTTCTTGATCATCTGCTACTAGTTAAGCATTCTATATACACTGTTTCTTTTTTATTTAAAGATTTATTATTTATTTATGCATACAAGAGCTGGGGCACCATCCAGAGTTGTGGGGCGGAGGGGGGCGATTCACCAGAGAGAGAGTGGGGAACAGAACTTGCTTCATAGTATAGTGCTTAACCCCTTGCACCATCAGGGAGGCCCCTATATACACTGTTTCTTTTAACTCTCATAACAATCCTATAAAGTACATATTTTTTGGCCACACATTTACAGATGGGAAAACTATGCACTGCTACAGACTCCAGTACATATTTGGGACAACTGAAAAAATCAAGATAGCTAAAACAGCTTATTTTTTTTAGTAGCCGTTATTGTTTTACAAATAATTGGCTATATATATATATATATTATTGTGTGAGAAGCAATGACTTGATGTTATCACAGGAGCTTCAGGAAGCTCTGCTCTCAGTGACAGCTTTAACAAACCAATCCTGCTCGCTGGCCTCTTACATGTTGAACAGGACCTGCTCCTCCTGGCCCTCCAGGTAAGAAAGTAAACCTCTAAAGCACTTTTGTAGAAGCTCTGTATTCACTCTTCCTTTTGGTTTTCTCTTCTGTACCTTTGGGAACTTGAGTCTTTGCAATATATTCCCTCCTCTTTCAGAGGCAGAAGAATTTAGAAAGAGTCAGACTTTGGTTGCCTTTGAAATATTTGCCAACCAATTGAGAAGATAAACGACAGTTTTTATATCTTAATAATTATTTGCCCTAAAATAAATGACATTTTAAACTTTCACTATCAAGTCCATTCAATTGTCAAAACACTCTAGCTTGATTAAGAATAACCATAGAAATTTTAGCTCTTCTTCCCTGTTTTGATAGCAGTGGTATAGATCAATAATGTCATTTGCAGACCAGCATCATCAATCATCATTGTCATCATCATCATCACCATCAACATCAGCACTTGGGAACTTGTTAGAAATGCAAATTCTTGGCCTGCAGCTATTGAATAAAAAATATCTGAAGAGTGGGGCCCAGCTATTGGTGTTTCAACATGTCCTCCAGGTGGCTGTGATGTATCCTGAAGTCTGAGGGCTACTGGCATAGATACTTAATAGTAACTGATTAATAGTGTTATAGGTAATTTCAATACCATTTTTGTTGAGACAACAGTCTATCTCCCTAACCTAAAAATGTTATATTACTGGTTTCTCCCTGTAAATAGAGAAAATTAGTAAAAAAATAAAAAAAAACCACCAACATATTACTTTAAAAATTCAAAATATCAAAAACATTTCTAAATATCACCAGTTTGGTAACTGCACAGATACTAAAACCAGAGCAAATATTTCAAAAGCAAGCAAAGTCTCACTCCCTTTGTAAATTCATCTGCTTCTGAAAGAGGAGGGAATATATTGCAAAGACTCAAGTTCCCAAAAGTACAGAAGAGAAAACCAAAAGGAAGAGTGAATACAGAGCTTCTACAAATGTGCTTTAGAGGTTTACTTTCCTACCTGGAGGGCCAGGAGGAGCAGGTCCTGTTCAATATGTAGGAGGCCAGAGAGCGGGATTGGTTTGTTAAAGCTGTCACTGAGATTAGAGCTTCCCGAAGCTCCTGTCCTAACATCAAGTCAATTTCTTGCTAAACTCATTCTCATTTTAAATGGGAAAAAGATTAGACTGTTGAGTGCTTGGGGAAAAATATAAAACTGGCTGGTAGGCAAGCTTTCTTTTTTAAAAGAAAAATTCTCTCAGCCTTCTGAACTCAAAGATAGCTTAATAAAAGTAACGGAAAAAGACTAAAACCGGAGGGGGAAAAAATAAGAGTAAAACCAGATCCCTCTTACAATCAGTGTTCCCTAAATATTAGTGAAAGAAAACATCTTTAAAATTCTTTCAGAGGTATCACTGAAGTAGAGGAAACTAGTAATTAATCCAAAATAAAATCTGGAGGCTTTAACTTCAGAACACTATGGGAAGCATAGAGTCAGGATGCAAATCTATGCTGAAGGTCAAATGTAGCCACATTTGTCACATGGACCCCCGCCTTTCTGTGGGATGGATGCCCTCTCACCATCTAACTAGAAATCCCTTTAACAGAGAGCTGGTGCAAGTTGTAACTGGAAGGGAGCAAAGAAGACTAACTTTCATTTTCATAGAAATGTAAAGAAATTAGTCTTGAAGATTAAATTACCACCTCAGTCTGTTCAGGATTCCTGAATTTTCTAACCAGTGCCCTGATCATGAAGTCTGCTCCCATCAAACATTTAATCATGAAGTTCAGTGATTCTAGGTTCAGAGCTTGCTGTCTGACTTTTTTGCTTTCTCACTGCACAATTGAAGACTGGTTTTAAAGATATCGAAGAGGTCCTCTGGACTTCTTACACAGTTTTCAGTTTGTTAATGGCCCTTAAGTTGGCATGATTCTCCTCTGGTGTTTTGATTCATTCTAATAACAGCAGTCAAATTCATTGTCCTTGTATGGATTATCCCCACCCATCTCTTACTCAGCACTTTGCAAAGTCTTGAATCCTCGTAGCAATCAGGTGTTCCCTTCACTGCAACACTATTCAAGGTCACTGCCTGTGAGTGTTAGCAATGGAATTACCACTTCATTCCTGGGGCTGTGTGTGCTGTGCTCACTACTTAAGATGGGTTTCCCATTGCCAGAATGAGTTCTGAATAATCCACCTCTAAAAGCCTATTTATCATCAGTGTGAGTCCCATGAGAGGAAGATGCTGAGCTGCTGAGATGGAGTTAGGAAGTAACAGAGTTAGGTTTATTGGAAGAAGTAAAGCATGAGAGCTAAAGGGGAAGGGAGGAGGATTGGAAAAGCAGAGCTTTCAGATGTGCAAATATGAAAGAAGAGTGAGAGAGAGGAAATTGGGAGAGTCTCAAACTTCTCTGTAGACCCAACAAAGTGTTGGCCAACACAGTTGGACACGTTCCCAATACAAATTGCCTATATTGGAGCAGATCACTGGGTGGAAATGGCAGACCCCAGACTCCTGTGCTCAGTCATAGTAAAAAGGCCGCCTGGGAGAGCCTGCCTAGCCTCAAATGTTATGGTGAATCCCAAAGTCACTGCAGCTGGGAGAGTTGTCTGTCAACTAGTGGCAATAGGAGTGCCTTACTCCCATAGCCACCACAGTTATTTAATTAACAAACATCTATTTTTATTTGAAGCTTGGCAGTAGGGTTAATAAGATTTATAGAGTGAATAAAATTGATCCTTACTATCCAAGGAGCTGGCAATGCAGAAAAGGGGAAAGATATGCGCATCACAAAGAAGTGACCCACGTTGCAAGAGTTTCTGGGGACAGCTGGTATTTTATCTGTTCAGCATCCATTTCCCTTACTACACAACATGACTAAACCCATCTCAAACGCCCTTCATCCACAGAGACACTGTATTATTGGCTGGCAAAACTGAAAAGGCTAGGAGTAAATCTGGGTCTCTCTGTCTGCAGGGATCCAAGGACTCCAAATGGGTCATCAAACTTCCTATGCTTATTATTTCTTCTATATCTCAGTTTTCCTTTGGGGTGCCACCCTTCTCTGTTCATGTGTAATTGCCTCACCATCCCCACCTTCAATCATCCCCATCAGCTCCTGGAAAGGCATGACTAAGACTGGTTGCTCAGGAATTTTGTTGGAAACATGCATGACCCCTCCTCCCCATTGGTGTCGCTAGTTATAAAGATGAGGTAAGTCTGGCATTATCGAGAACACCACAAGAAGAAAGCCTGCTGAAGAATGAAGCCAAGTCAAAGGTAAGCAGAGCTGAGAAAAAGAATTTGAGAAATGGGATTTTGAAGACCCATTTGGAGCCCTCGGATCCCAGCAGACATAGAGATCCCAGTCTACTCCTGGACTTCTCAGTTATGCCAGCCAATAAAATGTCTTTGTGGCTGAAGCTGTTTGAGATAGGTTTAGTCACTTTCAACTACTGATAGAAGAGTATTAATTAAAAAATGGCAAAAGAAGGGCTGCGCCTGAAAGAATGGTATGTTATAAGGCATAATCCTTTTTAATATGGATCAGAAAGAGTCATCTAATATTAGAATTAGCAAAGACCTTACACTGTCTCCAGTTCCAATCCGATGCCTTTAAAAGAGAGTCAGAAAAAGCTGAGTGACTCATTGAAGGTCACAGAGCCATTTGGTGGCAAATCACATTTTGATTCTAAGTCTTTGGGTTCCTAGGCCTTATTTTCACTCTAACAATCCATGTCCCTGGAGAGAAGGGAGATTACACAACATATTTCATGGAATTCATAGAAATAGAAAAAAATTAATTTACAAACAATAGCAGTCAGCTAATGCTAATTTTGCATTTAATGACAGTAATCCTGGATAATGTGGCTATTGAAGAGTGGTTACTAATGTGGGCTTCATGCTATAATTTAGTATTACTTAAGTGAGAAATAATCAAAATATGCACTTTTGAACAAAGTGTGAAAAATGTTTAATCCTTCTTAATTTCTCTTTTTGTGACTTGCCTGAAAATGTTCTTTCTCTTTATTCAGCACATTCTATTCTCTAGAATTTATTTGTAAAATCTGGAATAAGAGAACCACTTCAGAAAATTAAAATGAACTTTTTCTAGTGTGTTGTTACTTACATAATTACTGAAAAGAACTTCACGGAGCTTTT
Source organism: Talpa europaea (assembly GCF_964194135.1). NCBI lineage: Eukaryota > Metazoa > Chordata > Mammalia > Eulipotyphla > Talpidae > Talpa > Talpa europaea. Next base: position 69,674,709 of record NC_140075.1, on the reverse strand, counting down.
TATGTCTTGAGAGTGCCACTACTTTGTTTTTATAATACATTCTTAGAGTAACATTTTAAAAAATTCAGCATTCTTAGGTTTTAAAGGCTAAATTAAAAGTTAAATTTTTGAGTGATGACTGTGTCCACATAAAACACCTTAAGGAAAAGGTGAAACGTTTATACATTTATGAGTAACTGATTCTTTTATTATATTATTTCCTAGAAAAAGGCTTATAACCCAGCTGGGGATTTATATTTCAGAATTTTTTGTGGGTTTTCATTTATTTTACATAGCCATTATATTGCTTCTAATTTTAAAAGGTATCAAAATTTTTATGTCATATATTTGAGGTATTTTTTAGATATTTCTAAAGCAGCACTATGATAAATTATACACCTACCATGACATAAATAGCTAGTGCATCAGCTTTATACACTGCAAAAACAGAAACAGAGGGCTGACCAAAATTGACAAAGGCAACAAGGAAAGTACACACCATTACATACATTCCCCTTAACAACTCCCTGGGCTTCTATTTTTAACACATATTTGACTTTAGAAAATTTATCTAAAATATTCAATTTAAACCTTCAAGGATTCCCATGCAAATCATTATATTCAAGATGTCATAATTGCAAATAGATACTTAAAATATTTACAAAAGTAAATTCATTGCAAACACCTGATTAAAAAATATTAAAATGACAAGAAAAGCAAAGAAACAAAACTTGAGCATATTAATAATAAAGGAGGAAATTGGTGTCTTAGTATTTCACCACTAAAGAAGGCCCATTTTTTTAGTTCCTCAGATTCAATAAATTAATTCAGAGATTCAAGAAATATTTGCTTAGCTCTATGTTCATTCAGCACAGGAAATCAGGAACTAGATAGCCCCAGTCCTGATGCTGAGGAACTTAGAGAAGCAGGGATTATGGACACATGAACAAATGATCAGGTCCAGACAAGAAATACCAAAGTAGAACTTTGTGGTGTTTGATATGAAGCAGAGATGAAGATAACGGTGACATGGGCAAATAGAAGGGAGGAAAAAGGAAGGTTTCATGGATGAGGAAGTCGGTAAGAATTTAAAATTTAGCAGATAAAGAAGAGAAACATATTCCAGACCAACTAGTGAATAGGAGCAAGTTTGTCTCATGCAAGGAACACAGTGTGGCTGGGAAGAAGAAAGGATCTGTGGTGGACATGGGCATCAAGAAGCAGGGCAAAAAAAGAAAAAAGCAACAGGAAATTAGACTCAGGTGTTCAAGACAGGCAGGGACAAGGTTTTAAAGACCTTGAATACCAAGTCATGAAATTTGGATTTCATATCACCGTCCAGAGAGAGTGATCAGAGATATTTTATTTTAGTAAGATTATGGTATATTCATTTTATAATATAGAAATATAAAGCCTTACACTATCACAGAGGATAGATTAGGGGGAAGAGACTGGAGCAATGGTCCTTTTTGCAAACTATTCCCATAAAAAGATGGCTTGGTGATGAAAGCTTAAACTGGAGTCATGTAGTAAAGGAGAAAGGAACGTAGATTATTCAAGAGGTGGATGTCAGTGATGTTAATTAAAACAGGAAACAGAGAAGAGGGACAAGTTTACAAGAAAGCTTGGGGTTGGGAGTTGAAGAGCAGAGGAGGGACATGTTGGGTTTGCGACATGTTAAGTGGACATGTCTGCAGGTTTCCATGTGCAGCTACTGGATTGACCATAAGATCGGGATCAAAATACAAGGAGAGTCCAGCTGATGGGCCCAGTAGAACAGCATTCATAGCACAGTGGGAGGACAGGTCATAGCAGACCACTCAAATTTGTGTCAACTATAAGCCACAAACGTTTAGTGTTTATCATAATTGGCTGTCGGGTGACTATAAACACAGAAGAAAACATGACTGAGCTCATATAGCTCTCATTAAATAGGTGCCCAGAAAAAAGCAGGCAACTTGGCTCATTTACAATGTGGTGGGTGATAGAACTCAAAATCGAATCCAAAACCCTAGTCTTGCATGCTCCATCAGACAAACCAAAAGAAATGTAATTTAATGCCTGTTGTGATTAGAGCACTCAGTTCTCTGGGTCTCAGTTTCATCTTCGGGAAATATTTGGATGGTATGACCTCAAACTCCCTTCTAATTTTAAAATTCCATTATCATATGCCTTATTAGTGAGCAAAACCTACCATTATAAATAGTGGCTTAATGCATCCAAACTGGATCAATTTGAGTACATCGCAAACTAAAGCCCAGTTTCCTCATCTTTACAGATTGTTATGAGAATTTTATTATTGTGGCAATTTGTTTTTACAATGATCACAGTAGTGATCAGGAAAGTGCAGATTAAAACCATATTGTTACTACATATTTTCTAATGGCTAAAATGGAAAGAACAGAAAAGACCAAGTACCAGAAGCTATGTGGAGCAACCCTCAAAGGCTGCCAGTGGAAGGAATTATCTATTGGTACATCCATGTTGGAAAGCTGGCATTGTCTAGTAAGTCTGAACATGTACAACCTGTGGGCCAGCATCTCCTCCTCAAGGGAATACCCAGTAGAAACATGTACATCAGTGGGAGGACAGGCCATAGTAGACCACTCAAATCTGTGTCAACTATAAGCCACAAACGTTTAGTGTTTATCATAATTGGCTGTCGGGTGACTATAAACACAGAAGAAAGCATGATTGAGCTCATACAGCTTTCATTAAATAGGTGCCCAGAAAAACAAACAAACAAACAAACAAACAAACAAATAAATAGGTGCCCAGAAAAAGCAGGCAACTTGGCTCATTCACAATGTGGTAGGTGGTAGAGCTCAAAATCGAATCCAAACCCCTAGTCTTACATACTCCATCAGACAAACCAAAAGAAATGTAATCTAATGCCTGTAACCAAAAGTCAGACACAAAGAATGTTCACAGCGACACTATTTGCATGAAGCCTGAACAAGAAATTTCCCTAAACTCCTCAACAATAGAACAGATAAATAAATTGAAGCATATTCAAGACCACAAGCTAGAATAAAAGGACTACAATTACCTACAACATGGCTATAACTCACCAACAAAATGTTGACTGAAGAAAATCAGATGCAAAATAGTACACACAGATGCTACAAGTTATTAAAGTTATAAAACAGGCAAAATATTCCACACTGTTAGAAGATTTACCCTTCAAGGTAAAAGAATGGCATCATGTATTCTGATATTTTGTTTCTGATTATACAGTATCATTTGTGAAAATTAGTTAACTTTTTTCATGTATATTAGACTCCAATAAAAGTAAAAAAAAAATTCAGTCTCTAACACATTATTAGTATTTTTCCATGTAAATATTAGTTTTAAAATAGATATATGTTTATTTTCAAAATATGCAGAAGCACATTTTGATTAGGCCAGGGCTTTCTGTACAATAAATGGTTTGTAGTTCTGTGGAACGGCCTTGGATTTCCCCCCATTGGTTGTGAGTGGCAGCATTTCCCTAGGCCCAAGTCTATCTCCATGCAGCACTACCAGTGAACTACTTCAAAATACCCTGCTCAGGACTTTGCATGTGAAACTTATTTAATAAATACCAGCTAAGGACAAAATATTTATACCTGAATGTAAAAACATGAAAACCATAATCAACCAGGTTTTTGAATGAATCAGTAAGTCATTTTTTGAGTTGATTTGAAGGTGTCCTATAAAAACACCCCAGGTAGGTGCTGATATCTTTGTACTACACTGTATTGTATTTTCATTCTATTATACTATAGAAAATTAATGTTGATCTACTCTAAATGATGCTTTCTAATTATTATAATCTGCTAGACATATGTCCTATCAATTAGATTACTATGCCAAAAATAACAAAGTTTTATTAATTAAAATGTTAAGGCAGGAAAACCAATACTTAAAATTAGATAATTTTTAAATTTAACATCAAATATTTAAGGCCCTAGGAAACTGGGGGGAAGGGATGGGAGGAGGGAAATATTGAAAAACTTGTGACAACTTCAAATACGTTCCATTTGTGATGGTAGACGGTAAAACTCAGGTTTTTATTGATACTTTCAGAGATACTGCACGTGTTTTTTGCAACTGTATTAAATTAGAGCTAAAATTAGAACTATTATTTGTCAAATCTGAAAGAATACTTAAAATATATTAAGTGAATTAAGACATATTCAAGGGCCTCCCCTGGTGGTGCAGCAGTTGAGCGCTGGGCTGTGAAGCTGCCCGCAGCCTCTGCAGCACTGGTTCGATCCCCTGCTGTCAGCGAGGGTCCCGGATGGCGCGCAAACCTCTCCTGCCGCACCTACTGCTCCCCTCAGCAGAGTATTTCATCAATCTGCTTGTTCTGTTCCCCGCTCTGGCTCTGGTGAATTCTCTCACCCTCCCATGCTTCTGACTGTACCCAGTGCTTGTATAAATAAATAAATAAATCTTTAAAAAAATTACTAAAAAAAAAAAAAAGACATTCAAACTTGTAGTAATAGTACCTAAGTTTTCTAATTCCCTAGTCCCTTTTCTTTTTCCAAATTAAAAATAACACAGATTCGGGCCTCCCCTGGTGGCACAGCGGTTGAGCACTGTGTTGCAAGATGCCCACAGCCTCTGCAGTGCTGGTTCGATCCCTGGCCGCCGACGAGGGTCCCACAAAAAAAAAAAATAAAAAACAAAAAACACGGATTCCAGGTTTGAAATCTCATGATTTCTTTCTTTATACTGCTTTACATTTAAAAGCTATCTTTAGTTGAGGGGAACCCTCCTCAAAAGCATTATTTTAAATTTCTTGCAGTCAATAATCAATTTAACAACAATACATACAGAAAGAATATTGTAGATTGCTTTTTAGAATTTTGAGGAACCTCCACACAGCTTTCCATAGTGACTGGACCAGTTTGCATTCCTACCAGCTGTGTAAGAGGGTTCCTTTTTCACTCGCCAGCATTTGTTTCTAGTTTTTTTTTTTAATATGGGCCATTCTCACAATTATGAGGTGGTATCTCTGTGGTTTTGATTTGCATTACCCTGATAACAAATGCTGTTGAACATTTTTTTTCATATGCCTGAAGGCCATTTGCATTTCTTCTAGCAATTCCACTCTTAGGAATCACCCAAAAAACACAAACACTTTATTTTGAAAGGAAACCTGCACTCCTATGTTTATTATAGTTCTGTTTATAATAGTTAAGATATGGAAACAAACTAAATGTCCCAAAACAGATGACTGAATTAAGAAGATGTGGTAGATACACACAGTGGAATACTATGCAGCAATCAAAAGGTAAATTTATGACATTTGTGGCAATATGGATGAAGCTGGAATTATGCTAAGCAAAATAAGTCAAAAAGAAAAAGATAATTATTGATGGTTTTACTTATATGTGGAATATAGAGAAACCAAACAAAGGTTCAGGTAAAAGACAAAACTTGCATATCATATATCTGAGGCATACAGCAGGGGTAGGGGAGGCAGAGGCAGGGGAGGGAAAAACACAAAGGACTGTGGTGATGGCTCATGTGTGCTGTGGTGGTGGAAAGCTGTGGGGACTACTCCGGCAAGGAGAAATCAAATACTGTCCAAAAATTAACAATGATATAAGAAAATAAATAAATGTAATAATAAAAATAATAAAAAAAGTTCCATTCTGGACCCACCAAAAACAAACAAACAGACAAACGAAAGAATAGCCAGCTAACAGTGACCGGTAGTTGCATGGTAGCCTACCACGAGGGAAAATGACAAAAGAATACAAAATCCATGAATACTTAATTTTTTGCCTGAAAGGGATTTTAATATAGTCATTTTCTCTTGGTTGTGGGTGGATTTTCCTTTTGATGATGTAATAGACATGTTGAAGGAAACAGTCCATTATTTAGCTGGGATCATATTATTTAGTGGCCAGTGGGCAAGTCTAATGGGGCATTTGATGACAATTTGGATTTATGGGGAATTGGGCATGGCTTTATATTTAAATGTTAAGAAACACTTAGCTGCCTACTTCTAACTGGCCTCTAAATTCTGAACTGGTACGGGCATTCCCATTCCTGCTACCTCCTTCACTTCTTTCTCTCCTTTCTTTTCCTTCCCTTTTACTCACTCAATGGTCAGCGGACTTAAAGGAGCATTTTTCTTTCCAGACTTTATTTCATAGCAGCCTCACTGAAGCAGGATTCTCAAAATAAATAACACCCATCACCAGCCCCCTGCCATTGTCTGACAGGAAAACAGCAATTAAAAAAAAGAAACAAGGTAAATGTAAAAATTACAGCTTTTAGAACAACGACTACTAATTTTCAGTTTCAGAGGAAACATGGGGAAAATGCAAGTCTTGGTAAATAGGAAATTGTACCATTAAAAAAAAATGAATACTAAAGTTACAGGCAAATAACCACTAGTTCCAGAGGAGTAATGGCAAAATACTGGTTTAAAAAGAAGGTGACAGATAAGTTGATTAAAAATGGCCTTAAAAATGAGCTTACTTTGAACATTAAATGGAAAAATAGAGAGTTTGGATTGCCAACTGTTTACAAAGAAAAAATTATTCAGAAGAACTACGTGACTTAAACAATAACATCTTTCAGATACTTCTGGGAAGATTGGTAGATAATGTGAAATTTAAAGTAACATTTGGACTTTGTCCATTTTGTGCACAGTGAAGACATTTTTGGCAAGCTATTTAAAATATTTTCATATCAGTTTATCATTCCAAATCCATAGTGAAAACACACACATCTGCAGATGAACTCTGTGGTATAAAGAGAAAAAAATGGCAAAGGCAGAGGCCACTTTATATTATGCAGAAATAAATAACAATTCCTGAATCCATTTTGCACTTATTTTTACCCTTTCATGTATGTAAGATATAATTTTAAGAAATTCTTTGTAAGAGCAAAAGCATCATGTAACCTGGGAAGTTACCTATCCCCACTATGCTTAAGATTTCCCTGGGTTTCTATGAGGATCTGATAAGTTGATACCTAAAAACTACTTAGGATAGTGTACATGCACAGATTCGAAAATGAAGGGAGTAGAGTGGGGAACAAAATAAAACTGTAAAGTCATCTTATAGTATATTAAATAACCAGCTATTAAAATATTTGCAACTGCTAGAAAAAAAATAAAAAGAATATGTCACAGAGAGGATATGTGGCCTATAAAACATAAAATATTTACTATTTGCCTCTTTACAAAAGTTTTCAAGAATCCCTACTGTAAAAGAATATCTTGACTACAACGGATATTTAATAAATGCAAGTGAATAATATGCGCAGAATGTCAGAGGTGTTTAGATTTTCTTTAGAATTATGTAGCATTTATTAAGGTTAGAAATTGATCATGTAACCAAAATATAAAGAAAATAATACCATTTACAATTTCATCAAAAAGAATTACATATCTAGGAATACACTTTAGAAGGAGGTGAAAGATCTGTACAAGAAAAACTGTAAGACATGGTTAAAATAAATAGGAGACAAAGAAATGGAAAGATATTCCTTGCTCATTGACTCAAAGAATAAATATTGTTAAAACATCCATCTCACCCAAAGCAATATAAAAACTTCTTGTAATCCCCATTAAATATTCTATGCCATTCATCAAAGAAATAGAACAAACATTATTCAAATTTATATGGAGCCATAAAAGACACGAATAGCCAAAGCAATCATGACAAAAAAGAACCAAGATAGCACACTCCCAGACTTCAAACTACAAAGCTACAGTAATCAAAATAGTATGGTACTGGAACAAAACCAGACACATACAGCAAAGAAACAGAAATTGAGTCCAGAAATAAATGCACACTTAGATGGACAGTTGATTTATGACAAAGGAGTCAAGAGTCTACTATGGAGAAAGGAAAGTCTCTTTGAAATATGATCTTGGGAAAACTAGAGAGTCACATGCAATAAAATGAAAGTATCTTACACCATATACAAAAATTAACTCAAAATGGATTAAGACATGAATGGAAATCCTGAAACCCTAAGGAACATCGGGAGAAAAAAAAAAAAACAACTGGCAAGACACTACAACATTGGCTTCAGGAATATCTCTGGGGACTCAATTCTAGCAACAAGGAAACAAAAGTAAGGATGTAAAAATGGGACTATATCAAACTAAAAACCACTGCACAGCAAAAGAAACTATCATAAAAATGAAAAGACACCCTACTGAATGGGAGAAAATATTTGCACATCATGTTTCTGACAAAAGGCGAATATCCAAGATCTACAAAGAACTCATACAACTCAACATAAAGAAAATAAATGACAGATTCAAAAATGTGCAGAATACAAGTCTATGGTAAAGTACTATGGGTGCTTTGGTGGCGGGCATGGTGTGGTGAAACATCAGAGGAGGTGTGAGCCTATTCCCTCAACCATATATGATGACTTGTAAATCAATTGTTACCTTAATGAAAAAAAAAAAAAAACAAAAGAAAAATAATGGGCAGAAGAGTTAAACAGTCACTTCTCTAAAGAAGACATTCAGATGGCCAGCAAGCACATGAAAAACTCTTCATCATCTCTTATCATCAAATAAATGAAAACCAAAACCACAATGAGTTACCCCTGGTAAGAAGGACCCATGTCAATAAAACCAAAAACAACAATGATGGCAGGGGTAGAGAAAAAAGGAACCCTTGCACACTCTTGATGGAGATGTAGATGGCCCAGGAATGTAGATGGTTCAGCTCCTATAAAAAATAGTATGAGGTTTCTCAAAATATTAAAAATGGTTTTACCATATGATTCAGCAATTCTATTCCTAGGTATCTACCCAAAGAATGCAAAAACACTAATTTGAAGGTATGTATTACTCCTCTGTTCACTGTTGCACCATTTACAATAGCCAAGTATGGAACCAACCTAAGTGCCCGAGGACAGATGAGTGGATTAAGAAAGAATATATGAAATAAATATGCAATGGGATACTACTTAGTTGTTAAAAAAAAAAAAAGAAAGGTTACCATGTGCAACCACAATGCTGGAACTGGAGGGGATTATCCTAAATGAAGTCAGAAGGAGAAAGACATACACTGGATGACTTCGCTCATATTTGGCATATAATGAAATGAAACAAAGGAACAGATACAACTAAACTAAATGAACACCAAAAGGGGAGGGTGGAGAGATGGAATAACAGAAGGAAGGTGCCCAATTGACTGTGTGTGGTGGAGGACGGATGATGAGTGCTTTGGTGGTAGATGATGTATGGTAATATACATCTGAAGGGGTGCTATCCTATATCCCTAAGTTCTATATAGTGTTAAATCAATAAAATATAAACAAAAAATAATTTCTTGTCTGAGTTAAAATATTGCCAAAATATTCATCAAAGTATTGTCCAGTGTGTCTAATATCTGATGCCAGCAAATTGTTACTCACACTGTTTTTTTGTTTTGTTTTGTGTGTTCCTGAAAGATGGAAAAAGGAAACCAAAGGCCCAGGTAGTTAATGAAACATAGAATAAAACTATTTATGATAGAAATTCTGAGTTGTGTGAGATCATTAGCTCTTAGATCTAAACATCTAATCCTTAAGTCACAAGAGAGTATTCATATCACTTCACCTATGTTTATGGCTTTACATGGTGTTTCTAAAAACATGATTGAAAAATAAAATATGAGCAATGCATATTTTAATACTTTCTGTTCCAATTAGTCCTTCTATGGTGTAAGGCCTCCATTTATTATCACTTGCATTTTTCTTTTTGCCTTCAGATGTCCCTTCACAGACATTTTCCTCTGGATTATTGTCATGGACTGAGCTGTGCTGCACACACACCCACACCCTACCACCCAGTTCATATATTAAAGACCTGACCTCCAATGGGACTGCATTTGGAGATAGGACCCTAAGGTTAAATGATGTCAGGAGGGTGTGATCCTAATCCAATAGGACTGGAGAGGATCAGTGGAGAATGAGAGAGAGAGAGAGACAGAGAGAGAGAGAGAGAGAGAGAAGGGCTATAAGCATCTTGACCTTGAAATTCCAATATCCAAAATAGTGAGCAAAAAATAAATTTGGTGTTGTTTGTTTTTAAGCCTGGCACATGGAGCTGATCACCAGAGCATACATGCATAGCTGCCTCAAGGGTATCACTGCCAAAATGAACCTTATTCAGGCCCGTGGTGGAGGCACAACTCCAGAGACCCATTTTATATGCATTATGATTAGGAGTTCCCATTTAAGCAAACTACAACATGAATGAAGCCCCTTGAGTTAAGCAGCACGATGGTGCTGACCTAAGCTCCCTTTTAAGAGAAACTAAAGTTGGTAAATAAAATAATTTACACAATGTTTTTTCATTTTCAAGGAATATTTGACCATTTCTACCTTGATATCTTCTTGTGAAGACAAAAAGTTTAAATGCTAACATAATAACTTGAAAATGTTGAATATTTTTTCCAAAGGTTTCAAGTTCATGGACATAAGTCAACTCTGGGGACCAGGCAGTAGGATTAGTGGTTTACAGTAAGACAATCATCTTGGCATAAGAAAATCAACATAGTTTTAATCCACAATATAAATGCAAACATAGAAGCAATGCTTATCAAAATTTCTTATTACATAAAGTTGGAAGACCTAGAATATCCTCAGGATGGTTCCCAAATGAAAGTTTTAACAACAAATCAAAAAATAAGCAAAACAATCACAGCAGAAACCTATTTTTCACATTAAGGAACTCTCTAAATCATGACTCAATATCTTTACATGTAATTGATTTTTTAACCTAAATGTATGTTGAGTTCTAATAACTTCAAAAAGATGGGGGTAATGTGGAGAATAATAGTTATCCTTAAAGATTTAATTTATGTTTTCTTTTTGTAAGTAAAAGTTAATATAGTTACAAATAAATGAAGATGTAAGGTAGCATTTAACTCAGTTAAAAAACTGAAGTGCCTTAAGTCAGGTTTAACCCATAAATGTATTTTATTTACCACCCTCCTCCAAAGAGCTTTATCAAAACTGTTTAATTACTCTCATTTATGTACATGCCTGCCCCCTAGATATTTGAATTTACGTGATTTCCATAAAGACAGTGATGAAATTTTGAAAAATGAAATTTTGGAAAAATGAAACTTGTCTTCAAATATAGTGTGTTCCCTTAAACAAGGTTGTATTTCCTATTATGGAAGACAGCATTTCTGACATACAGGCTAGATTTTTGCATGAGGCTGGAAGTTGGACTAGATCAACACTTATCAGTCTTTTTAATAGACTAGAGGTAGCAGTGCTATCTACTTAAATGATTTTCATTGTAGTGATTATAAAACATCCATAAACATAAAACTTGTAAGTTAAATTCATATGTTTTAGCTCTGATTTGTATAAATTCCAAATATTTTAGTTAAATCCCAGATGTCCTGCTGTCAATATCCATAAAAACTTTTTAAAAAACAATCATAGATTTTTATATTTTCATATTTTAAGTGTTTATGATGTGAAGACACAGGCTATAATTAGATTTCATCATCTACATAGTTTTGGATCAACACTTAGGCACTGTGCTTAGATGTAACAATAAATTTAGGAATAGTACTCAGGGTCCAAGATTCCCATGAAGCTAGGTCATTCACAACCAATATCCAGAGAAAAACAAGATGATTCTCATTATGTCAATTCATTCCAGTGATGAATTTGGAAGGGCTGTTTTATACTATTTGAGATTCAGGTGCACTTGCTTAGGTTTCTCTTTCAATTGAAAAACTCTGACTCATTGTAATGAAGTCAATGGGTGTTTGTATTAAGTGTTTAAATGGTGGCTGCCATTGTCAGAACGAAAGATGTGTCAAAGTCCTTGTTCCTAAGGAATATATTCCCCAACTAAAGGCAAGTCTTAAATAGAAAAGATCATTTAAAATAGTTAAAAATATATAATTGAATATACCCTATGCATACTATATAAGCAATAGATATTTGGAGAGGGGACAGATTAACACACACTAATGTAATTTGTGGAGATGAGTAGAATGTGAATAGTTGAAAGTAGGGGAAAAGATATACTAAGCAACAGGCACATCATGTGTTAAGAAGCAAACTCCTACATTGTGAAGGAGGTTCAGACATGAGTGGGTATGTGAGAAACTTGATACAGAAGCCTGGAACATTCTACTCAAGGGATGATAGCAGGTAATGAGTGTGACAACATCCTGAAGACCAACCAGGAGACTAGAGCCCAATTCAGGTGGGTTGGAAGGTAGACTCCTCCGGAGAGCAACAGAAAGAAAAGAAAGTTTGTTTCAAAAGATGAATGCAATGCAGATGGTATGGACTGGTGTAGCAGGACATTGAGAAATCAAAGAGAAATGCCATTTAAAATTTGGAGGATTTCATGCACACTGGTTTGTTAACAAAATAGCTAAATAATGAGCTCAGATTAGAACATGCTGCATTTCTTCTGCTATCATAGTATGAAAGGATGAATTAGCCTCATAGGGAGGGGGGTTAACTTTTTCTCAGAGACAGAAGAGATAGGTTGGGTAAGGCTACAAATTTGGAAGTAAAAATAAGAGAAGTTGTCCAATGTTTTAGTGTCTTGTTTCCCTCAGGGAAGTAGAAACCAAGGACATCTACTGAGAATGAGTATATAAGGTTAGGGATGGAAGCATGGAGAATGAGGAAAGGCATATAAGGAATGCACTAGTTTAGGGAGTCAAAAATACATAAATATAGAAGAAGTCAAACTATCACTCTTTGCAGATGATATGATAATATACATAGAGAACCCCAAAAACTCCACAGAAAAACTAATTCAACTCATCAATCAGTTCAGTAAAGTGGCAGGATACAAAATCAACACGTAAAAGTCAGTAGCCTTCCTATATACAAACAATAAATCTGAAGAAGAAGAAATCAAAAAAAACATCCCTTTTATTATTGAAACAAAAAAAATCAAATATTTGGGAATAAATCTAACAAAAGAGGTAAAGGACCTATACAAAGAAAACTATAAAACACTGTTAAAAGAAATAGAAGAAGACACAAAGAAATGGAAAAACATCCCCTGCTCATGGATTGGGAGAATAAACATTATTAAAATGGCCATCCTACCAAAAGCAATATACAGATTCAATGTTATTCCAATCAAAATTTCAATGTCATTCTTCAAAGAAATAGAACAATTATTGATGAAATTCATATGGAATCACAAAAAACCCCGAATAGCCAAAGCTCTCCTGAAAAAAAAAGAAGGGAATGGAGGCATCAAACTCCCAGACTTCAAACTCTACTACAAAGCCATAATCATCAAAACGGCATGGTATTGGAACAAGAACAGACATACAGACCAATGGAATGGAATAGAAAATCCAGAAATAAACCCACAGATTTATGGTCAACTAATCTTTGACAAAGGAGCAAAGACTATGCATTGGAGCAAAGAAAGTTTGTTCAATAAATGGTGCTTGGAAAACTGGGTCACTACATGCAAAAGAATGAAGCTTGACCACTACCTCACACCATATACAAAAATCAACTCAAAATGGATTAAAGAACTAGACATGAGACCTGAAACCATAAAATACATAGAAGGAAATATAGGTGAAACACTACGTGATTTGCATATCAAAGACATCTTTACAGACACATCACCCAAAGCAGTGATAGTGGAGGCAAAGATCAACAGCTGGGACTACATCAAATTAAAGAGCTTCTGCACAGCAAAAGAGACAATAACAAAAACAAAGAGAAACCCCACCAACTGGGAGAACATTTTTGCACACAACACTAATGATAAAGGACTGATCACAAAAATCTGCAAAGAGCTGATGAGACTCAACAACAACAAAGAAAATAATCCTGTCAAAAAATGGACAGAGGAGCTAAAAAGAAACTTCTCTGAAGAGGAAATGCGAATGGCCAACAGGCATATGAAAAAATGTTCAACATCACTTGCCATCAGGGAAATGCAAATCAAAACTACCATGAGATACCATCTTACACCAGTGAGAATGGCACATATTAAAAAAACTAGCAACAACAAATGTTGGCGAGGTTGTGGAGAAAAAGGAACTCTTCTGCACTGTTGGTGGGAGTGCAAACTGGTCCAACCACTATGGAGAGCTGTGTGGAGATTTCTGGACCTACTAAACATAGAGCTTCCATATGATCCAGCAATTCCACTCCTAGGTATTTACCCAAAGGACACAGAAACATCAATTCCAAAGAACACCTGCACCCCCATGTTTATAGCAGCACTATTTACAATAGCTAAGCTTTGGAAACAGCCCAAATGCCCCAAAATAGATGACTGGATCAAGAAGATGTGGTACATATATACCATGGAATATTACTCAGCATTCAAAAAAGATAAACACATGCAATTTGCAGCAACATGGATGGCGCTGGAAGGGATCATGCTCAGCGAAATAAGCCAAAAAGAAAAAGAAAAATACCGGATGGTCTCACTCATAGCAGGAATCTAGAAAACTTAAATAAGGGACCAGGAAAATGAATAACTATAAGAAAGTGAAAATCAAAATCAACAAAAACTATGAACCAGAGACACTTTTTGGGGGGTGGGGGGTGGGAGGGGAGGGATTGGGGTCAGAATGGGGGGATTGCAATTGTATGGGGAATATAAAAATAAAATTTATTAATTAAAAAAATACATAAATATAATAAGATTGCTATTTAAGCAGAGATGAAATAGAATGAATTGCGGCTAAGTCTGGTTTCATAGCTTTGAGAATTTTCTCTAGCAATCTTAGATGAGAACCCAGGATATAGAACTAAGAAATTAGACAACAGGTAAAAGAGGCATAGGATATACATAGGATATATATAGGATATATATGTATGTGTTTTTTCATATACTATTGGCATGATTGTTCATTTCAAGAACAGATAATGAACAAAACTGCTCGGATATTAGGTGCAGAGAAGGCAAGCATTCTGAGAGCACAATGATAACAAAGAAAGCGCATAGGGGATGAGGCAGTGAATAGGTTGTGTATACCCAGAAAAGAAATCCTATATACAAGTGTGGCAGGTGTGGTGGCAGAGTAGTCACAAGTGTGACCAAAGTTGAGTGACATTAGAAGATAAAGAGCTGTGAGTTATAAAGTCACACCAGGGAAAGTATAAGAAAGCCATGGAATTCTGTGACAGACAGAGGTTGTAAAGGAAAATGGAATCTTTAGTAATATCATCAATGAGGAAGTTGGAATAGCATACTGGAAGCTAGAAGTGGAGGTGAGGAAGGAAGAGAGTAATTAAGAGTAATGTAGTGACTTCCAGAGATTATTTACTGGACAAAATTAGGAGAATAATGAACTAGATGTGACAGTGATTGAGGAATTTTTTTTTTCCCTTACTAGAACACTCTTCATGTCTCTTTTCATATTTCCCCTGGTACACTGCTTATTTTATTATTTTTTATTGAGGTAACATTGTTTACAACACTGTATAGATTCCAAATGTTCTCACCATATCTGCCACTAAATGCCCATCCCACTAATTGTCATCATCTGGCACCAACCACTGGGCCATTTCCACCAATTCCGTTCCCACTCCTTCCCCTCTGGTAATCAACATTGTGTTGTCAGAGTCTAAATGTTTGTATTTTTTTTTCTTTTTATGAACAACTGATAGAAATCATATGGTGTTCATTTTTTCACTTTGAGTTATTTCACTTAGCATAATCTCCTCAAGTTTTATTTGTTGAATTTGGAAAAATTTCATCTTTTTCATGGCTGAGAATGTGTACATTCTTATAAATATATATTTTTATATATATTTTATATATATAAATATATATTTTAAATATATATTTTATATATATTTATAAGAATGTATATAGATATATTTTTTAAAGATTTATTTATTTAGTCAAGAGCTGGGGTACAGGCCAGATGCACGGGAGGGTGAGAAGATTCACCAGAGACAGAGGGGGAATAGAACAGGCAGACTGATGAAATACCCTGCTGAGGGGAGCAGCGGATGCGATGGGAGAGGTCTGCTGCAGCATGTGGGACCCTTGCTGCCTGGCAGGGATCAAACCCATGCTGCAGAGGCTGTGGACAGCTTCAAGGCGTGGTGCTCAACTGCCTGCACCACCCGGGAGGCCCTGTATATATATATATATATATTTTTTAATTAGTGTTTTCATTGTGTTTGGATAAATACCCAGAAGTCGGATTATTGGATCACATGGTAGTTCTATTTTTATTTTTTGAGGAAACTTTATACTGTTTTTCATAGTGGTTGCACCAATGTAAAGTCCCATCAACAGTGGATAGTCTTTCTTTTTCTTCACACTAAATGCTCTCACAAGCATTTATTATTTATTGACTTCTTGATAGTAGCCATCTAACAGGTGTGATGTGAAATGTCCTTGTGGTTTTGATTTGCATTTCCTAAGTGATAAATGATGTAGAACATTTTTTCACTTGTCTACTGGTCTTCTGTATTTCTTTGCTAAAATGTATAGATTTTTACCATACAGATATGTTTTAGTTTGATAAAGTCCAATTTGTTTATAGTCTCTTTGATTTTTCTTGGTGTTAAAGACAAATCCACAAAAACATCACCAAGACCAATGTCAAAGAGCTTGTTACCTATGATTTATTCTAGATATTTTATAATCTCAGTCATATATTCAAATCTTTAATGCATTTTGAATTAATTTTAGTATGTTATAAAAGTTGCCTAGTTTCATTCTTTTTCATGTGATTATCTAGTTTTCCCAGCACCATTCACTGAAAAAAACTTTTTTTTCCCCATTGTATGCTCTTGGTATCTATGCCATAAATTACTTGTACATAATATATGGTTTTATTTCTGGGCTCTTGATTCTATTCCTTTGATCTATATGCATGTTGTTATTCCATACCACACTCTTGTATGGTATAATTTGAAGTCAAGGTATAATTTGAAATCAAGGAATGTGATACCTCCATTTTTGCTCTTTGGGACTCTGCTTCCTTCTGGAATTATTGTAGCAACTAGGTTCACACAGGTACAATCTGTGAGCAGCTCAGCTCAATGGTACCATTCAGCTCTTCCCTTCCATCCCAGGACTTTTCTGACAATAACTGTGATAGTAACCTAAAATCCACAAATGGAGGGAATTAATTGAGACTGAGATAATACTTAGATGGTAGACACCAACTCCCCTCTTCCATTCCTTGGGCAAACAATTCTGAGTTACTTTCCATGAGACTCCTTAGAGAATCCCAGATGGACTGATCTCTTGCTGTCCATAGTGAGTGATTAGTTTGATAACACAGCTGTTTTGGTTCCCCCCTCCCAAATGCTCTCTTTCCAGTTTGCCACCCTGTTCCCTGGCATTACTTCTTGAAATATACCAACTGAATTCTCCCCTCTGTTGTAGATCCACTTTTTTTAGAGGAAGCTAAGAAGCTTATCTGTAAATAGAATTCTCTAAAGTGAGCGATGAGGAAGGTTTCATGGTGAGAGTCAAGTTTCAGTTCAGTTAAGAAGGGAGGCTAAAAGACACAGAAGTTTACTACAGAACACAAGTTTTGAAAAGCCTCATTGGAATGAGTGGTATGTCAGAGCTAAAGCAGGATTGATAGAGATGAAAGTATGAGAGAGAAAGAGAGGGAGGTTAAATATGAATCACCTAAGTTAAATCATTTCCTCTGTAGAGGAAATTCTTTTCTATACTAAAAATGAAATATACTAACAACCATGAAGGGCATGTTTTAGACAGTTGTATTTATTATTGTAATTTTGCATTTGCCTTCATCTTTATTTATCCCATCCTGGACAGACTATCAGACAGTCTAGCCTTGCTGTATTTCTCTGTGTCTTGCCAACATGCTGATGTCATCCTATAGCTAGCCCTTAAAGTCACTTCAATTCACATTCATGTCTTTTGTCTTTTCCTTGGTGTATAATTTACTATTGTTTCACTGAACTTACTTTTTCTAAGTGGGAAACATGGACAAATCATGAAAGATTTCAATAATGTCAATAATCTGTATGCATACATGGTACTACCTTGCAGTGTCCCTGGGGAAGTGTTTGGAAATATATATGTATGCATATGTAAATAATTGTATACTTTTAAAAGTATATATACATACACATATGTGTGCATACACACATATTTAAACACACAAATCTAACAGAGTAGTAGGTTCCTGGAGAAACTTTTTGTGATATCACCACCTAACTTTGCAATATTCTTTGAAACTTTAAAATGTGAACCAATAAATTATGAAATATTTAGAGTTCTATTCTGAGCTGAAGTTTTCCAGTTTTAGATATTTTGGTTTAAAATTTTAGGTTATGGAAGGTATTGGTCATGAGTTATAACAAAGAGAAAAGACATCTGTTGTTATTTCCTGAGCCTGCTGAGTCATAAGCCATGAAGACTCACCAGACATATCAGAAGGCAGACCTGGGAGAGGGGCCTAAATGTTTGACATTCAACTGAACCTCAGATTATGATTGCTTAGAAAGAATTCACAAAGGAGACACATTTGTTTTGGAATCATAGAAAACTGAGATCAAAAGAGACCTTTCAGGTCTTGGGCTCCGTGCTTCCTGCCTGTCTTTTATGCTTTTTGTTTTGTTTTCCCTTTCTTGTATTGCTTACCCTGGCCTTAAATTTCTTCAGTTTCACATTTTAGGTTTCTTGTCCATGGCAATTCTAGGTCTGGTCTTTCTAATGCCAAGTTCTGATTACCCCATTCTGATACCTTCTCCCCTCACCTGCCCACATTTATGCATATCAGAATCCTCTCACCATCATAGTCATAGTTTAATTAATATATTTCATTTTTAGTATAGTTTTGAGAATTCATCTTTTTCAGGGCACTTGCAATTATTTCTGCTATTTCTGCTTTACCTCTCACCTATCATTGATGATGGAGTTTTATTAGACATTTTTGTCCTTAAATATTGTTCACACTATCATCATGTTTGATGATGTCACTTTAAGTTACAGATTTCAAAGCACAATTCATAGAACATAATCCTACCAATCCAACAGATTTCTAATCCACACACAGTCTTGTTAATTAACCCTCCCTACTTTCTTGAATAGCTAAACTCACCAAAAGTTACTTTGGTCACAGCAATGTTAATGATTACAATGTATTCGTTAAATACATTGGCAGGAATTTATTAAGCCCCATGTAAAACAAGTTAGTATTAATCCTCTGTCACTAGGAGTTGAAATCTAAGATTATCCACCTATATAGCTAGTTGGAGGAAAGTTTGTTTTACTAGCATCTATTTATGTGCAATTTGGTGAATTTAGGCTGCTTTCCATAAATAGCATACTAATTATGTTTCCTTTTTAAGGGAGGAAGGAATCACCCCATCCTTATGGGATTTAATTGGAACTGATTCATGTCCTCCATCTTCCACCACACAAACATGTACTTACAGACACTCACATACACACATACACATTCATGGAGGACAGACCTGACTCTGGTCTGGTTCTTAGGACAGGAATATGATAAAATTCAGTCCAGTGAAGCTCAGTCATGGAAATTTTCTTTTCAATGAAATTGCTGAGATGATAGCATATTAATATAGAAGTATTGATGGCTATCTTGTCAACTCTCAGAGTCTTCCTGATGGAAGCAAGACAGAGGAAAACAAATATAAAAGATGGAGTGAAAAATAAAGTCTTGATGACAACTTTTGAAAGCCAATGAATGGCCTGTTCAATGCCCACCCTTCTCAATTACATGAATCAATCTAGAGCTGGTTTATTTAAGCCAGTTTGATTTGGGTTCCTGTCATTTGTAACTGAAAAAAATCCTTACTAAAATATGTAGTATGCTAAATAACTAGTTTGGCCAGGCATTTACATCAGATCTTCTGCTATCTATATTTGTCAAAGTGATATTTGCATAATACTTACTTCAGAATTCCCTGGAGTTGCTTAAGAAATACAGATTCTTAGACTGTACTGCAGACTTCTAAATCACAATCTATAAAGGTGAGACTTACGAACCTCATGTTTGTCAAGTTACCTCTGGTGATTTTGTGCACATTAAATTTTGAAAACTACTACCAAAGTCATGTACTTTAAATTATATAAACTAAGATCAACCAGTTTTTATCAAATTGACTGGTGAGTTCACTCAAATACCAATTCTTTTTTAAATAATTGATCACCAAATTTTAAAATGTCAGCATTGATATAGACAGGGAAAATAAGTAAATACTGAAGGGCTCATGTGAAGAATTGTCATGGGACTTTCAAATTTAAATAGCTTCAAAAGTTCCATATGACATCTTACCTGTAATCTAAATGGCCATTAGAAGAAACGGATAACATAGGAGAAGAAAATTAAGTAACTTTACTTCAAAGAGGCACAGAATAAGGGCAGACCACAGTGGAGATATATGACTATTCAGTATCTTTGTTCTTTCAGATGTTGAATGAACTTTGCACTTTTCCAATATGGCATTAATTTCTCACAGTTGAATAATTCTTCATTTCCCAGAAAACACTGGTACAATGAAATATTTGTCATTTGTGAGGACCTTATGAGTTCCTCTGCTTCTTTGGAACTTTTCTATTATATCTAAATACATGTGTGACTAATTAACTGAGTTCTTAGACCAGATAACTTGAACCAAAGGAATTCACTTCCAAATCAGTTTCAGAAGAGATAATGGAGCAAAATCAATGTGAATCTACCTAGAAAATCTAACATACACACCCTACGTTCATTGCAGCACTATTCAAAATAGCCAAGATATGTAAACAACACAAGTACCCAATAATGCATGGATAAAGAAGAAGTGAGATATATATATATATATATATATATATATACACACACACACATATATATATACACACACATACACACATATAAATTTATATGCAATGGAATACAACTCAGCAATAAAAAAATGTAAAATCTCATTTTCAACAACATAGACGGATCTTGAGGGCATTATGCTAAATTAAATAAGCCAGAAGGGGAAAGACAAATACCGCATGATTTTACTCATTTCTGAAATTTAAAGAAAACAAAAACAAAGTTTAGACTCTGACAACAGAAAGTCAGTTACCAGAGGGGAAGGACAAATTTATTTGTGCTGGATGGTGAGAAAATGTAATCTTGGAAACTATACAGCTTTGTAAAGTAATATTACCTCAATAAAAAGTAATTCCACATTTGAGAGAGGCTGAAACTATATTTAGGTTAGGTTTTGAGTCTTGATGGGGTTCGACATAATTGACTCCATTTGGAACCTGTTGTTTCTAACACCTGCCCTAAAAATTTCCCAAATCTAGGGAACACCAGACCAAAACACAAAAACAAAACAAAAAATAAATAAATAAAAGGAGGAGGAGGACAAGAAAAAGAATCAATGTGATTTTTTTAGTTGGTCAATAGATAACCAAAGTATAGGTCATTCTCACAGGAAAAAAAAAAAGGAAAAAAACTACACTTCACTATCCTGGTGAACTTAAAAAATATTAGACTAAGTGAAAAAGAAAAATTCAGACACAAACACAATTACAAACTATATGATTCTCATACCACATTCTAGAAAAGGCAAAACTTCAGTGAGACAAGTGGTTGCTTAGGACTCAGTATCACAAGGCATCTACTATAAACAGGCATAAGGGAACTTTTGGGTGAAGGAATTGATCTTTATCTTGTTTGTGGTAGAGGTAACATGAATGTATATATTGACCAAAATGTAATAAGCTGTATACCTCCAATGGGTACCATATTTTATGTCAATCATACCTCAATAACACTCTCATTACAATGTGAACTTAGGGGCCTCCCCAGTGGCACAAGGGGTTAAGACACAACCTATAAAGCTATCCACAGCCACTGCAGCATGAGTTCGATCCCCAGCCAGTGAGCTACCCACATGGCACAGCAGACCTCTCCTGACTCGCCCGCTGCTCCCCTCAGCAGTGCATTTCAATCTGCCTGTTCTGCTCCCCACTCTGTCTCTGGTGAATCCTCTCACCCCCCCACACCTCTCACCTGTACCCTGGTTCTTGTATGCATAAATAATCTTTAAAAAAAAAGTGAAATTTGAATGGGTGGGAATAGATTATATCAGAGCAGAGAAGTAGGACACAAAAACTAATTCTGGGAAGGCATGGGTTAAGTTTCAGGAAATTGTCCATAGTCTGGAGATGAAGGGAGATACCAGCAGAGAAAGAACCTTGAAGTCTAATGAGGAGAGAGGGAACCTCCTAGCCTAGAGTGGCAGCTTCCTCACCCACCTTTATTTAGGCTGGGGAGGAGGGGCTTCATGCCACAAGTGATGTGAGCTGGAGGAGGCGTGAAGTCCTGTTTAAAGGTGACTAATGGGGGATAAAGCCTTTTGAATAAACTCACTTATAGGAACATAAGAACATAGCGACACAGCAAAAGAAGGGATATTGTGGTTGAGAGCAACACACACAGGCATCTCATGATTATGTGGTGTGCAGGTAAGAAGAATGAGAAGGAAGAATACACTTCCTTGTCTAAAGATGAGTGATCTTTTGTTGTAGGAAAGTCCCCTCAAAACTATATTAAAGAGAGGTCGGTTACCAGATTATTTGCCCTTGAAAACAATTTCTTCTCATTGAGATATAAAGTTATCCTTTGGAGGGTGGGTAAAGTTAGGTAAACTTGCTTTGTAAAAGCAACCTCAAAAAAATCTAGAGGTTTTAGGGGCCTTCCCAGTGGGGCAGCAGTTGAGCACTGGGTTGCGAAGCTGCCCACAGCCTCTGCGGCACCAGTTCCATCCCCGGCTGCTCCCCGGCCACCGGAGGAGGGTCCCACATGGCGCGCAGACCTCTCCTGCCGCCCGCTGCTCCCCTCAGCAGTGTACTTCGGTCCTTCTGCCTGCTCTGCTCCCTGCTCTGGCTCTGTGAATTCTCTCACCCTCCCTCCCGCGCCTCTGACTGTACCCAGTGCTTGCATAAATAAATAAATTTTAAAATAAATAAATAAAACGTACCTTGGAAATATATCACATCAAGTGTGCAGGCTCCCACACTTCCAAAAAAAAAAATCTAGAGGTTTTAGCAAGCAAGTTTGATAATAGCTGCTCTACCCCAGACCTCCCCATTAAGAATGGAAGAGTTTTATTTATTCTTGTATGAGAGAGTGCTTTCCCATATACTATATGCAGGCTGAGAGTACACATGAATTCTGTCTACTGTCTGAACCCCTTAAAAATAATAAGGTGCCCTCATCAGTAGTAGTTTATGAGCCAAAAGATGGGTTTGGGCTGCCAAGTGGGATAACTTTTTATTTAAACCCTAATTGTCTCTTTTACTCATTTGCTGTCATAAAGAAAATGAAATTTAGCTTTTAAAAAAAGTAGTAACTCATGTAAAGAACCAATTAGAGAGATTATTAAAAATCCATAAATTATATTAAATTTATAAAAAGCTCTTAGTGTCAATAAATAAGTCATGTCCTTATCTAGACACATTCAAACTGGGAATCCATAAAAAAGCAGAAGGAAATGAAAAGTTCAAATGGAAGAAGGATCACTAGATGAATTACTTCATCCTAAATGTTGCAATTGGCTTCTTTTACAGGAACATTTTTTTCCCCAGAGGTGATAAACGCAGAACCTCATCAATCTAGCTCTTTACCCTTGGCGGATACTTGTCTTTCTATATGCATATATTTTTTTTTTCTTTTGGCTCCAGACACAAAACAGAGTATCTTGTGATCCAGGATTTGTTTGAAAAGATTTCATCTGGAAAGAAGTCAAGCAGGGCACTAGCAGGGGAGCTTTTACAGATTATGACCTGTAATCTGGTTAATACTCTGAAACACAAAGATCCAAATGTTGGGATAAGACTGCTTCATATGTGGCCATGTGCCCTACCTCCCCCAGCCCTATGAAGTCATCCCAAGGACTGGGAAGAACTCAGCATGCACATGTTGTCAGGCTAAGAGCAAAAATAACATAAATATAATGGTATATATTCCAAATATAGCATAGAATAGTCATCTAATAATAGGATTCACTTAGTCTATTAATATTGCCATAGTAATCATTTCCCTTATTAGTTTAAGATTTCATACTCATGGTCCTTGATAAATAGATGGTATTTGGTTTCCATTTAAAATAAATTAAAAGGCTTTATTTTCACTCAGATATTTGAGCTAATCAGTTTTAGTTTTTCATTAAAAGTTTACATAAAACCAGTGTTTAACTTTACATATCTATTTGGAGACTGTTAATTTGTAACTTGTCCTCTTTTAGGAAACATCTATTGAAGTAAATCCTCATAGCATCAAGTTAAATTATTAAAAATATGCCTTCCTTTCTTTAAACACAAAGAAGATTCCAGAAGATAACAAGTGATACAATTTTTCTATCCAAAATGAAACATTAAAATTTTACCCAAGTCAAATATGATGGTTACATAGCTAGCAAACCGAATTTTCAATGGCCATTTTAAAGTCTGAAGACATTATTTCTGTTTTGAAAACAGTAAATGTTTGTGAAAAATGAAATCTCCAAAGTTCTGGGTTTGTATGATTCACTTTTCCAACACATTCACTTACATACCTAAGCTCTGTGTACATGGGGATCAGGCATTCCAATAGTGATTCCCCCATGTAATAAACTCTTGACTAACAAACAATCCATATGCAGGAAAACTTATTGGAATAAACAAACCCCAAATCAAAGTATACTCTCCATTTATGATGGGGGTGGGGCTTCCCCCCATCATGAATGGGGAATATACTTTGCCTAAGAAAATAAGAGAGAAGCTACTGGAGCACAGAAACATCTATCACCTGCTCTTTGTGTAGTCTTTGTCCTCTGAATCTGTGCTTTCTCATGTTGATGCCATTGGACAGAGATTTATAAGAAGTTGGAGTGTCTTTTGTTGCTGGAATAGCATTTCAAATTCACCAAAGGTGAAGTTTCTACACACTAGCTGGGAGGGTGGGGGCAAATTGCATTTCTAAAATTACTGCTATGAAAAAAAGTAAATTTCAAATTCAAGCAATTGATTTATGGACTAATTATTAGAATTAATCCACTCATTAATTGGGAGCTTTTAGGATTATTCTACTGAGGTCAGTTATTGCCATATTGGTTGAGAAGTTGAAATTAGGTTAAGCAATTTTCTCCAAAGGTTCAGAAACCAAATGACTTGAAATTCCAGACATATTTACTTTATAGATTATTCATCTTATTAATCCTACACATTGTTATTTTTTCATACATAAATTTGTGTGTCAGAAAATGAGACAAACTATTGTTCCAAGTGAATTTTTAAACGTGAACATTTAAAAAAATCCTTTGAGTAGGCAAGACAGATTTTAGCTCTCAATTCTTCCATAACTCAGTGGAAAAGATCACCACCTTCACCATCCCACAGTGCTCAAATAAAGCTCATCTAAAAACTATGCTTTGCATGGTTTATATTTGTAGAGTTGAGAAAAATAAGAAAATGGAATAAAGTGATCTTTCAAACTGAAGATGCATGGTTGACATAGGCACTTAGGAAGTTTGTCTGCCTTATTTTCTCTATTTATTAACTGTTTCTCAAATGCATTTTTACTACAAGATTTTTAAAAACATACATTTTAATAGAGAATACCAGGATAAAATTCAAAATGCAGTTAATACAATTCTGGAATGGAGCAAAGTGATAATGCAAAATGAATGTACATTAAAGAACATGTAACCTTTCCCAGGATGAACTTCCCACATAAATCGTTTCTTTTCTCTGGAGGCTGTGAGACAAATATCTAGGCTGTCAAAATCAGAAAGCTTTTGATTCCAGTAATATGGGGCCTGGGGCACTGACATATTTTTTTTTATACCACTGTCCTCATTTATAAAGTGAGGATAACAATACCTTCATATTCAAAACACTGTGAGAATGAAAAATAATTTAAAGTTCCAATTTTGTAAAGGTACTGTCTAACATGTCTTTAAATTCAAAACCACTGTACAAATTGTGACTTTTAAGTGCCCTAGTAGGTGAGGTCTTATTCTTTTGCATATCCAAACCTCTTTTCCTTTTCTTTTAATCAACAAGCTTATTAAATTTGAATATACTGTGATCACAAGTCTACAACACTCTTCCATATACATCATTTCACTTGTTCCTCTGAGAAATATATGTCATATTTCCAGTGAGGAAACTAAAGGGTGAAGAAACTAATTTCTTGTCTGAACCTCACAACCTGGAAGCCATGGAGTTCAACCTTGAACCCAGGCTTGCTAGCTTAAATTGTCATGTAGGCTGTACAGGATCTTGGAGGGCACAACTGATTCCTCATCAGGGAGAAGGCTCTGCTTTTCTTTATCCCTCTTGTTGTCAGAGCTCTTTCAATACCAACCAGAATAATTGGATGAGTTCTTAGAAGGGATATGTATATACAGAGTCTAACAGTCACAGAGTTTTATGTAGTACTAATAAGGATTGCTAATCATTTGTCCTTTACCATATTTGTTGCAAATATTTTTTTTCAAACATTCAAATGAGGATGGAAGGAGGAGAGGAGGAGGGAATGAGCAAGAAAGAAATGCCAGTAATCACATTGAATAACAGTCGTAGGGGTAAAGTGACAGTTCAAGGCTTTATTGTTGTCATAAAAGTGGTGCAGTTTTAGCACTTTAAGATGAGCAAATCTCTGGGGTCTATGTCCATAATGGTTCTAATAGCATTAGAAAGGGTGAGTTGGTATAAACAATAACAAGATTTATGTTAGCACAAACTGCTGACTATTGACTCTGATTTTGAGGAGAGAAGAAAAGAGAAACGAAAGTAGACCAGATATTCCATTCCCTATTTATGGAAAAGTGAGAAACTTGACTGATTCTAGTGGATCTTAACAATGAGAAGGAAAGCAACTGATTCTGATGCTTTAATATCAGAGTCAGTTGAAATAAAATGGAAAAGACAATTAAAACTGTTTTGGCTATTTTGTATTGAAGGTTTCTAACCATGGAAAGGGACTGGCTGAGAGGTAGCTAGATGAGACAATTATATACTCAGAGGAAAAGATATTTTAAAATACTACCTTGTGGAACTAAACATCTAAAGTGGCTGCAGGTAGAAAATAAAACTTAAAAGACATTTCTCCAAAGAGGAAATGCAAATGCCAACAGGCATATGAAAAAATGTTCAACATTCCTTATAATCAGGGAAATGCAAATCAAAAACACACTGAGATACCACCTTACACCAGTAAGAATGGCACATATCAAAAAAACAACCAACAACAAATGTTGGCGAGGATGTGGTGAAAAAGGAACTCTCCTACATTGCTGGTGGGAGTGCAAACTGGTCCAACCACTATGCAAAACTGTCTGGAGGTTCCTCAGTCTACTAAAAGTGGAGCTACCATGTGACCCAGCAATTCCACTCCCAGGGATATACCCAAAGGACACAAAAACTGATTCAAAAGAACACCTGTACCCCTAAGTTTATTGAAGCACTATTTACAATAGGTAAAACCTGGAAACAACCCAAAGGCCCAAAAATAGATGACTGGATCAAGAAGATGTGGTATATATATATATACGCAATGGAATACTATTCAGCAATCAAAAAAGACAAACTCATGCCATTCGCAGCAATGTGGATGGAGCTAGAAGGAATTATGCTCAGTGAAATAAGCCAGAAGGAGAAAGAAAAATATTGGATGGTTTCACCAGGAATATAGGGGACCAAATATACCAGGAATATAGGGGACCAAATATACCAGGAATATAGGGGACCAAATAAGACATCAGCGTAAAAAAATAATAACAGTACAAAACACAACAAAGCAAAAACAGACAATTATAAATCAGAGACATCCTGCAAGGGAGGAGGCAGGAGAGAGATCAGAGCAGGGGAGAGAGGAGCACAGGGGACTGAGGTGATGGTGCACAGGTACATTGGTGAGGGAAACTATGGGGACTACACCTGAGGGGGTGGGGGGAAGCAAATATTGTTTAAAAATGAATGATGATATAAAAAAAATTAAAAATATTAATAAAAGAAAAAAAGAAAAGAAAAGAAAACTCAAACATTCATTCATGTCCGTCAGTTGGTTAAATTTGTCTAAAGCAATGGCCTAGGATTTTCCTCTGTACCTTGAACATGACTTTTAATGCCATCTTAATATATGAGGGATGCTACCTCCCAGTCTCAATAAAGAGAACCCTGGACCAGACGCTTCTCTTTCAAGTTTATTATCAGTTAGAAAAAGTACTTTTATATTCTGTGGAAGCTTCTCATTGGCCTTATGATTATTGTTGAGAAATCACAAACACTTTGGCTTCATCGTTTTAGATCAACAATCTCATTAACTCAGCTAGATCTTTGCAGTAACAAGAGTACTCTCTATTACATATTCTTAAATGGGAAGTCCATCTTATTAAAAAAAATAGCATGATTATAAAAAACAAATATGTAGGAGAGAAGTCTTTGGTCACAGGAGGGAACTTAACCAAAGTACCACAGAAAGATCTCAATAAAAGAAAAATCAAGCTTAAAATAGAGAAGTGAATACATGAGCACAAGATCTGCTCCCATAATCAGGAATTTTATGGCCTCCCTAAAGGAAAAAGTATATGGTCTGTTAAATCTGATCATAAATATCTCCTTGAGGCCTTAAAATGTAAAGTGTCAAATGTTCAATCCATTCAGTATGGGCCAATTGTGCAGATAAGATGTTAGCCTCCCAACTCCAAGACAGTCCTTCTGGCGTTACTGCCATAGTCTACAGACTTCAGAAAAAAGGATGGACACCATAAAGCTGAGGACATAAGGCAAATACTAAGATAAAGGCAAACTATGGTTATCTATTTATTAAATGCATCTGAATATCCTATCTATATATACATCTGCTTTTCCAAATAAGATCTAGAAGGACACAGATTTAATTCTTAAGTGGTGATCTGTGGAGACTGAGATTGGTAAGAGGCAGCTTTTACTTTTCACTTTGCATATTACTTTATTACTTGGATTTTTATAATGAGAATTTCCTAATTTAGCAATTAAAAAGAAGTCAGTACAGCCTTTTTCTAAAGTACACGTGAGGTACTAGGAGACATTTAAAAATATATCTGGTAGTCGCTCACAATTAAATCCTTTTGGGGTGATCTTGTAGCTAAAACAGAAATCATGATGTTAGAAAAATTATTTTCATATTTATTACAGCAGATGTGTAAATTTACTAATTTATCCTAATTTTTCACTGCCCTTGAGATCAAGTAGTCATCAATTATTGCTGCTTCAGGAGAATAAATTATTACCCTAGGTTAGCAACTGATCCATTACTAAGAGTTCATCCCAAGAAAAGTACATTTTAAAATACCAATTCCAGGGATACGTGTTATAACAAGATACACTCTGACAGGAGTAGACGCTCCCAACAGAAATTGGGAGCTCACGCTCAGGAAATAGAATAACTGCAAGAGTTTAACTTCTGTGCAAGATCATTGCCAATTCTAAATTACTTCGAAAGTTAGTATGCTCTGAGCATAGAGCTTTCTGTGTCCTGACATATACAGTCTCAAACTGAACAAAACACGCGCTTCAATTTCTGTCCAATTGGAGACTAATAACCAGACTTGCAAATATTTTAAAATTATGTAGTAGAAACAGTGGACCTACTGCTGAGATGCTCAGTTAAGAAAGGAGGGAGGATGGTAAATAGGAGGGGGATGAGAGGTGGGTACCTGGAATTGTTCCAACTAATTTCTTTAATCAAGTCACTTATAAAGATATAAAAAAAAGAAGACCAAGTTCACAAAAGCCCAGAAATAGAGGATTTGCAGAAGAAACATCCTCTTTAAAGCAATTGAACAAAGAGAAAAAGGGCAAGAAAGAGATACTTCATAAAGCCAGGCCTAAACTAAAGCTTTTTGCCCTACACCTTCACATTTACACTTAACCTAAAAAGATTAAAATATCATAATAATTCTGAGATTTCTGGCTCTCAAGATTTCCATTATGACACATCAATAAAGCAAGGCAAGGTGACTGAGAAAGAACGGCCAGCTTTCATTTCCTGCTCATTTGAAGGTCACTTTTGGAGATAAAGATTATATTTTTGCAGAACCAGAGGATACATGAACATTTCTAGAAACTTGTAACATCAGATGTTCTGAACGAGCGAAGGAAAATGAATGATCCTATTAAGATACTTCTGACCATAAATCAGAGGTGTTAAGCTCTGACTGGCTAACTTCAGCTTCCCATTTGACTCATTTGAAAATGGAACTGATGTGAATATAGATTGAGGAAAGATGCTCAGTACCATTAGAGGTGTCTCATAAGCAACCTCAGGTCTCAGATTGAAATACAGTGTGCCTAGCACCTGGAGACAAATATTTGCATCATTTCATTGTTAAGTGACTCTGGACAAGTAGTAAAAAAATGGGCGTCATGCTTGTAATACAAAAGAACTGCTCGTATTAAAACTCGCTGGCTCACAAAGAGTGGTGAGCAATTTAGTAGCGTCAAGCACTTGAAAAGGGTGATTTCATTTTTTTTTTTACTTAAAGAGATTTATTTTTTTATTTCATTTTTAAGCTTACCTGCATTTGCAAAAGCATCTGTTTCTCCCCTTGTGGCACTGTTGGTACACCCTCCCTCTAACACTATAGGGTAAGGAAAAATGTCAGGCTTTTCTGCCCTCCCGCCATCAGGATAGATGATGGATCCTTGCGGTCCTGAATGCATGCCTGATGGCGGGCACCTGGAATAGGGTGTGGGCATCGGTAGATGGTATTCACCTGGGCTAAGACTGGGCTTTTAAGGGAGGCATCACGGGGACGCCAGCAGAAACCGAGAAGCCAAGAACGAACAGAAGCTGAGAGAAGAGAAGCAGAGAATGCCAGAGAGCCCAGATAGAGTGAAGACTTGCTGGGGGCTGGGAGGCCTGCCAGACCTCCTGGCCCCCCAGCACCCCTACCTGCCATGTACCTGGTAAATCCTAATAAAAGCCTGCAAAAGCCACTGAAGCTTCCAGGACTCTCTTCTCCTTTACCCAGTCTGCTGGATCATAGAAAACCTGCACTGTGTCATTTCTACCCTACAAACACCTTTAGTGATAATTTGTTTTTTTCCTCTAATGAGCAATCTTTCAGCAAGAGACATGTGGACCCATTTTTTGCCATTCCTTCTGAGTTCTTAGTTTCCAGAGTTTTTTTTCCACTCCCCCAGGAGTGGAGGCAGGATAAAATTCTGCTTCTCACTCATGGGCAAGTGATTTAACCTTTCTGAACTTCAGTTTCCCCATCTACAACATGACGCTAAAAGAATTCTTATCCATAAGGTTGTTTTCAGGCATAGAATTGGATTTGCTAAAGTATATAAAATATTTGGCACTTAGTTGGTGGCCAACACATGCTATTGCCCTCTTTTTACTAAAAAGGTGCTATTTAGGTAAAGATTAAGTCCTCAACAACAAAACTTCCAATAATTAAGAGATGTAAATAAATTTTTTATGGCTAAAAATATTGAATATATTTACCTTCTTTTCCCAGGGTTCCATGTGGTTTATGGCACAGACCTGGTGGGGGTGTGTAGAATGCTGTCAAAAGTTTCAGAAATGTTATCAGTGAGCAAGTGTTGAGACACTGGTTGAAACAAGGGTCGGTGAACTCAGAACAGCTTCTGACCTCTCTTCTGAACAGGGCAAGATTGCTGTGCCACGTGCCACTAGTCAACACAATTGAGAGTAGAACATTAGAAACATCTGTTTAAGGGCTCAGCACCTACCACTTGTTAAATGTGGAATATACTTGGAATCTGCAAAGTATATACCAGAGACATGCAGACATGATCTTTTTTTTTTTAAGATTTATTATTTTTTTTATTTATACAAGAACTAGGGTATTGGCCAGATGCGTGGGAAGGTGAGCCGATTCACCAGAGACAGAGTGGGGAACAGAACAGGAAGACTGACTGAAATACACTGCTGAGGGGAGCAGCGGGCAAGACATGAGAGGTCTGCTCGCCATGTGGGCTGCTCTGAGGCTGGCGGATATTGAACCGGCACAGCAGTGGCTGCAGACAGCTTCACAGCGCTGCGCTCAACCGCTTGCGCCACCAGGAAGGCCCAACAGACATGACATTTAAAGAAACAAATCAGTATCTTATTTTTTCTCACATAATTATCATAGATAACACAATTAGGGAAGTCATATATGAAGGCAAGTAGGTGGTTAATTACTTATATAAAAAAAACTCCTAAGAACAAAACAATGACAATTAGTATAAATTATAATTCTATCATCTAGGCAGTTTCTTTAAACTTGGAGTTGTTGAAAATATAACTACTATTTTTCACACACAGAGTCTGAATGATAAAATATAGTATTTTAATACTAACACATTTTATTTTTATTTTTTTAAGTTTTTTTAAAGATGTATTTATTTATGCATACAAGAGCTGGAGTACAGGCCAGAGATGTGGGGGGTGGGAGGACCCATCAGAGACAGAGGGTGGAACAGAACAGGCAGACCAACTGAAATATCCTGCTGAGGGGAGCAGTCTGCCTGGCCATGTGGGTATCTCCCTGGCTGCCAGAGATCAAACTTGTGCTGCAGAGGCTGCGGATTGCTTCATAGTGTGGTGCTAAACCCCTTGGACACCAGGGAGGTCCCTACTAACAAATTTTAAAGAAAAAATAAAAACAATATTGGAATAAAACTGTAATTTTTTATAAAGGATTTTTTGACAAGTCTATACAATTCTGAAAAAATACTTCAAACTGAGCAGGACTTCAATGGAAATCCACAGTGCATCTGAACCAAGTGTGGTTTGTGTGTGTGTGTGTGTGTGTGTGTGTAAATAATCATAATATCATGTTATAGAATTTGTTTCTCTCTCCTAAGAGATTCCTGGAAAGGACTCTCTAACTTTGTTTTGACATGCCTTTGGTGCTCATAGAGATGACTTCTGCACTTTGATACAAATATTATAGTTTGTATGTTTTGGGGAGTTTTCACTCAGTGAAATGCCAAGATTCTTTCTTTTTCTATTTTACTTTTATCACAAGACTGTTTTTTTCATTTAAACGGGAAAATTAAAGTAAAATAATTAAAGTATCATATATCTCGCATAAATTCTGAAACTATTCACTAATATTATTGGTATAGATGTTAAAACCACAAAATAATATTTAAAAACTGGGTGTATAACCATCTATGATAGTATTTTCAAGATTTTTCAAACTGCATTCAAAATAGAGATATCATTTCTTATCTTTCTCACATATATATGAGAATATATATATATATATGATCATATACTCCAAATATAAAGTTTATAAGGTCCCAATTTGTCCATCCAGTCATTCATTCACTTAAGCATTTGGTTTATAAATTTTGATTTCCCTACAAGGCCCTAAGCTTTGGATATAATAATTACAATTCCACAACCCTTATCTGGATTACAATCTTGTATAGGAGACAGACATTAATTTTAAAAATGTCACACAAGATGAATAACAACAAATCTTGACAAGTGAATAAAATACTTTGGGTATCAGAGTATAGAACAGGCCTTGGTTGGTGGTGTGGGGAAGACTTCCAGGGGAAAGTTGTATTGAGGTCTGAAGATTACTGGTCAATCATTCATGATGGAAAATGTTAGAAATCAAGCGTCAGTTTTCTGACAAAGTTTGAAAAGTTGGATGGAATCATTGTATTTTGCAATTAGCAGTGAAACATCCAGTGTAACTAGAGACTTTGAAGCAATGACTCCCAAACCTGACTGCTTTGGAAAAAAAAACCCGGGCCTGGGAACATCCCAGATATTTAGATATAATCATTCTGGGATGAAACAGGTCCATGGTATATCCTTTATATTTCCTGGTGACCTAATGCATAATCAAAATTCAGAACTACTGCCTTAGAGTTAGAGGGAATGTGCCTGGAGAAATTGCTTTGATTAAATTACATGGTACCTTGCATGCCTTGCTAAAATTTTGATCTTTCTACAAAGAGCAATGGGAAACCTTTGAAAGATTATGTGATCAAGAATTTGCAAAAGTGATGATGGTTGAAATAACTAGTGTTTACAATAATAGCAAATTATTAGCTTTAGTATGGCAAAGTTATTTCAATTAAAAGTTCTTACTGTCTTTTACAAAAGTTTCTTATCACCGAAGAAATTGTTATAGGTATCCTAGAGTAGAAGGAAAGCCATGACTATGCCTGCCAAGATCATCATTGGTAGTAGCCAATGGGGGCAGAGCTCCTTGGAGAGTGGGGTCACATGTGTTAATTTAGGAATCTAACAACTGAGAACTTCAAGGACTGGTGAAGAGTTGTTGAGTACATCTTCCCAAACCCTCAGCCATTGGTTGATCAATGCTTTATCCTCATCTTTCATATAGGATTTGAGATTAAGGTTTAGCTTAATTGGATTTATTTACTTATTTTGTTTTTAAAGATTTATTTATTTATGCATACAAGAGCTGGGGCACAGGGGAGGTATGGGGGGAGCGGGGTGAGAGCATTCACCAGAGACAGAGACAGAGTGGGGAACAGAACAGGCAGATTGACTGAAATACACTGCTGAGGGGAGAAGCGGGTGAGTCAGGAGAGGTCTACTGTGCCATGTGGGCTGCTCCCTGGCTGGCTGGGGATCGAACTTGTGCTGCAGAGGCTGTGGATAGCGTCATAGGTTGCATCTTAACCCCTTGTGCCACCAGGGAGGCCCTAGCTTAATTAGATTTAATAAAAATAAAAATACGTGACATGTCCCAGCTATGGTTATTATTCATGTAACCAGATTTACAACTTTTGTCTTATGTTGTATATGGACCATATACAATGAACTCACATGTATGACAATCATCATTTAGAATCTAGGAATAGAGTAGTGTGCAAACTAGTTTATGATAAGAGTTTACAGTACAGTGAGGAAGACAGAGAAGAAATAAAATAAAAATCACTCCGTAAAAAGTAGTAGAAAGAAATTTTCAGAATGGTGAATGTGCAGGGAGATTACTGATAGAGAAATAGTTTTATTAAGGTAATACATAAGCTTAAAGTAAACAGATGTGTCCAAGGAAGCCTGATAAAAAACTGATGGGAGTACCATGATATATTGCCTAACTTCCTTTGATATTGTTTCTTTGTGTTAGACTATTGATGGTGTCACTACTATGTGTTTTGGTGTAGGTCTCTTTGCATTTAGATAACTGGAAGTTCTGTTAGCTTTGTGGGCTTGTGTTTTCAATTCCTTTTCCAAGTTTGAGAAATTTTCCACTATTATATCTTTGAATAAACTCTCTGTTCCCTTTTATCTCTTTTCCCATATGAGATATTGATTTTTTGTATGTTGCATTTCCCAGTGGCGTTGGATAGTTCTCATGCTATTTCCTCATTTTTTTCTTTTTATCTTATTTTTATCTCCTCCTTGAATCATTTGTGTATTACTATCTCTGAGTTTCACTGATCCTTTTCTCCATTTTGCCAATTCTGTTTAAACAGTTTTCTCTAGCACTCATGACCTCATTTGTTGAGTTTTCACACCCCATGCTCTTTATTTAAAACTTTGGTTTCTGTCTTCTGTTTGTTGATTTTATTTCTGAACTATTCTTTATTTTGAGTTTTATCTTTTTTATTAGTTTTTTGAGTTATCTTGCATCACTTTGACTTGCCTTTCTGTGTTTTCTTCTTTCTCTATACATTTCTTTACTATAGCAATTTTGAACTGTTTGATAGGGAAGTAAAAATCTTCCATATGTTTGTGGTTGGATTCTGGAGAGTTGTCCATTCCTTGTGATGTCATATTCCCTTGAGGTCTTAAGTTACCAATGTGTTGCCATGTGTTATATTTCATACCCTATGCATATTTGCATTTGATCAGCATATTTTCTATTTTAAATTTCCTTTTTTTTTTTTTAAATTTGGGTCAGCAACTTAGAGAGTTGAACTACTTTTACTTTTCCAGCAGGTGGTGCTGTGGATTTATTCTATTTGGTTTCTGTTGGCTTCTGTAATTTGAGTCCTATGTTTGCAGGTTCTACATCAATAAGGTGTGTGCATGGGGTGAGGACAGGGTGGTTCAGCTGCTTTCACAAATATGCTGGGAGTGGGGGAAGGGATGGTTTGTTTGTGTGGCACAGTTGATAATCCCCTCTGTCTGGTGTTCCAGATCTGAGATTTGATAGTCAGTTTATTGCCAGTTCACTTCATGAGGTCAACACAAGTCCTGAGGTGTTGGTGAGGGGTAGTGCAGTTTAGAGTGCCTTTTCCATTGTCCTCTATACCAGGGACCCAGCCTATATGGAGCACCCCAGCTCCTCTATATGGGGTTTCCCTGTATCAAAGTCATGTAGTTAAATACCATTTTTGCTTTCCCTTTCCCAGAACCCCTTGCAGTGCTGGCAGCCCTGCCATTTTTGTCCTTTTTTTAGAATGTATCTTCTACATATTTCTCCTCCACTTCTGTCCAATGAAGCATGAATATCCTCTGTGTCTCTTCTGGTGCTTGCTGTCGGTGGTAGTCTCTGAGCTGCAAGGGGTGCTTCAGTCTCTCTTGAAGCTTTCTGATCATTCTTTTTGGGAGCAAAGCAAGGATCTATTGATATCTTGGTGATATCATCTATAAACAGGTCTTTTGTGGACAAATATTTAATTTCTTTTGGGTAAATAGCTAAAAGTGAAAGAATGGGGCATTAGGTAGGTGTACATTTAAGAAATCGCCAAAGATATTCCATATCTTTGCCAGTATTTGAAATTGTCAGATTTTTAAATTCTAGTCATTAACATATTATTGTTATTAAGTATTTCATAGTGGTTTTGATTTGGATTTTCCTGATGCCCAATGAGTCTCTGTGTGTTCTTATTTACCATTTGCATATCTTCTCTTCTGAATTACATACTTCAGCCTTTTGCATCACCACCAACCTCTCCTTTTAAAATTAAGGTGTTTCTCATTTTTGAGTTGCCAGAGTTCTTTATATATTCCAAACGTAAGTCTTTTATCAGATATATGTTGCAAATATTTTTGTCAATGTCTTACCTTTTTCTTATCACTTGAAAAGCAAATATTTTTATTGTGATGAAATTCATTCTATCATTTTTAAATGTTTCCTACTCTTTATAAAGTCTTGTTTGAGAAATCTTTGCAAAAACCAAGGTCACTAAAATTTTCCCTTATATATTTCATTTTAGATGTTTTATAATGTGTTTGTATGATTCATTGCAGGCTAAGATGATTATCTTTTCCTCTCTCTTCTGTTTGGAAGCAGTTTACAAGCCTACTTAGGTTCAAGACAGGGCATCAATCCCAGGTTTCAGTGGTAATTAACCTTGTGTGCGTATATATATATATATATATATATATATGTAACTGTATATAGATACACACATACACACACAATGTGACAAATTTGTGCACTAAGAAGCTGACATAAAATATGTTGAATCCCTAAATATTTTATGTTAATAACTATACTATATAAGTTAAGAAGTATATAGCTTGGGGATTTTTGATGGGAAAGCAGATTAGGATATACAAACACTCCAAAAGGAAAATTTTCCATAGAAGCATATGAAGAACTTGATAAAATTAAAAAATAAGGTCTTTTATCTTAAACAGAAGTTACTTAGTAAAGATACAAAGAACTTGGAGAATATAAAATTTCTCTATTTCTTCAACAAATAGTTATTGAGCATGGACTACATGCTGTATACTGAGCTGATTTTTGTATTTAAGTTTCACTGCTAGCAATTCCTGCCCTCAATAATCTTACAGGTAGAGAAGACCACCATGCAAATAAACAATACCCCAAAGGTAATTGCTATAATGGAAACATATGCTATGTAGTGTGCAAGTGTCAGACTTTTTGTCTACAGACTATTGATGGTGATACATATCGATATCAATATTGATAGGATGAACAATAGTTTGCTATGGAAACCAGCAGGGGCCTCTGTGTTCTAGGGAAAAGAAGAGTTACATGTGTAAAGGAAAAGAACAGAAAGTTGGGACTGCAAGACATGTTTAGGGAAGTATGAGAGGTTCTTTCTGTGTGAAGTCTGATTTAGATAACTTTTTTAGTCCACAGAGGTAAGAGAGAAAAATTGTTTCTGATGAATCCTGTTGCTCTTTGCTTTGGCATTTTATCCTGAGAATACCAAGGAAACTACTACCATCCTCTTGTCTTAATAGATTTAATAGTCAAGAGCCAGAAGAAATTAGACATTCTGCAATTACCCTGGAATGAGGAATTATTTCAGGAAAGATTTTTTAACCAATTTACAGAGTACTGGTGGCTAAATAATGTAGTTAAAAATGTTTAGAGTATGAAATCTACATTAGTATTGTCTATTCTGCCAATTTCCAAATGTACTTCAAGAGAAATTGCTGAAATTATACAGTAGTAACCATTAAACAGTTTAACATTCCCATAGACCAGTTAGGAAAAGGAACGCAAGTTTTAATTTAAAATTTGAGGAGAAACTTAATATTAAAAGTTTTGTTTTCTTTACTATCTGCTAAATATATTTTCTAGAGCATGCAAGTCAAATTTCCATATATCTATATGCTTGGGGATTTTGAAGAAATGTGTATTTGAGTTCTATTCATTTAGAAATGGTCCAGAGATAGGGAAAAACAAAGAACCTGGAGGTTTCAGGAAACATCATTTTTATACATGAGGAAAAGTCTATAATGAAGATATTATTATCTTCTCAGCAAATTATTCTAAATTCTCAGCAAATTATTCTAAATTCAAAGGGAAAAGTTAATTATTTTTACTCAGTATTTTCTTTGAATAAACAAAAAAATTAAATTTGATCCAGACTTGATGAATATTTTCCTTATTGGCAAAATAAAAGATGAAAATCTAAGTTTCTCTTTAGGCAGCTTCCATTTTCTGAAGTTTGAACAGCACAGACCTCTGAGAGAAGCATCCCTCTGCTTGCTTTACATTCATCACTGTCCTGTTATATGATCATCACTCACAATTTCAGAAAATTTTCAGAAATATATATTTTTCCACTCACACAAACGAATAATATCCAGTATTTTACACTGAAATATGCTGAAAATGGCACCACAGCAATGATAATAATTTGTTCTTACCAAATGTCTGAGTGACTCTTAGGACATGCCACCCAGTGACATTCATGTCCACATTCCTGTCCGGAAAGGAGAAGAAAAAATAGTTTTCAGGAAAACCTTGACAGCTGAACCCATTAGGTTTGATGAGGGAAGAAAGAGGGTCATAACGGCTTCTTCCACTGTCCATACTTTGTTTATCAAGGATTCCTCTTTTATTTCCACAGAATTGTGCTTGCATAATGTCATCTTACTGAGTTCTGAGAGATACTATCTTGGTAGGGTGGATAAATTGTGTAAGAAAGAGGATAAAATTCTTCTTGCTTCAGTAAAATATATAGATACCCCTAATTTTATAGCACCTCCAATATGTAAAGACAAGGCTTGAAAGTATTCCAGAAATTTAAAAAATAGTTTCAATAAATTCCTATTTGAGATGAGTGAAGTTTATTTCCTTCAACAGACTGTTTCTGAACTTGCTTGTGATTGGACACACACACACACACACACACACGCACACACACATGCTATTAATAAGATTCAAAATTATTGCCACTGGGAACCATGCCAATATTGGATCTTTTTTACTCCAAGTTAACTATTCTGTATGCAAGAGGTATAACAAACATCATATATGACAAAAGCCATATTGTCAGTAAATCCAGCACCTAATCAGAGTCAGGGGAAAGCAGCCTCCTCAGGTGTCAGTTTTCCTCTCAAAATAGGAGATTATTTATAATAACAAACTCCAAGGAAAAAACAGGAAGATGAGGCCTAATCGCTAATCCCTTTATTTTCTTTTATAACTTCTTAATGAGGTGTGAGGATTACAAGGAAAAGAATGCTGGGGATTATAAATATGATGCTTTCAAATTAAAACCTAAGAAGTGTGTTCTTGGGCAGGTAGTAGGTAGTAGTCAGGAACAGGAAGGGCAATTCTGGGGGTGGACAGTGAGAATGAGAACTTAAAACAAAGTAGCGAGCCCTTCCAATGACACTACTTCAAAGGTCTTTAGGTGATTTGTTTAGCTCTCAAGTGATTCATGCCAAGAAAGGTAGATATATAGACTTTGAATCAATGGCCCTCCTTCCTCCCCATCTTCCAGATCCTTTTTGAAATCTTCATTAAATCTTTTCCCACAAAAATTTCCTTTTCTACATATAATTTCTTTAAAGTGAAGTTCTCTCATAAACTGGTAAGCAAATTTATTCTAATACACTCAACAGGATTAAGCTTTGAATACCACAAGATAACATTTTGCAATATTATAAGGTTTGCTGGCAGATATATAATAAACTGAATAAGCAATTCCGAAGTATATCAGAAATTTAGCAATCCATTGAAACAGATTGGAGGACAGATTTTGAGTGACTTCAGTTACATCATGTAGGAAGCTTCCAACATTTGTAGGTTTTTTGGTACTGAATTGTTTCCCCTCTCAGAGTTTTAACTGACTACCTCCTGGAAAGATGTAGATTTGCCATTAAGCTTGGGTGACCCCACACCATAGGGGTTGCAGCTTCTGGAGACTGGTATTTGGGGCTAGTGTCCTGTATCTCTGTGTCCTTGTCTCTGTGGCTGAGCATGTTTAAGCCTCAGTGTTGTCCATGGGCCTTTCAGGCATTAGCAACAGAGGAAGTCAAATATGTAATCATTTGAGGATCTCATTTTTGTAACATACTAACACCTAGAGAAGTTCCCATTATATCTTTATAAAAGCATTTTAGTAGTATTTTGTGTATGTTTGATGAAAAGGAGCTAAGGAAGAAGAAATGCAGAAAAAAGAATCGACATAATGGCTATGCCTGGAATTTGCTCTAACTAAGGAAAGATCATCCAGAGACAGAATTTTACCTTGATATTGTCCCTCTTGGCTCTTTCTACATATTTCCCACCACATCTCTAAATTGCCAGAGAGGAGTAATGGGAGAGATACCATATTCTAGCTCGTTAACATATGCAAGTGGTAACAGAACAGTTTAAGTATTTCTCAGTGAGACAAAGAATAAACAAACTAGTGAATCCATACAATAGAATATTCCTTCACAATAAAAAACACTGAACTACTGTCTCATGTAACAATGTAGAAGAACATTAATAACAGTACTCTGAGTGAAAAAAAAGGCAGTACTGAAAGAATATCTACTGTAAGAATCCATTTATATGAAATTCTAGAATAGGCAGAATTTATCTATAGTGATAGACCAGTAATTGCCTGGGCCAGGAAAGTGGGGGATACAAAGGGATTCTCCTTCATCGAAATATTCTGTATCTTAATTGTAATAGTAGTTAATGAATATATACATATTTCAAAAGTCCTTGAAATGGTATATACGTCTCAAGTAGTTCACGTCAGTAAAACAGATTTCATCCCAGATTTTTTTACATTATTGAAATCAAGAAACAAATTGAAGAAAAAATGTTTTTCCACACAAAAGGAAGCTGTTAAAATTTAGGTAGACTCGGGTCTCCCCGGTGGAGCAGCGCTTAAGTGCTGGGCCGCGAAGCTGCCCGCAGCCTCTGCAGCGCCAGTTCTATCCCCGGCCACCAGATGAGGGTCCCACATGGTGCGCAGACCTCTCCTGCCACCGCTGCTCCCCTCAGCAGTGTATTTCGTCACTCTGCCTGCTTTGCTCTCCGGTCTGGCTCTGGTGAATTCTCTCACCCTTCTGCACATCTGACTGTACCCAGTGCTTGTGTAAATAAATAAATAAATAAATAAATCTTTAAAAAAATATAGCTAGACTCATGTAGAGGTATTATACATTTATTATGTAAAATGTGAAGATTTTTTAATATATGAAAATGATCAAATGAATTTTTAATGGAAAAAAGGATCACATAACTCTGTGAACTGAACTTCTCT
Source organism: Talpa europaea (assembly GCF_964194135.1). Lineage (NCBI taxonomy): Eukaryota > Metazoa > Chordata > Mammalia > Eulipotyphla > Talpidae > Talpa > Talpa europaea. The sequence goes on along the minus strand of NC_140075.1, from coordinate 69,632,879 downwards.
TTAAAAATTTCAAGTAAGTTCACAATTTAAAATCTAATTTCTTTTGTGTTTGAATCCTCCCTTATTTTTTTGTTACATCTTGGTAAAATGTTTATTTAAGGGTGTAGTCTTTTCACAAATTATTGTATTGGAAAGGATACATTTTTTTGTCCCTTACTATTCATAATTGAAAAGAAAGTAGAATACAAGTACATAATCTATTTCTTCACAAATGGAGAGGTATCTAGGCACATGGAGAGATACATTTTTGCAGGATGTTTTTTTCCTTTGTTTAAAAGGATTGAATTGAAGTAGACTCAGAAAATATTTCATATTAAAAATATGGCACACATAATAACATGTTTATAAAAATATTTAGGTAGAGCTAAATTGTGATTGTGCTATTTTCTTTCTTGAAAATTAAGAATTCATGATTTTTTGTGGGACATAGTTTTATGAAAATTATAAAAAAATCTGAAAAATTATATTTCACTTTATTTCACATTTAGTCTAAGATTTTATCATTTTTGTCTTTGTGATTATTTGTGTGTCAGAGGAGAAGTTCATATTCTAATAGTTAAGCCAGCTCTCTTTGAGAGAATTGAATCAGAAATACTCAACTCCTTGGGGAGAGCTTGGGAGGGAAATAGAATACTAGCTCCATTTAGGTTCCACACAGTTAAAAGTACAAATGGCCTATTATAATTCTGGGAAATGAATACTCCTACTAACAAAATATTTTAAGAATTATTTTACTTCGCTCAACATACCTTCAGTGCCTCCCAGATGTCAATTAAATAAACTCTTCATTTTGACTATGAATTTCAAAATCTTCTATAACCAACCCTTCTTTGTTCTACCATCTACCAACTATGACTTTGGGCAAGGTACTCTTTCTGTCTGAATTGCTGGTGCCTTGTTTGTTTTAATAATTACACAGGAAGATTAATGTCTTGCTCATAGACATGTTGTGGGCAATGAATAAATAAAACATTGGATATATTATATATGTGGCAATTTGTGAATAATCAGTAGTGGGAACTATTTATTTCATGTGTTACTATTATTTTATTTATTCCCTTACTGGGGTTATAACATAAATGATTATTATTTTCATTTTTATTTTCCTCTTGTCTATTTTAAGGATGTCTATTGAAGGTCAACCATTGCCAGGTTCCATGCTGGGTCCTTGAGGCTACAATGGTACAGTAAGTGAGCATGGCACTAGTCCTCAGGTACCTTTCAATCCAGTGGGGAAGACAATCAAGAAAAGAAAAGAAATTCAAGGGGGAAAACAGGGAATATTAACATTGCTTGGGGCAGGGCAGGGGGGATGCTCAGGCTGATCCAATTGTTGCATTTGTTGTCAGCAAAGGCCTCTAAGTAGAAGGTTGAGACTTGAAAAAAGAGCAGGGATCCAGTAAAGTGGACAGTCTGGGAAACAAACTGGAATTAAGAATCTAAAATGTAAATAAGTAGAAAGATGAAATTAATGATTAAAGGGAGACAGTCTTGAGATCTTTGAGAAGACTGCAGGGACCAGGTCTTGGAAGCTTTGACAAGGAGTTTGATTGGCATTTTAAGTGCTGTGGGGACCCACGGAAGGATGCTAAGCAAGCATGATACCATGCAAGTACCTTGTAAAAAGACCTCTCCAGGATGCTGAGTACAGAATGAATGGAGCCTGGGAGACAGGTTGCTAGAGAAGGGGGACAAGAGAGGAAGAGGAAGTCTAGCACCTGGCTCCTGCCTACACATGGGGGATGTTTTGGGATCCTATCCCTAGTGTCTTTTGTTCTCCAATGACCTCTTTCTTCCTCTTAAATGTGATATGCCTTTTGCTCCCTGTAGCCTTTGCCACATCTATTTTCTTAGCTTGCAAATACTTCTCATTCAGGTCACTGCCTGAATGACTCATTTTTGGAGTTCAGGTCATAGCATAGTCATTCTCAGGGAAGCCTTTGTTGCTCTTGTTAGATGATATCCCTAATACTTTTTGGATCAATGCTAAGTTGTTAAGTGTTAAATATAATATTTAGTTGATTATAAAAAGAAATTTAGTTTAATGTAAAAGGATTACAAAAATAATACTAATATTTTAAAAATTATTTCTACAGTTTTATCATGGCAGATGTGAATAGCTGGTTTTGGAAATCTGAAATCATAGTACAGAAACAATTCTCAGTGCTGTCAGCTGTCAGACTACTCCTGTGGTGACTATAATGCTACTTCCTGCTCATTTCAGAAGGGAAGCTAAGTTTTTCTCTGATGGCCTCTTTTGTCTTCATGCTTTTTGTAAGTCTATAATGATTGGTTGATTATCATGGATGTACTTAAAAATGCTTTTTAAAATTTCCCCTCATTAGGAAATTTTGAGGTGTGAACATTGGTGCCCAAGTTTTAATTTCTTAAGATGTAAAGAATTCCAAGAGAATATTTTCTCAAAATTATAACCTACAGGGAGTTTGATAAGTGAACTCTAAAAGGGTATTTCTTTGTCTGTCAATCTATTTTCTTACTTATTTAACTAGCTAGAATTTTTTTAACAATTGTGTTTGTATGTAAATAAAATGAACAGCTTTCATAATCCTCGTGTATTATAGCACTTATTCTTGTGAAAACATAGAATTTAAAGTCAAAGTATATTTTCACCCCAAATTATATCTAAGATGCTTACCTGTAGTTGAAAATGAATACTCAAAAATTAAAAATAAATCTTAATGATATATCTTGTTTGTATGACTTTAACTAGTAAAGCTGGAAACCTATGTGATCACCCAGTCATGAATTATTGAGAAGTTTAGGGATGCCAAAATGACCTTGAAGTAGGCATCCAGCTATCAAAAGCAAATAGCAGACTTGTCTGAGTCTGAAGACCCAAACTGAAAAATAATGCACCTGCACTTACCGTCACTGCCTTGGATAACAGAACCCTGTTTCATTATCATTAGTATACTCATCACTAATTGCATTTTCCTTCTTTTAAAAATGTTCTATATTCCTTCTTTAGAATGTTTCTATAGGAATAGAGGCCCTATCTCTCTTGTTCAATAGTGTATCCCCTGAGTTCAGAAAAGGGCCTGGCCTGGCACAAAGTGGATTCCAATAAATGTTTGCTAAGTGAATGGGCAGATGGAGGGATGGGTAAATACGACAGTACTGTAGGCAAGATAAATGTGGCAAGATGGCCTGGTAGTGGCTTGGACTCTCACAAAAGGAACGGGGAAGAGTAATATATATAAATTTATATTTACATTTATATTTATATATATTTTTGCCAGAACCAGAAGTGAATGTGGGAGATGGGACAAATTATTAATCAGGGTTGATTTCCAGGGCTGTGGACTGAGAAACTGTTATATCTGCAATGTTTGCATCCAGTCTAACACATAGTAGGTGCCCTCAAAATGTTTGTTAAATTAGTGAATTGACTTGAGTTCGGCTTTGATAAATGTAAAATTAGTCATTACAAAATTGAGATGTACCTGTAAGCTTTCTGTACACAATTATCACAAATCTGTGTAGACAGCTGAATCTTAATGCTCAGTCTCCTCTCAGTGGTTTCAACCAGGTTGCTATAAAGGACAATACTTTGTGGTTACTTACCTTTTTCCTTGGAGAAAAACAAAGAACACTAAATAAGAAAAATGTGGAAAATTTTCAAATTAATTATTGAAACAGTATCTGAACCATGAAAAATTCAGTCTCTAAAAGAGGATTTAGGAAAAGCATAGGGCACACTGTCATGGAGTCATTGTTAGATTTTACAGATTTTTCACTTTGTAAAGCAGCGATTCATTTAAAAAAGTCAAACAGTGATTCCAGTGAATAGTTAAATTAATGCAGACATGAGTCCAAACTCCATGTGTGTGATGTTGGCAGGCTACACAGAGTTCCTGCTCCCAGGGATGCAGCATGTGAGAAGACAACCTCCCGAATTCCTTACTACTAAAGTCATTTACTAGAATGTGAACTCTGAAGTGTTCTTGCCCCTGGAATTCATTATGTGGGCTTCATGGGCCTGCTGGCCCTACAATTAGCCAGTTTTCCTGCCTGATTTCTTAAGAAAAGGATAAAGCTATTTGAATGCAGCAGTATCTTGCACAATATGGAGTCTTTATCATTTTTCCCCTCTCAATGATTTTACAAATAATGATGTAGAGAGCAGTGTGAAGATAACCATTTCAGCATGTGGCCACCAATCATCTCTTATTGTTTTCAAAGAATGGCCAAGTGTTATTCTATAGTTTGGGTCAAAAGGATTTTTTAAAACTTTGCTAAAGTTCTATACATGCATGTGTAGAAAAGTTTCATTTTTAAAATCAACAAAATCATGGCATCTTCTAACTGACCTCACTACATCAAGACTCCATTGCTTGCAGTGAGTGTGAAATGCTGTAAGCCTGATATCCTTTTCCTCACTCTCTCTGCCCCCACTCTCAAAGGTTCTATGGACTTCAGGTAGCAGGCAAATAATAAGCTTTGGATGGGACAATTCTGACTTTCAATCTTAACTCAGACCCACTACTGCTGCTTGATCTCAGGTAAGTCACTTATTTTCATCTGTGTAATGGGCTTTATAATAAACATCTCACATCTCATAAGTTGAGTATAAGGGGAGCTATAAACATTTGAGATATACACATACAGTTTCTTCCAGACCAAGAGTGATCATTGCTGTCACTGTGACTGCCTAAATTCTCATACCTGCCTGATTTGTTTATTTGTCAATAGGACCATCTTCCTTGAGTTTTGTGTTGTGAAACTTTCATATTTCATATATTAAACATCTTCCGTCATTCCTCATTTATTCATTTAACAAATATGAACTGTAGAATTATTATGTACTGGATTTGACACCAGTCAAGCTGCTCTAGAAATCTCCCTGCCTTTTAGAAGACTGTGTCAACTGATCCTTGGATTTAAAAATAAAATACCAGAATGTCTTTTATTTACATATTTATATTTATTTCAATATCAACCAAATTATTGAGTGCTGCTATCTTAGAAAGAAAAGTATTAGCAGCAAAAGTGTAAGATACAGAATATTGGAAGTTAGCAATCTCATAGTTGACGCAGATAAAGGTAAAGTATTTCAAATAACACTTTACTTGATAAAAGTTAAAAAATGTGCATAATTTCCTGAAGTATTACAGTTATATTCTCTCTCATGGGAGGCCATATATGATGTGAGAGATGAGATAGGAAAAATATGTATATATGTTCCTTGCTTCACTTATGTAAGATTATAACTTCTTAGGTATACTATATATAATACTATATATAACTTTCAACAGAGCACCAAAGCACTTATATCTAGCAGTAAAAGTCCTATGTTACATGTGGCTTAGTTTTTATATTGTCTCGATCTCACAAGTAGATTTTGCAATCACAAATATTCTAGGAAGAAATTACAGCCCCTGCTTGATTCTCTGGGGAGTTTCAAGAAGAGTGTGGATGACTGGCATCTAGAATAATATATCAAATTCTCATTTTATTCAAAAGTTGTAACAATTTTCCCTACTGAACCTCTGGCTGGAGCTACTGACAAACAGCAAAATAGTGAAGAATACTAGTGAACATATGAACTCAGAGTATTTTAACACAATTATTAAATTAAAAGGAATTTAAGGATGTAGGAGAGGATCCAATGTCACCCTCCCCCAGAGGGAAACCATCTGGGGGATGTGTTCACCAGGAAGGATAGCAAGGTCAGGTAGGGATATCTACAAAACCTAGAAACGTGTGGGAGGAAAAATCTCACTCTGCCCTGTGAGGGTAATTAAAACCCCACTCTGAGAGAAATGACCAGTCTTCTGAACACTCAGAATATTGTGTGGAAAATTTCCAGAAGTGCTTACTTATTTAATGTTAAATGCCTACTATGTGCAAAAGCTCTATGCATGCAGCTGCAATCTGGTGTTTTGCATGACCTTGTTTTTGCTTTCTTTCTCCTCAAGAAAATCCAGAAGCAAAATCTTGTTAAGGAGAGGAAAGTGCTCTATTTGTCATTTCTGAACTGAAATGCTTCCATCAACCTTGAATTACAGGAAAAGTCTCCTGTACTTAGTGATTGTTTGCATCATCATCGTCATCATTATTCCAGACTCCTGAAGAGAGAGCTGTGAGTGCTTCTTTTAATGCCAATGGTTATTTGCATGTTCATAGAAGGTTTGAAGTTACAGAAATTAAATGTCGGGGTGTAAAATTTTCTTGAAGGAAGAAAGTATGATTGCATCGAACTTTCAAAGTACAATCAAAGTCTAAAGGAAATATAATTATTATTGTCGGTTTATCACCTCAAACATGTTGTTGTAAATGTCATTATATCAGATGAGTTTGGTAACAGGTTTTCCATTTTGCACTTTATTTGACAAGGTGATTCATTGTTTAGTGCAGTTTAAGATGTCAGTCCTTCTGGAAGGAATTGAGCTGAGCTAATGTGCATAAGAACATCCTTCCATCAAAGTATATGATTAAAGAAGGGTTAGACTCCTGAAATATCGTTTCCAACTTGCTTTGAATAAAAGCAGTTTCTTTGTAGAGATATAATTTATCACAGTTTCCTACATCTGGGAAAGTATACATAGATTGTACATGTCTCCTATAGCACCTTATGCAGGCAGCCCTAAGCCTGTGCAAGATGATCCTACTTTGGATAAGTTTGTTGCATCATGGAAACCTATCTAGAAACTGAATTTGTGTATTTTTTGTTTTTGTTTCAAATAAAACATCTCACAAACAAGGGTGATAGTGCAAATATTTGGCCCAACATTATTGCATATTGTATATTGGATAGTATGTGTTTATCTTCTATTATCACTTTACAAAAGAGCATCCAGCTTTCCAGAACTGATGGGGAGCCAGGGCCTTTTTTTTTTTCCATGTTGATGATGCCTAAAGCATTTCTTTGTTCTCTTTGTTAACTTCCTGTATCAAAATTGTAAATAAGAATATAGATCTTCATAATAAAGAACATTACTTTTAAATGTATACCTAGAAAGAGCTAAGAACTGGGCTACTTAATATGCTATTTCTCATTTTCAAAGCAATTTTGCAAATTATTTGCATCCCCATTACACAGTTGAGGATCTGAGGCTGTGAGGGGATAAGTAATTTGCCTAAAACATATAGTGAAGGGAAGAACTCGGGTTCAGATTGAGGCCTTGTGACTTCCGTGTCCAAGTTCTTCCTTTGCTGTGGTTTGTCTAGTGGTTCATCAAACTCAGATATAAGTTTGCTTGCCTATAGGTTTTGCTGCTTGCCTATGTAACACCTCTCTCTCTCTCTCTCTCTCTCTCTCTCTCTCTCTCTCTCTCTCTCCCTACCTACTTATCGTATCTTTTAAAATTTCATCTGTTATCTGTTAGTGTCTTGTTTTAGGTAACCATACACATCAAGCATAAGCTATAAAATGGAACATTTTTTCTTTTCTTTTCCCAAATTGAAATATATGCTTTCTAATGCAGGTCAAAATATCTGAGATCTCTTATAGGAAAATTATTATACAAAGAAACACCCAAATCTTCCAAATTACATTATGTAAAATAAACCAGGTGGAGGGTGCCATGTTATAAAAATATTTCATTAAATTGAATAGCCTTTTTATGAAATACAATTACCAACATTTGAGAATTCTGGTTTATTTACATAGCTGTCAGTTAACAATGATAGATATGCCATAGCTGAAAAATATCCTCTCTGGTGATGAAGCAGAGCTAGACTTGATACCTATATAGGTTCAAGGTTGAAATCATTTCAAAACACCTCAGTTTAATTTGAGGGTAAGGAAGTCCACAATGATTTGTAGGGCACTCAGCCCTGTCACAGCTCTGCTTCTTAGAGTTAGAGTCAAGAACCAAATTTTGGATCCACCTTGAAAGCACAAGTATAGTAAGCTACTTTGGTGACTTCTTGTCTATGTCCCAGGGCTGAAAAGTTTGAAACTTGAGGTTTGTCAGATGGTTTCATTAGTTAATTTTAGCAAAGTTTTAAAGAATAAATACCAATCTTTCTAAAACTCTTCCAAAAAAATAGAAGAGGAGGGAACACTTCCAAACTCATTTTATGAGGGCAGCAATACTTGATACCAAAGTCAGACAAGGGCTTAACAAGAAAAGAAAATTATAGGCCAATATTCCTGATGAACATAGATGCAAAAATCCTCAATAAAATATTAGCAAACCAAATTCAACATTACAGTAAGAGGATCATACTTAATGATCAAGTGCAATTTATCCTCTGGATGAAAGGAATTAATGTGATGCGGCACACTAATAAAATTAAGGATAAAAATCATATGATTTTCTTGATAAAGAAAAAGCACTTGACAAAATTCAATATCTATTTCTGATAGAACTTCAAATAACTTGGTATAGAGAGATGGTACCTCACAAAATAAAGGCCATATATATAATGAGTTCAAGCTATCATCATACTGACTAGTGATAAGCTGAAAGCTTTTCCTCTGATACTAGGAATAAGACAAGGATGCCCATTCTGATCACAATTATTCAACATAGTATTGAAAGTGCTAATCAGAACAATAAGGCAAGAAAAAGAAAGACATCTACATTGGAAAGGAAGAAGTAAAACTGCTACTATTGCAAATGACATTTATATAGAATATCCACTAAAACCTAGTAGAACTGATAAATTAATTGAATAAGATTGCAGGATACAAAATGAATATACAAAAATCAGTAACATTTATGTACACTAGTGATAAACTATTGGACAGAGAAATTATGAAAACAACCCTCTTTATAATTGTATTAAGAGTAATAAATATCTAGGAATAGATATACCCAAGCAGTAAAAGGCCTATGCCAAAAACAAGATATTAATGAAAGAAATTGAAGGAGACACAAATAAATGGAAAGATATTCTATATCATAGATAGTAAGAATTAATATAGTTAAAATGTCCTTACCACACAAAACAAGCTTCAAATTTAATGGAATATCTATCAAAATTCCTAAGGCATTTTTCCAAAATAGATTACACAATCCTAAAATTTGTACAGGGCAACAAAAGACCCCCAATAGTCAAAGCAATATTGAGAAAAAAGAACAAAGATGAAGGTGTCACATTCCCTGATTTCAAAATATATACAAAAAAACCCCAAACCAACCCAAATATATTACAAAGCTAGAGTATCAAAACAGTATGGTATTAGCATTAAAAATGAAAATGTAGACCAATGTAACAGAACAGAGTCCAAAAATAAATCCATGCATGTTTAATTTAAGACAAAGGAGTCTAACATCAAAGATAGGGAAAGGAGTGTCTCTACAATAAATGGTGTTGGTATAACTGACCAACTACATGCAAAAGAATGATTCTGGATCCCTGTCTTACATGATACACAAAATGAATTCAATGGATAAAAACTTGAACATAAAGACCTGAAGCCATCAAATGTGTAGAAAAAAGCATAGGCTGTAAACTCCTTTATATTGGCTGTTAAATGAGTAGATCTAAAAATGTTGTTATCTTAAGGGGGAAAAAATATAACTCCATAAGGTGAGAAATGTCAACTATATTTATTATGGTACATTTTGTAATGTACAAAACATCAAATCATTATGTTGTACTCCTAAACTAATATGTTATATGCCAATTATACCTCAATAAAAAAACTAATAAAATAGAAAAAGAAATTAGGTTCATATATATGTTTGATCATAGGTTTCTCAGGTTATTTTCTGATAACTCAACTATCCCTGGGTAATAGGGTTTGTTTTCAATTTCACATAAAATTTTAAAGGTGTACATATATGCATATGTCTACCTGCACACATCTACCTATAAACTCACATTTTGTGGCTTTAAATTCAATAACATAATTAAAATTGTCCTCATACATCATTCTATAAATAACATCAACAAGCAGTAGAGAATTGTAGAGTGGCTAAGTGCTTGGTGTCTGGTGCAAGTTAGAGTTCTCATAAATATTGTACTTCAAAACTCTGAGTAAATTGTCAGTCTCTTTTCAGAGACTGGGACTTTGGGCAATAATTTAACTTCTCCTGTCACTCAGTTTCTCCATTTTAAAAGTAGTGTCCACTTCATAGCTTTATGTAGGTATGTATTTGTAAAAGACCTTGAGAGTATTTGGACACATAGTGAGTTCTATGTAACCATTTGTTTAATAAATAAGACATTTCCTAGAAGCAACATTAGCATAATGGATTAGAAAAAATATGTTTAGAAGCATATTTTGAGACGTACTAACACTTTTGGAGTTGTACTTGGTAATTTATATAACTTGAAGACAGAAAATACCTTTCTATTTTCAAAAAGAAATTGGCTTCTATCAATACATCTGGGTAACTACAGAAAGAATCAGAATGATGTACACAGTGCATAAAAAGTCCTACTATTATTATTTTGAACTATTATTTTTGGAGAAAATAAGTGGCAGGATCAGAGAATTAATCTCCTTGAATCTAATACTAACTCTGAACAATTTACCAAATGTCCCAGAGCCTCACTTTCCTCATCTATAAAATGGGAATACTAATATTCTGTCCACTAGGTTGTTGGGAGAATCCAATGAGAACAAATTAGCCAAGCTCTATTAAATAGAGTGCTTTACTCAAGAATATTTATGATTAATATTTATGGTCTTATAATTTGGCTCCCTTATTACTTATTCCCTTATTATTTTCTCTTCTGTTTGTTAAGAATAAGTATAAATGCACAACACTAATGATTAAGGACTGATCACAAAAATCTACAAAGAGCTGATGAGACTCAACAAAAACAAAGAAAATAATCCAGTCAAAAAATGGGCAGAAGAACTAAAAAGAAACTTCTCTGAAGAGGAAATGCAAATGGCCAACAGGCATATGAAAAAATGTTCAGCATCACTTGTAATCAGGGAAATGCAAATAAAAACTACCATGAGATACCATCTTACACCAGTGAGAACAGCACATATTAAAAAAACTAGCAACAACATATGTTGGCAAGGTTGTGGAGAAAAAGGAACTCTCCTGCACTGTTGGTGGGAGTGAAAACTGGTCCAACCACTATGGAGAGCTGTGTGGAGATTTCCAGACCTACTAAACATAGAGCTTCCATTTGATCCAGCAATTCCACTCCTAGGTATTTACCCAAAGAACACAGAAACATCAATTCCAAAGAGCACCTGCACCCCTTTGTTTATAGCAGCACTGTTTACAATAGCTAAGCTTTGGAAACAACCCAAATGCCCAAAAATAGATGACTGGATCAAGAAGATGTGGTACATATACACCATGGAATATTACTCAGCATTCAAAAAAGATAAACACATGCAATTTGCAGCAACATGGATGGAGCTGGAAGGGATCATGCTCAGGGAAAAAAGCCAGAAAGAAAAAGAAAAATACCGGATGGTCTCACTCATAGCAGGAATCTAGAAAACTTAAATAAGGGACCAGGAAAAAGAATAACTGTAAGAAAGAAAATATCAAAATCAACAACTATGAACAAGAGGCACTCTATGGTGCGTGGGGGGCGGGGGAAAGGAGGGCTTGGGCTCAAAATAAGGGGGTTGTAATTGTATGGGGAATATAAAAATAAAATTTAAATTAAAAAATCAAATATAAGCTCCCAAGCCAAATAAATAAATAAAGTCTATTAACTTGCAAAAATAAAAAAGAATAAGTGCAAATGGTATCAATTGATTATACTTGTGATAGATAATACATGAGGGTGTTGGCAGACCACAGCAAGAGATGAGGAAACCTGTATGCACATATGCAGCAATGGTCAGGTTCTTACAAAATAATTTGTCAGGTTTTGAGTACTATATTTTAAAAATATATGACTAAATCACAGTGACTATGGAGAACCAAAAAAATATTGAATATTGGTTTTTCAATATATTAAAAAATTGGTAATCAGCCCTGGGGGAGAAAAGATAGAAAGGATTGGTTTTATTTACCTGGAAAGAGAATGATAAGTAACTTACTCTAGGTTTTGAAGTACAATTTTTATGAGAATGCCAACTTGCATTTATAAGAAGATAAAGGAATAGATTATAGATAGTAGCAGACAATTAGGACAACAAAAGGACTTCTGCAAATATTGTTCCTAGCAGGACAGTCTCTAAACAACCATTTGAAATCTTCAAAACTAGGATAAACATCTTGGATGTTTATTCAATCTAATCCCTGGGAATAAAAATTGAACCTGATCAACACTTTCTACTCTAAGATTGATTTCATATACTGATGATCAGAACTTATCAAATATAATTCTGTGGGACACTAGAAGGGTATATTACTGTTGTGATGAGGTTGGATCCTCTCAGTCCCAGTGGTGGCCCACAAGCCACATAATCATGAATAGCCTCCTCCATTTAATCCAGAGTATGATATACTCATATTTTATGCATGCCATAAGATGGGAAATATAGGAAGCCATTGACTTAGTTGTGTAATGTACTAAAAAAAAAAAGCTGACATCTAAATACAAATATGACAATAATCAACTGAAAGCTTTTTTGAAGGTAAATACAACCCCCAGTGTTTAGGTGTTATTTGAAATCCCGTCAGGAGATGAACATTAGAGGAATTCAAATGGAACATTGCAGTGGCTTGGCCAATGAGAAAAAAATCTGCAACCTCATAATAAGTACTGATGGACCCCAATCATTTTCAACATCTATACCTTAAAAGTCGAAAGTGATATGATTTCCAATTTCCTTTACAGAAAGCCAAAAACAACCTCTTGAGCTAAAGGACACAAATCCCACTCATTGAGTTCTCTTGACTTTTTGTCTCTTCTATTTGTGTGCCCAAACTGTATGGCTAGGAACTTTATATTTAATCATAAACAAAGTATGAAATATCAATTCATTTATTCATTCACCCACCTATCATTCATACATTCTTTTATTGAACAAATGTTTAGAACATTCATATATTTATAGAATGTTCATAGCTTTGGATGATCCAATAAAACAGAAAGCTAATAGGGGCCATCAGACATATGTTAAATCAGCTACAGTACAAGAGAATATATAAAAAAGAGTCCCGAGAGTACATGGGGAAAAGAAGTTTGGACAATTGAAAGGAGATAAGAAATCAGCATACAGCACATATATTTCTAAAGATAAAATGCAGTCTTTTCAATCAGTTAGAAACATTTTAAAACTTTTCAAGGAACTTATTGATTTACCATTGGTCACTGAATCCATAAAAAGGCCTAAGTGTATGATCTCAACATAGCTTTTAGACTTATAATTCTCTCTCAGAGCCATTATTTCTGGACAATATGGCACAAATTAAGGTCTATATGAAAGGCATTTATTCTTGACAGATGAAATGTCTATTTTAAATGGCATAAAACAGGGCTGGATCCCAAGTACCTTTCTTTTAATTTTATAACGGAACAAATTGGTTGTCTTTAAATGACCTAGTTACAGCAACATAAGTACCTCTTGTTGTTGACAAGCCATCCTTTATGGTCACAGAAGTGGCTTTGACAGGCAATTCAACTTATTGTCCAACTTATGTCAGGAAAATCTGCTAAATATTAATTATCCTAAAACCAAAATCCTCAATTTTGGTAGGTATATTTTGACATCTCAATGGATCATGTTAAACTAGTCTGCTCAACTGATAGTGTCATGTAGTTACATTTGTGATTTACCTGGTTAACTCTTGGTGTGCAGTTGATCTCAGAATTAAACATTTTTACAGGGATTGTATGATCTTCTCTGGTAAAACAGACTTTTGGTACTTCTTATGTTTGAAACCCTTTAAATCAGTCCATCTCCATTGTGCCTTATGGGACAAAGTTATGGTATTTCCATTAATTTGTGTGGACACTGAATTGCTTTGTGAGAATTGCCCTTGTTCTGTTTGAAAGTGCTCATTTGACTCATTGTTGCATAGAGGTGAAGTGACTCCATTAAGATATAAATATCAGACAAGTCCTTTTATTTTCATAAGGAAATACTTTGTCATCTATATACCAGATCCCTTTTTGATCAGAAATGTGAACTCTCTGTGAGTAGAAATGGATAGTAATCTCAATTTCAAATTGTCTATTACTCATCTCCTATTAAAAGCTTGACTTAGAAGGAATTATCAGAGGGATTCACTGATCATTCATATTAAGATTCTCTAAAATGCAACCATACTATGCCCTCAGTTTTCTTCTAAGCTTATTGTCAGAAGTAGCTGTATGCAGACTTCTTTTTTAAAAAATCTGAATTATATGTTATACTATTCAAGGTCCCAAAGCAAAGACACACAGGGTAAATTGCCCCCAAGTGCAGGTATAGGGCAAAGTTAATTCCATTCATTGGAAGAACAATATTGTCATTGGACATGTGTTCCTCTCAACAGCTGAAAACTAAGAGTGAATTTTTTGCTTAGTTGCAGTATTTTCTCTTAGCTTGATTTTCATTTTTTTCTTGACTCTTGTCCTTTATTATATTAATGATTTTCCAATTAATTGTGATTTTCATTGAAAGCAACCTCACATAATTATGGGAAGTAGGCGGTGTGTAAATGTATATTTAAAATATCACCTCTTCAATATAATCGTGTACTAGATTTGGGCTGTATGGGGGAATGTCTTAGAAAGCATGGCCATGTGATATTTGCAAAAGAATAACCTGGGGGTAGTTACGCAGTTCATAGACTGTACTCCAGATCTAATGGTCAGAATCAAGGTCTGGGCTAGGAATATTCAACTTTACAAGTTTCTCAGCTGAGTTTTTGACAAACTAAGGCCTGGAACTCCGCAATTGCTAAACCACCCTCAAGAGAAGGATGCATCTATGTTTGACAAATATTATCTATAGCTATAGTAGGGCACAAATTGAAATGTAAACAAAGGACTTGATTAATGAAATGTGTGAGGTAAAGGGGTAAGCACTGAGTGACCCCCCAAATGAATAAGGAATCATAAAATTATTGTTATGAACCATGTTAAGTGTCATGGGAGTCTTGGCATCGGTGTGGCAGCAGGAATAAGAAGTATTTAAACATGCTTTCAAAATGTGGGGAAGAAGGATCACCAGAATTTACATTTGAGGAGTTGAGAGAAAGAAATCAGAGATTTTAGAATTTGAATATTGAACAGCTGTGAAAATATTAATGTCATTATCTGAGATAGAGATTCATATAATAGAAAAATTACAAGTTTGGTTTTAAAGTATGAGGCACAAAGGAAACCATTGAATAGAAACAGTTAAATAAATGAACCTAGACTTAGATTTCCTGAGAAAAGCTAGAGATGAAAGGCTGTAAAGTCACTGCAAAAGTCAGTTGGAATTGTGGAAGTAGAAAATAATGGGAACTACAGAATGAAAACAGAGGAAGGTTAAGAAAGAAATCTGGATAAATACCTCCAGTAGAGAAAGCAGGAAGGAGATTTATATGCCCAAAAGTAGCAAGGAAAAGAACTCACTGTTTCAGAATTCAAAAGAAAAATGGCCTTCAGGCATAAGAAACATCTTTGTGTTGTGTAATATTATAATTTCTTTGAAATCTGTGGTTGAATGTTTTCCATAGAATGTGGGGGCATAGGGAAATGAAAGGGAGAGGTATACTAGCATAGATCTGAGAATTCAGATAGTGTAGAATGAAGAAATATGATGGTAGCATGATAAGGAAAAAGAATTGAAGACACAGCTGATTCTATGGTGCCTGTTGGAAAATTAGGATTTGACTCTTGTTATGGATAAAGGTATTTGCAGGTATGCGCTGGCATGACTTGGCCAGGAGAATACTAGATGGATTCATCCTCACTGGGCCCTCCAGGGCATCTATGGGCAGTATCAAATAAGATGCCATCTTGAGGGAGAAATTTTTGATGACAGCAGATATTTAGCATGTTTCTAGGGCTAGAAAAAGTTGTCAGTTGTTAGGAATGAAGCTGGTATGAAATATAAGGAAGACACAGGAGCATAGGGATAGCCATTACAGAAAAATCAAAGAGAAACCATGAAAACAGGGACTCAAAAATCAGCTCTTAGATGATAAACAAGGCAGATATGATTATTCATGCCAATGCCTCACTTAGAACAAAATTTCTCATCATTAACCCTGTCACATAATAAAGGCATGAAATAGAATCTAAAATTTTATATTTACAAAAAGTTGTGACTTCAGTGAGTACTATATAGCTATAAAAAAGAATGAGGAAGACCTCGATGATCAAAGTAATTGTAGGGAAGTCATTACAAGAAAAATATCAAAAGCAAAAGACACATGTAATATAGTACCTTTTGTGTTAGAAAGGAAAATAAGAATACATGTGTATCTGCCCATTATTCAGTAAAGAAGCAGAGGAACTATAAGCCAGAAGACAATGGAATTGTAGATTTACAAGGGTTGAGGGGAAATTGGATGGATGCAATAAGACAGGGAATAGCAGAGTTTTGAGTGCACTTTTTGTACAGCTCTGACTTTGGAAAGCATATTAATAGTCTACAAAAAGACAATAAAATGTGAGAGAAGAAACTAAAATTGATAAGACAGTGAAAAATGTACTTCATTTTAAGTAAAATGTCTGTATTTTATTTAATGTATTCTTAGGAAATTACACTGAAAGGAATAAATAAGAAATATAGGAAAGAATAAGGAGAGGAGACAAGAGCATAAAAAAGGGAGGGGAAGTAAAGAAGGGAGAGAGAAAGGAAACAATAATTTAGTCACAAAGTAATTAAGGAACTTTGGGACACAGTACTCAACTATATACCCTGCCTTGAGCAGGGTGGGATATATGGGGATGGGAATGTGAGAATGGGGAATTGCAAGGGAAATTTTAGTAGGTTTCTTTATTACCATTGTTCTGAAGCAATTCTGAAAATACTTAAAATGTACTCTATTATTCAGCAAATGTGTGAATGTGTTGATCTTATTAGTATCCAGGATCCTCATGGTAGATGAAGAGAAACACAAACAGGGAACTGCAAAGTCAAGAAAAAATTCTTGTGGGATGGATTGAAATTGATGTAATCTCCGGATTTCTAAAATATGTCTGTGTATATGCATGTTTATGTCTTTGTATATATACACGTGTATGTATGAATATGACTTTGTGTATATGTAATTGTGTATGTGTGTGCATGTACACACAAATTCTAGCTCTGTTGGCTAAAAGAGTTAAGAGGCAGAGACACCTGACTAACCCTAAACATACTAAGTACTCAGATTTTGGACTCTAACATCAATCCCAACTAAAAACTACCAAGGCTCCTCAGAGAAATGGTTGAATCAGGGATATGGGTATGTCAGTACCAGATAGGTTTGGAACACCTTGTTATATCAGAAAGTAACAGATTGCTTAAAAGATGTCATTAGAACACAAGGGTTAGTTTGGAGAGGCTCCCACTGGCCAAACTGAGCACCAAAGAAATTTAAGGACAGTAGTTAATTATATATAATTGGGGGACAGAATTCATACTTATAATAAATAAATGAGGGAGAAGGGAGAGCTTTTACTTATGGTGCAATACTGGTAGATACTGAGAGAGTACTGGAGTTGGAAAATAACAATTTTGCAAGCCATTTTGGTTTGGACAGTTTTAGTGGATGGTAAATAAAAGGGAAAATTTTGAGGCATAGACTGTTTGCATAGTTTTAAAGTGTTTCTCCACACAATGATCAAAATTAACATTGCTAATGGGGACAGATAGACCCTGTGTGTCTCCAGATCTGACAGAGCCTGAGAAAGACAGAATATCACCTATTCAATATTCCTGCTGAGAAGGTATTATTGCAATCTAAACTTTTTTTTTTTTAATATTTATTTATTTATTTATTTATACAAGCACTGGGTACAGTCAGAAGCGCAGGAGCGTGAGAGAATTCACCAGAACCAGAGCAGGAGCAGAGCAGGCAGAAGGACCCAAGCACACTGCTGAGGGGAGCAGCGGGCGGCAGGAGAGGTCTGCGTGCCATGTGGGACCCTCCTCTGGTGGCCGGGGAGCAGCTGGGGATGAGCTGGCACTGCAGAGGCTGCAGGCAACTTCGCAACCCAGCGCTCAACTGCTGTGCCACCGGGGAGGCCCTGCAATCTAATCTTGAGGAAAGATTAGACAACACAAATTGAGGAATAACCTATTTTTAAAAGGGACTCTGTTCTTCAAATTGTCAATGTCATAAAAAGATGAAAAGACTGGAAGAAATGTTTCCAGATTAAAGGAGGCTAAACGGACATGACAACTAAATACCTAAAACAAAAATTGAAGAAATGTTACAAAACATATCATTAGAAAATAGACAAAACTATAATGTGAAGGTAGATTACATAAATATATCATACATTTATGAAGTTGATGACTACTTTGGGTGATGTAAGAGAATATGCTTACATTCCTATTAGAAATATAGAATGAAGTGTTTGGGGATAAAGCACCATGATGTATGAAACTTATTTTCAAATGGTTTAGATAAAAACTATGAGGATGAATGGATAGCTATAAAATGATAAAACAACTGGACTAAGAAATTAACAGTTAAATCTAGTCAAAGTGAACTATTTTTTTAAATATCTTGTAAAACTGAAGTTATTTTCTAATAAGTTAAAAAGTAGTTGTCCTTTACAGTGCTTATAGCTAGTGTGTTGCCTGGTTGAAATATAACAAATAGGACTCAGGAATTGTTGTCTTAGAAAATATCTCTTGAATATAATGGGAAATTTTGAATTAAAGTTTTTGTAAAATGAGACAGGTATTTACTTTTAAAGCTAGAATAATTTGGGAATATTTTGGATTCATGTGAAGAAAAATAACAAAGACTGGATTCAAAGCAACGCCCACATTTTCAACGCCCACAATTTAATTTCATTAAATTAAAATTGAATTTATACTTACTTTATAGAATTGTCTCCCTCCATCATCTCTTTAAGATATGAAACAAAATGCATGGGAGAGAAATTGCATATTTTAAAGTATTTCTCAAGCAACATGTAATGATAAAAATGTATGTTCCTATTAGAACATTAATCTCGTCCTTCATAATTAACTATTGCATTTTTCTTTCATCAGGCTCTGACCTTTAAGGTGTTCCTGTTGTGTGTGTTTTTAATGCCTAACTTTTCTGGAAAATGTGCAGAGGTCATAATGAGGCATAATTATATACAGTATATAATTTTCTTTGGCCTTTTTCAAGTGCTAATTTAGCTATCATTTCTTCCTATAGAATTTTTATAAGAAATACTTTTTAAAATGAAAGTCCTTTCTTCAGTTTTGGCATGAATTACTTGTTCAATAAGTAATACAAACAGGGAATTTAGTGATGTATATATGGATGAACAGTGAATACTGTAAAATAAATCTTTATTTATTTAGATGGAAAATGTGCTTCTAAGACAGCTCTTTTCTTCCACAATCTGCTTTTATGAAAAGGTTAACAAATAATAACTAGCCTAATTCCCTATTCCTCAAGTTCTGTATTGTAAAATGAGTCTCACCAATCATAGAGTATTGTGAGAATTAAGCTGAGTGTGTAAAATGTTTTAGCAAAGTGCCTAGCACAGCCTAAGCACCCACATAATGATTTATTTTATCGTGATTTATTTTAAAACTGATATGCAGTGTGTGTTTATTGACTTACCCTGGTTTCTTATAACTTACTATATTAAACAATAATTGGTGATCATGGTGATGCCAAATCATCAAGGATTAAATTTTGTTTGAAAATATTTGACTACATAACATTAAGTCATATTATATAAGATGACACATAATCAAACCCTTAAGTTATCAAGAACATCCTGGTGTTTAATGATTCTGAATCAACCTGAATCTGTTTTCATTTCTTTTAAAAATTTACCCACTCTATGTTATTTTATTTCTAGAGAAATACCTCTTAACCTATAATTTTATGTTCTAAAAATATTTTATACATAGTTTACATAGAAAGAAATTATTATTAAGAAAATAATCCTGAATTTAGAACACTGATAAAAGTACTTAGAAGAAAGGCAAATTGTATACATGTGAAAAAAGGATGTTTCCTGAAAAGGTAAAGAGTTTTCATTTACAAAACCTTACTGAAAACATCATTGGTCATTTGAGATTGGCAGGGCTGTGAGGACCAATATAAAAACTGATTTGATTTTCACTCCATTTTAATGACAAGATAAATTTCAGCAACTTGGGTTTATATACAAAAAGACACTTTAAAATAAATGAGACATAATTGCAAGTTAGCAAACATACCCTAGAAAGGAATTATTTGTTTCAAATTGCTGACAGTGTAAGTAACTTGATCAACTGCTAGCAACAGACTAATTCTATAAACCTTAAAGTATTTTTATAAACCGGTCATTAGGGAATATTGGGATTTAAAGAGGGTCTTATGCATTTTCATGTTCCTAATGCCTTCAATCATTATACTCCTTGAATAAATTTTGCTGTTAATATTTTTTTAATGCCTGCCCATTTGTTTATAGGATTTAAAAAAATTTATAGGGACTTTTCTTAATGCTAGGTTAAGTGAAAGGACAAAGAAAGGTCTCAATAATTTTAGCATTTTTTCTTATTATGTGCTTATTAACTTTTGTTAAATAAATAAAATCCATTGTTTTATGGTGGTGTGTGTGGGGGAAATCAAATTTTACATCTGGTGATCATAGTCCAAATTCCCCATATAACATGAATAAAAAAAGGAAAAAGAGCCATTCCACATAGTTATACAGTTAATGATATGTCAGCTTATGTGTAGAGACACAATAGGTTTTGTGTACATCTGGAAATCTTGATGGTCCATATCTTATGCCCCTGAGGTTGAAGGAAGGAGTGAAGTTACCTAGGCCAAGTCATCAGAATTGGCCATTTTTCCAATGTAAATTTGAAGCCAAGTTTTATGACATTTTATATTTGCTTCCTTTGAATTCACTTTGTACTCACCAAAAAACTTGAATTTCTTGTGGCTGTGGAATATCTGAGGCTGTACATCCATGCAGAAGGGTGTTGATTCCTTTGTTCTTTGAGAATCCTTTCCCAGATTTGGGAGCACATGCTTTCAAGCAAGGGGGTTCAAAGATTTAGTATCTATGGTTCCTCAAAATAATCTCACTAGGGATTTGTAACCAATAATAAAGTATCAACATTTAGGAATTTTTTTAAATTATGAATTAAATTTGCTTCGAACTTATCTATAGTGCAATGTCACCCCATTCAGCTGCAATAAGATCCCTACATGAGTGGGAGAGAAGGGTCAGAGTCTTTCCTCGTTAGAAGTTCCTTGGTAACACTTGGCAAAAACATGGATATATCTTGTACATGTGAACATCTTCCAAGTTGTGTGTGTTGCAACAGAAAAGTAACTGAGAAAATTTGTGTCATGCAGACTCTGATTAGCTTCAAAATACAAGTAATGGATATCTTTGCATGCTCTCTGCTTTAATGAGGACCTATTAAACAAGAATCAGGATGATCTCAAAGCATTGGCTAAAAATTCCTTTACACAGAAACTCTACTACTGTGGGACCAAATTACACACATCATTTTGTTATTTTTCTCTGGAAATAGAAATAAATAGCAAGTCTCATATTAAGAGTTAATTGCTATATGGTAGGCATGTGTTGCTTTTTAGAAAGATGAAGTGGCCAAATATTCCTTGACAGTCTCTTCCTTAGGCATGGAGCAGTGGAGAGCATAGTGCTGTCAAAGATGAATTAGGTAAAAGTGTAAAGAAGGACTGTTACCCTTTGAACATCTATTCAATAAGAGTACCCCCCCTATGACCACAACGGGTTCCATGATGAATACTAACTTCCATGGTAAATTCAGATTGTTTTATTTTTTTAACCAATACCCAAGAAAGGAAAGTGTATCTTAAACGATCTTTGATCATGATTTTACCTTTGTTTGTGTGGAAAATAAATTTGAAAAACTACAGTAAAATGGTTTGGATTTAAATTGTCGTGAACTGCTTTAGAAAAACACTTAGAGGAAGAATTCCAGTTAATTAGTGAATTGGAATGATTTTCAGTTGTGTCAATTTTTCTGATGGTTTTGATTGAACTAATGACTTAACATGTAATTGACTATCCCTCCAAATCAATCAAAGCCAAACTGTAGTAAGTCAGCTAGCTTCTAATTCTTAAATCAACTGTGGACATGCACAATCTTTAAATTTATTAAACAAAGCATACTTTATTTTACTCAGGTAACATGAAACTGGAATTAGAACTCAGTAAAATCTAGAAAGCAAAAAATTACCATTGTAGGTGCTAATATGTTACCTTAATTTTTCAAATGGAAACTATATACCTTTAAGAAAATGGTGCCAGAATTCAGAATGCTATAGAAAGAGGGGTAGAAAAACTGTAATAGTCTTTTGAATGTTTTCAGCCATTTAGAAAGGTGAAACCATTCTTAATTCAAAGGTCAAGCAAAAATAAGAAGTGGACCACACCTGGCCCAAGTACTGCAGTTTGCTGACCCTTTCCTTATACTCATGAAGCTTGAGTTATAAGAGTAATTGGTGAACTTCAAGACACAATAGGAGTTTAAACAACTCATTTACTTCATTATGGTGTAGCTGTTGAACACATCACCTGTGTACTAAACTAGACAAAAAAAAAAAAAGTTTACTCTGAGTTTAATAATGAGAAAATAACTGGAAATACCCAGATTCTGAGTCATTCTATAAAAGGGGCTTGAACTCTTCAGAAATGTAAATTATGAAATATCAAAGAAGGACAGAATTAAAGTGCAGGGAAACCACTCAAGATTTCAAAGATGTGAAAACTAAAAGCAATGTGTGATTTTTGTTTGGGTCCTGGATTAAAACAAAAAACTAATATCAAAGGACATTATTGGAGCATTTAGAGAAATGCAAATATGGATTATCAGATAATAGTATGGTATTGATGCTGTATTTTTTGAATGTGAGAATGATACTGTGGACTGGCAGGATAACATGCTTGGTTCCTACGTGATAATTGCTGAAGCATTTATGGATGAAGTGCTATGGTTTGCAATTTAATTTCAAATGGTTCAATCACAACAAAAAGCATGTGTATAGCGTGCAAAAGTGACAAAATTTTAGCAATAAAATGAATTTGAGTAGTGAGTGTGCAGATATTGTACTATTCATTCAACTTTTATACAGGTCTGAAATTATTCAAAATAAAAATTGGAAATGAAAATAAGGAAAAAAGACACAGCCATAAATTTAGTTGGTTTGTTAGAAAACCTTGAAATACAAAAATTATATAGTGCTTAAAAACTCAAGTATCCACTAAAATTCTAAAATAACATCAAATTTCACTTGGAAATTAATTTGACTTGTAAGAAAGACCTGGATTTCATTTCAGTGGGTTTCAATATTTCCATCTATTTTGTGACTAGAAATTACAGCTGTGATAAAACCTAACCTGGATGAACCAAACACAACAAAATCATCAAGCACAGCTTCTCAAAAGCCCAGAATATAGATCACTCTGTTGTTCTGTAACAGCATTTATTCAGTGATTAGAAATCTGAAATATTTATTTTTATAATTAAAATGAAAAACTTAAATGCAAAAAACACCACTAACCTTAGTGGTCAAATTCAGATAATCTTTGAAAATGTAGAGAAACTACATAGAAAACAATATTAATGGAGTCATCATTTAATTTGGAGAAATCACTCTATTGAAAGAATGAAAGGCACTTTCACAAGAAAAACTGTAAACACCTTCAAGGCAGAGACCATGCTTTGGTGCCCTTTTTACCTCTAAAGCTAAACACAGTTCCTCATATAAGTAGCCACTCAAATAAATGTTTGTTGAATGACCAAATGAATAAATAAATGGGGAGAGGAGTCCATTTTATATGCAACAGGTAGAGTTTGGATTTGATGAAAGGAAAAGATATGACATGACTCAGGCACTGGACTGGGCCACTGAAGGAAGTAATGAATTCTTATTTTTTACTTATTTATATTTTATTGAAATTTACAATAATAGAATAAACATATGTATTGAATATATTTTTAGATAAAACTTACCATTTAAATGTTCAGATATTTTTCTACATGTATGATGATGAAGACAGTTCCTCAATTTCAAGGACTCTGTCTGCTAACATTCAGTCAGGTTGAAATGGATCTGAAAATCATGACATATGAAAGGCGGTTGAAGGAACTGAAGAACAGAAATCATAGCAGCTTGGAGAGGATGAGTAACTGGCATAACTATCTTCAGGGTTGCCATGAGAAAGAAGGGGTAGAACTTTGAGTAACTCTGCAATGCTCATCAGGACAGAACTGGAATTTGTGAGTAAAATTCAAAAATTAGTGTGGGGAGGCACTATAGATTTTAGCAATGTAAGAAAGAACTTTCTGACAAAGAGACACACTTCCAACAGTGGGACTGTCACTGGAAGTATGCAGGCCAATTTGGTATGCTTTATTTTCAAAGGTGACTAGGAAGGTAATGTTTACATAGAGCAAAAGATTGACACTATTTTATCCCTTCCAACCTGAAAAGGCATTGTTCAAGAAACCTGAAAGTCATTCTACAAATTCATTGTTAATACTAAGTAGATAACTTAATAAACATTTTCAATACCTCAAGGTCTTCACTGAGCATAACTAGTAAACAGAACATTATGTTTAGTTTGCTCTTTGAATGTTTTACCAATAGTTACACACTTGGCAATAGATACCGCCGAAGGAAAATCTAGGTTGCCTCAGTACATAAGACAACACCGTACCTCAACAAAGATCTAGAATGCTCTTAGGTGTTTTGAAGACCGAGAATTGTTTTTCTCTCAGATCCTGGGGTACTATCATTGTATACTCTATTATCAACTCAAGCCTACCTTATTTTCTACAGTAGCCTCCTAATGAGACATTTATTTCTAATCTCTCCCCCCTCTAATCACCTTGAGCACTGAAACTAAGTATCTGTTTAAAACCCCCTTTGAACAAATTACTACCCATTCAAAGAACTAGAACGGTTCATCCATTAGAAATATATATGGAAAAAAGATTCAAAGGGGGATAACAATATAAATAATTATTAAAAATGATAGAACAGTAGACTAGTGTTTTTTTTTTTAATGTTCTTAGTGTGGTACTAATAACATCCTAATGATAAAATCAGGCACAAAATAAACACTCTTACAAAGTCCTTACTATGCAGCATCTTACATACATTAGATAAAACTTACATACAAACACTTAACTTTTTAAAATACCCTTCATTAATTCTCCCAATTTATATTTTCTCCTATTACTCCTGCAATAAAACTTCATCAATTTTCTATTGTCTAACTTTCTGTATCTTTCAACCCCTTTTCTTCCTTCTTGTCTCTCATTTCTGCTTCTCTCTTTGTAGGTCTTTTACCATATTTACTTTCTCCCTCACCTTTAGGTCAACTACTGCATCTCATTTGTTCATTCACTTCATCCACAATGTAGGTAAACTTCCTGAGTGCAGGGACTTTGTTCATTCATCACTGAATCTCCCAAATCTAGAATAGTGCTTTCAGATAAAAGGTTTTAATGAACTATCAGTTGAATGAATGATTGTCATTTCTGTGCCTATATTAATCCACAGCATTATTTCTCATTGAAATTTGAGATAAATTCTTTATATATTTGTATGGTTTTATACTGCATTACATCTTTTTTCTATTTGCTTACATGTTTTAGTGTAGATCTCTCAAAATGAATAGATGTCCATCATGCTACCTTCATTCAATACTTCAGCCATATTTTATTCAATACCTACTGTGTGTCAGGCATTTTAGTAGGTGTTAGGACATAAATTAAAAACTGCACTTAATAGCAGTAACGGCCAAATTAAAAATTAATCTAACTTCTTTTACACAAAATAAATACACCTGAAATCTATAGTCTAAATCAAAATAATAGTTTAAAATTTACTTCTTACCATATTTCTGAAATTCATTCAAAAGAATTAGATAAAATAAATATGACATATTAGGTATGCTAAAATCCAACATTAAATCATTAAAGAATAGTAGAAATAAAAATCGATGATAAATTTGTATTGTTTTAGGGGAACTGGCATTTAATCATTTGTGTTCTAAGATTTTTATCATCATCAGAAAGAGTTTAAAAATTATGAAGGCTTCATGTGTAGTCTATTTTAACTAATTTTAAGCCTCATACAACATGGATAATTTTGGAAGCTGTTACATGCTATATATTTTTTCAGAACCAGATGCAATAATTTGGTAAAGAACACAGGTAGAAGAGATCACTAATTTTCCTTTTCCCCCAATAAACTATGTTTATTATGCCAATTTTAATTATCATGCAATCTAATGGATTTAAGGCTTATATTTTCCACATCACTAGACTTCACAAACATGAAAGCATTTTATACTGTCATTATACATCAATGTTTGTACTTGGTTATACATATATACAGAAATTATTCACACTTCTTAACCTTGCTATTTCCTCCTTTCAAACCAACATAATCTTATCATGAAAGCAGCTTTTTAATAAATGGTATAAGAAAAACAGCAAGGCACACTTTTTTAAAAAACTTTTTTCTCATTACCACCTCAAGAAGCATAAAAAATGAAAATGTTGTACATAATTTAATAGTAAAATGTCACCAGTTTATAATATACAACACCATATAGTTGTTTCTTGAAGTGCTGCATAGATTACTATTTTTTAAATGAAATGTATAAGATGGCGCTTTTCAAAGTTGCTTAATTTTGAAAGAAGGACCAGTGTTTCTTCTCTATGCTGCAATCAAATAAAATATTAGCCTTTTAGGTAAACCTCTTTCAATAAACACAGGCATAATACCATTTTTAAAAATCCAGATTGAAACATGAAATTGGTCAAGTACCAGTAGAGGGGTCATTCCAGGAAGGTGAATGAATGGACCATCAATTCAGTGAACAGCAAAACTTTAAAGAGCAGATGGGGCAGGGGTAGAAGCAAACAGAAAAGTCTTGCTGGAGAGATGGGATTGGTAGAGGTAGCTCGGGACAGGAATCCATGGGCGAACAAGCAGCTTGCTGAACTTCAAAGACAATCACCTAAAGAGAACCAGTGCACACATCCAGATCACAAGGCTCATGTGGACAAACCGCATTCAGAAAGAAGATTCATCTTGAGAGAGGTCAATGGAACAAACGGCAGTGACAAGATGGAACCAGAGACTAGCCCAGGGTGCAGGTATGAGGCCACCCTTGAGTTGCAGCCAGGCTTATCTACAAGAAACAAAAAAGTGACAAGCAAAGGTTTCAGAAACATCTCTTTCATTTGCAAAACTAAGCCCCTTGAGGAACATTGGCCGGTTGCCATTTTGGGGACTACCTCCAAATGTCCTGAAATAAAAGGATACATAAAATATCACTAGCTCAAGGTTCATATTATTAACTAGTTTCAGAATTGATGCAAAAAAAAAAAAACTGCATTGATTGAAAAAAGACATGGTTTTAAAGGAAAATTATTGACATTATTGTTTGACCTTTTCTCTGGATCTCATCCATTCTAGCTTGTGAGCTCAGATTTGAACATTTAAGACAGTCTCAAATAAAAAAAAAAAAAGGCAGGGGGTTGGGGAAGGCTGCTGATGCCATGTGGTGCCACAAACTATCAACAGTGATTCATAGACTGAGAACTTGGGCCCTCAGATTTAATCCTTCCTTCAATGAATGTGAGCATGGAATTGAATATTTCCACAATTACACAGCAGTGAAATAACATTGTGATAATCCCAAATGTTTCAGCCCCTTACCTATGAAAGGATGTAACTGGAGTTTCTAGCTCAGATACTAATGAATTTCATTTAAAGGTAGAGACAGCATTGTAGAAACAAGAATGATACAATTATCTTCCTATACCTGACAGCTCAGATACAAATTTGTTCAAACTCAATTGGTTCTGCCAATTTTTACGTGTAGAATGTGAGGAGCAACTAAATTTCAGGTGTAGGCAATGCAGGAAGCAATTGCTTTAGGTCCTCTGACCAGCTTGCAAACAAAACAAGCTTTTGTTTGTCTGGGTAAACTGAGTTTGAAGTCTGATGTCAGGTTGCTTTATTTTTCTTCAAGAACTAGTCTCATTCTTTGTCTTGCTTTATTTCTATAATCTGCAAGGAGTTAGGAAAAAAATTAGCAAATGTGCTCTTGCTGGGGCCACAGAAATTTGGCGAGAGAAGGCAAGTTATTAAGAACAGGGGGAGACTGACAGGAACAGATGGGATGAGAAATCGTACAGTAAAACAATGCAGTAACTGAAGAAAGAGCACAGTGCATTATTCAAATGCTCAGGACATGACTCATTTGAAATTTGGCCACTGAGTAGGGAATCCTTAGGTGAGGCAAATCTGGGTGTACTAAATGCTGGCATTTAAATTCTTTCTGGATAATCAATTCTTTCAACTTGGTCCATTTGGAAAGGGACAGGCCAAATTGGCTGAGACACAGATCTGGGAAGCAGGGGGGCGGAGGGGGGGTTGGGGGTGGTGGTGTGTGTGTGTGTGTCCTAATAAAATTTTCATTATTTAGCATGGCAGAGGTAGTATTCAGAGGAGCTAGACAATTGAAAATATTTCATATTCACCAAAGCCTTGTTAAAGTGATCTTAAAGGTAATTTGGATAAAACTATATACCTGTATCATCTAGCAAAAAACTAACACACAGTCACAAGGAATAACTTCTTAAATCTGTTTGGACAGCTTTGGGTCAAATTAGACCCAAATTAATAGAATAAGATTTAATGAATAGATTTAATTAATAGAATAAGAATTTGTGTCATGTGCATAAGAAATGTTTGTTCTCACCGTTCTCTCAGTTTGTAAAATTAAGCAGCAGCAACATGTTTAACTGTTATATGTATATAGCTGAGTGTCCATAAATACAAGTAATCGCCTGAAATCTATGGGCCACAGCTAACACATTTGCAGACCAACAAAGGAAAAAAGGCAACAGAGCCACAAAGTTCTAAAGGAAATTATAAGTACTCTAAGTAAATACAGCTCCCTCCTCAAAGGAAAAAAGAAATACACAAACCACACAGTAAAACCACACAGTAAAATTAAACACAGTAAAATAAAATTAAAAACCACCAGACAAAACCAAAAGAAAAGTACATTGGCTGCATGTGATGAGTTACGTTTTTATACCACAGGCTTTATCCAGCCTGAAGTTTGGGGTTAAATCATTCACCAAAGATCAGAGACTTATGATGAGGATTATGAAGAAATAACTGTCAGAATATAGCAAAAAGATTAGTGGAAGTACATCTCTTAGTCAGGTCCTAGGAGGCACTCCAGACATACATTATGTGCTTCCTCCAAATTAGGCAGAAATATCTGGATCTATCCAGTTACCTTTCCTTTGATGTGATTTGCTGTAACTGACCTCTCTATTTTTGTAGAAACATTACACATAAATGAAAGTAGTGAAAAGCACAGCAGTGTGCTTGGAAATTGGTGCAAATGCATACTGTGTTAGTTCATGCTGAAACTTTTCAAACAGCTTCTGTGGGTTTTTAATTAAAACACAGTAAATGAAAAATTTTTTCAAAATTTTTTTGTTACTGTTGCATACTGAATCTGCTACTCTAAGTTATGTGTTGTATCTCTTCGAGTAGACATTATAATAATTTCATCATCTGAGAACTTAATTCTGGGGGAAAAAAACCCTGGAAGATCTTTTCTTTTGCTCCTTTGACTCTTGCAGGAAGAATAATGACCACAATTAAGCTTTCATAGACATGAAACCTCACATTTACCAAGTAATTTTATATATACATGACATTTGATACAGAAGGCATGCCAGTATTCTGAAATTAAAGGCATGTCAACATCCTGGTTGGCAGTGTTTTAACAATAAATAAATATTTGCAGCTATCCAATGTTAATGACGGGTGAAAAAATTTAGGCATCGATGTTTTATCCATTATGACACTGAAAACAACTAAATAAGGCTATTTAAATGGTTCTCTGCTGACAAAAAGTCACTTGGGGGCGATGTATGTTCTGCAGAAGTAAAATCTGGCTACTTCACTCTTTTGCTTTAGACAGAACCAGGCATCACATCATTGGGGCTCAACAAAATATTGCTGACCTGGGGACTGGCTGGTAGTTCTACCTGCCCCTGCCTGTACAGTGTGAGACTTACACAGATCCATCAGCACATTCACTTCCCCAAGTCTCAAGATGAGCTGCTTGTCATTCACATTCCATTTCAATTCTACTTCTGTCTAAGGGAGGGAAGAAATTCCCAGAGTATCAAAAAGGGAGGAGTGCATCTCAGGGGTTTTGCCAGTGCCAGAACTTCTTGAGCTCCGGATCTCAGCATGACTGGAGATTTGAGGGTCATAGTCACATGATGTGACACTCAGAGTAGTGTTGCTTTCAGGCCTTTATATCCTTTCAGAAAAGAAAAATCAGCCAGGCTCTACCAGCCCTTCTGCAGAGGTTGGCAGAGCCAGCAGTACAATTGGTTCTAATAGAACTTGTTTTCAAGCAGCTTATGGAATTGCAGTTACTCTCCCTTAATGGTCAGTTTTACTGCATACTGATGGAGAATGTGATTATAGGGTAGACATGCTTCACAGAAAATACATTTCTCTCTCTCCTACTTTTGTTCTCACTTGCAGTCAATTGCAAATAGAGTCTGAAACACAGAAAATTAGTTGAACTCTATTAGTAAGTAGGATGCCTTTCTTTAATTTTGCATACTGAGTTTATTTTTAGGGTATATATATGGTATAGATTCCCCCCTCACTCCCCATTTCTAGCAGCTCTACATAGAATCACACATTTTAATGAGCTTAGGGCACAGGTGTTGCAGGAAAAAAAAATAATGATGTTTGCCATTCATCTTTCAAATTAAATAATGTGTTTTTAAATAGTAACTTTTTTCATAATACATTATGGGAACAACATTTATCTGTCACATTTTAAAAGATGTATTTGTAATAAATGTAAATTACTTTTAGAAAATCAGTAATTAGGCTCATCAAAAAATAAACAATCTGCCACAAAAAAGATAATCTTTAGCATAGTTAAGTATAATAACTGTTATTTGAATAAGTTAACAAATTAGGGTAGATTGCTTCTGTAATTCATTTCCTATAGCACGAGTTTAGGTTACAGCATTAAGCTTCTGGAGAGGGGGTGGAGATGGCATGAGGCACCTCATACTTTGGGGAAATACAAGTCTCATATTCAAAAGCTCAAATTTCCTTCTTTAAACTTGATTGAAAAAGTATATTCATCACTAGGGCTTAGAAATGGGAAATAACAGAATTTTTGTGTCATGCTTAGAGGTACATCATCATCTCAGAATTATCAATCAATAGCTGTCTTTATTAACTTTGAAAAATGAAGAGTGGAATGGCTTTCTTAAAAATTTTGATGGAAATCAGCCTGTCACCTTCAGGCAAAATTCAAAAATTCTGTTTTTATCAAAATGCCATTACCCTGTCATATATTCTCTCTGCATTTGCTTTCTAGACCTGTTCTCAGTCTGTGTGTGGATAAATAAGAGCTGCTTCTTTAACATCACCATTCCCCTCCTGTTTGAATCCTCGGACTTGGCCATGATTAGGAGCTGTGACAGCACAGGCTTCCATGAGAGAAGCAAATGTGATGATAGTTACATCAGAGAGAAGCATGAAGGCATGTTTAAAGATGCCCAGATCAGAAGATGCAGCCTTTAACCTAATCATGGTTCATCTCCAGGCATTGAAGGGAGTGGGCAGTTCTGTGCACAGGAAACTTAAGTGGGGATCATAGTTACTGTGTATGCATTTTGATCAGAGAATATAATTGCAATTTGGAGAACCTTTATTCCTCCCTCAGTGGAAGAACTTGAGGCCCTAAATTATTTCAGCTACTTCTTCAAATTTTGTATTCTTCTTGCCAGAATGATATTGTAAAGACAATGTCACCAAAAATATCATGTATGATTGTTTTTCCTCCTTTTGCTTCACAGTTACTTGTATTGTTGAGAGTATTTCCTCTACTAAATGTCTTATTCTGATAAATATCCGCCATGACTAGTCATTTTGACTATTCTTATCTCCTATCATGGCTGCTTTGTTAATTCAAACTTATAATTTTAAACAGTGTATTTAAATATAGATGACTAGCACAAGGACTATACATACCTTTCAATGAGATGATTTTTCATGCTTGGAGAGGGTTACATTCTACCTATGCATATTTCTATGTTGTTCTTCATGAAGATTTAGAAGATTTTCTTCACAGGTTAAAGTTTTTGGGTTGGGATGTGATGCAACCTTGTCTTCTGGCTGCTCTGCTTGCAAGGAGAGGCCTGGAACGCTAGGTTTGGCTGAAGTACTATTATAGACTTCTGGCATTCCAGATTCAGCTGGGTTTTCTGAATTCACTTTTTCACTGTTCAGCTTTGAAGTAGTTGTTAACTCCAAGCTTTCTCTGGAGACAACAGAAGCTTGGGATAAACCATTCATTTCCTTTCTAACATCAGAACTTTTATGAGGGTGGGAACTTGAGAAAGCCACCATTTCTGTATCATCAGCAAAAAGAGACATATCACTTGACTCAGAAGAACCTGATGGTACTTTCAATGGCTTTGCAGCTTCACCAGGAAAAGCAGATTCAGTTGGAGGAGTGCTGGAGAAAAAGGACTCATCTCTATCCGGGTTATCATCAACACAGGCTTCAAAGAAGCATTCAATGTCTTCCTTGTCTTCTAAGCTAGAATCAGTGATGTCCGGTGGCAATGGGGTGTTGCTCTTCTCTTCTATGTAACTGGTGACCTCCCCACAATCACTGTCATGTGATGAAAGAGATAAATAGGAATAAAAGTCCCCTTTTCGCAGCTGAATGGGCCGATGAGAATGTTCCAGTACTTTTTCCTTGATTTGAGTTAATGAAGTAGGAGGTGCCACCTCATTTTCAGGTTGAGATTTATTTTTCAGAGCTGTTGAAGCCATGTCAATTATTTCTTTAACAAAGTTATGCACTGAACAATCTTCAGCATCTTTTTGATGGAAAACATCTGGCCCACAGGCACAACAGGAAATGTTGTCGCTGATAGAAGCAGTTTCCTCTGTTTCACTTTGTTCAACTGTAAGGCAGCAAACAGCAGATTTTCCAGCCACACTTGGCACATCATCAGATGAAGATTTTAGTATATCAGAGTCCTGTTTATCGATAGCTCTGGTTTTAGAAGGCAGTTCTGGGCAAGACTTCTCAGTGACAGTAGAAGCAGCACTTTGATTTTCAAAATGGTTGTGGCTTTGACATTCCTTTGGAAGATCGGGAACAATTTGGGGAAGATCTGAACTATTCATATATGCTTTACAGTTACAATGCTCGTTCTCTGAAATCTCTCTCCCAGTTGAACCAACATTTTCCGTCTCCTTTGAAATTCCATTCAGTTTGTCCTCCTGCCTTTCTGGAGTACTTTCAATATTGCCATTTTCCATGTCAGCCACATATGGGTCTTTATTAACTTTGAAAATATTTTTCTTATTTTCCCCCTTTATCCCTAACTCACCAGTATGGGATATATTCTTAGCATTTCCATTATTTTCAGAGAGATGTTTTAGGGAGCCATTTAGAAGGGCCTCAATGTTCAGTGTATCAGAGGGATTGGTCATCTCACTACTACTTACATCCTTATTGCCTTTTATTTCATCACTGAGATTACACCTTTTCTTATCTCTTGTCAAGGAAAGCTTTGGTCTAATCCAGGTCTGCAGTTCATTCTTTATATAGTCCAGCCCTGACATCAAGTTGCATTCTTCATAAATTTCATCATCTGTTGCAATACTAGAGTCATCATCCTCATCTTTGATGCAAAGCTCTTCTTCTGTCAAGGTGAGGGTAGAGCTGGAAAGGAGGTCACTGTCATCTTCATCATCAGTGCAAGCAGAGGTGCAGGAGACATTAACAATCATGCTGACATTGACATCACTTTCATCAGCCACTGAACGAGTCAGGCGCTTCCGGAATGATGCATTCGATTCTGGCATCTTGTTCTTGTGTAACACAATATCCTCTGAGCAAAGAGAAAGCTCATCACTGCTGCTAAATTCTGTAAGAGAGGCAGGTGAGTCTTCATTGATAGAAGACGCCATGTCTAATGACAGCTGACCAGTGAAGGACATCTTTTGGGAACTGCTCTGGAGAGTGATATCAGAAACACTTCGCTTCATCTTTTGTTCTGAGGGGCTCTGAATATTCTCTAAACGATTCAGGAGATCTAATGTCCTTTTACTTAGTTCACCAACTGAGCCACTGCTCACACTTATATCCCCAGAGCTATGACAGCTAAAAAGATCTTCATTACTTTTATAGGATGTCAACCAACTTTCTAAAGAAGTGCTTCGTTGGAGGTTGTCACTGCCATGTTTAAAGATGCCCAATCCATATAAATCACTCCCTGGAGAAAGGGATTCAACAGATGAACTATGAGATAAAAGGGAGAGCTGTTTGGTGTTCTGCATGCCAGCGAATGTCTTCTCTACATCACCACTTTTATATGAATTGCGATCCACTTCATGGGATGTACTTGCCAAAATCCTTTCATGGGGAGGTACATCAGGTTGTAACTCTGTAGCCTGATGTTTAGATTTGCAGGATTTTTTATCAAAATAAAAACCATGAAGTAGGGGACCCTCCACATGTACTTTTTCACTTTGTGATTGCTTCATTATCATTGGTAATTTGAGTTTTGAGCCTTGGAGGTAGGAGTAATCATAAAATGTAAACACATCATGTTTCCCTTGTAGTTCCCCTAAACAATCAGGGGTATGTTTGGTAACACTGTTTAAATCTCCAACTTTTCCATTTATACAACCCATTGATGAAATGGATATCTGAGAGCTATTTGGAAGCTTTATGTGCTCCTCTTCATCTTTAAACTTTTGCTTTAATACGTTAACAGCATCTCCTATTTGTGGGTCCAGATGTTCAGTTTCAGGATTACTTGGGGACCCATCCACTGCATTAAGCAAGCACATTTCAGAGTTGGTAGTAGTTTCAGTGTCTCCTTCACTGACAATTCCACTCTCACTGCCAGAATTCTGGCTCATGTCTCCTCCATGGCATGGGCATGTCTTTACCAAACTGGAACCCCCTAGAAGGTCTGGCAAAGATTTGGTAGATGAAAAGGAAGAGTCTTTACTGAGACTCTTAGTTAAAACACTAGGCTGTGTCACACTGGTGAACTTTGGGTTGTTTTTCAGAAATGGCAGGTGGTTTTCTTCATACAGTTCAACATTGTGGAGGCTATACACTTGATAAATATGTGGACTGGAGGGGGCAGTAATACTTGAAGCATACTGAGATCCTACATGGTCACCTGCATCCTCAGCATAACCGGGATCCTCACTACCTGTCTCTTCAAGCTTCAAAGAAGGCATGACAGGTTGGGGTTCTTGGTCAACATCATTTGATTCTTCATTCAAACTAATTAACTTATTACTTATGTCAGTTTCATCCCATTCCAGAGCATCCTCACTTGTCCCATTTAGGTCCATCAAGCCAGGATCAATCACATTCAAACTTTCCTATGCAGGAGAAGGAAATAAAGGAGAAAATTTTATCTTTTAAGGTCCCTTGGAAATATTCCTGATGAACATAGATGCAAAACCCCTCAAAAAAACATTAGCACCAAATTCAACAATGTATTAAAAGGATCATAAATCATGACCAAATGGGGTATATTCCTGGGACACAGGATGGTTCGACATCTAAAAATTGATCAATATAATGCATCATATCAATAAAAGATAAAAATCATATAATAAATATCAATAGATATTGAGAAAATATTTGATAAGATTTAACATTCATTTATGACAAAAATCTTTTTAAAAGGCCATATGAGACAAACCCACAGTTAACATCATATTCAATGGGAAAAAAAAGAGGCTTTCCTTTAAGATCACATACAACCAGTATGTCCACTTTCATCACTACCATTCAACACAGTATTGGAAGTCATAGTTAGAACAATTAGGTAAAGAGAAAGATATAAAAAGAATCCAAATTGGGAAAGAAGTAAAACTATCATTATTTATAGACGACATGATAATATACCTAGAAAACCCTAAACACACTAAAAAAGTATTAGAAACAATAAATCAGTACAGTAAAATGGCAGGTTACAAAATCTTTTGCATTCTTATATGCAAAGCAATGAACTAGAAGAGAAAGAAATCAAGAAAAAAACTCCCATTTATAATTATGTTAAAAAGAATTAAATTCTGGGCCTCCCGGTGGCGCAGCAGTTGAGCGCTGGCTTGAGAAGCTACCCACAGCCTCTGCAGCGCCGGTTCGGTGAGGGTCCCAAATGGTGCGCAGACCTCTCCTGCTGCCCGCTGCTCCCCTCAGCAGTGTACTTCAGTCCTTCTGCTTGCTCTGCTCCCCGCTATGGTTCTGGTGAATTCTCTCACCCTCCCACGTTTCTGACTGTACCCAGTGCTTGTATAAATAAATAAATAAATCTTTTTTTAAAAAAAGAATTAAATTCCCGGGAGGGATCTTAACCAATAAGGTGAAGGGGAAGGATCTGTGCAATGAACATTGTGAAATATTGTCAAAAGAAATAAGACATAAAGAAATGGAAAGATATATTCAACTCATGTGTTAGAAGAATTAACATTATTAAAATGGCCATCTTACCTAAAGCAACAAACAGATTCAATGCAATACCTATCAAGGCTCCATTGGCATTCTTCAAAGAAATAGAACAAAGATTACTAAAATTCATTGAACCACAAAGACCTTAGATAGCCAAAGTAATCCTGACAAAAAGAGAAAGATGGTGGTATCACACTCCCAGACTTCAAATTATATTTCGTAGGAACAGTAATCAAAATACTATGATACTGCAACAAAAATAGATACACAGACTAAAGGAGTAGAATTGAGAGTCCAGAAATAAACCCATACTTATATGGACAGTTAACCTATGATAAAGGAGCAAATACTATGTACATTGGAGAAAGGAAAATCTCTTCAACATGTGGGGTTGGGGAAACCGGACAGCCACATGTAAAATAATGAAACTAGACCACTACCTCACACCATATACAAAAATTAACTCAAAAATGGATCAAAGACTTGGGTGTAAGACCCGAAGTCATAAAATGCATAGACAAACACACGGCAAAATATTCCACAACATTATCATCAGGGATGTCTGTGGGAACTAGATTCTAATAGCAAGGGAAACAAAAGAAATAATAACAAATGAGCCTACCTCAAATTGAAAATATTCGACACAGCAAATGAAATGATAATTAAAACAAAAAGACACCCTGCACCTCCCTGGTGGTGCAGGGGGTGAAGCACAGCACTGTGAAGCCATCTGCAGTCTCTGCAGCTCTGGCCAGGGAGCTACCCACATGGTGCAGCAGACCTCTCCTGTCTCGTCTGCTGCTCCTCTCAGCAGTGTGTTTCAGTCAGTCTGCCTGTTCTGCTCCCCAGTCTGTCTCTGGTGCATCCTCTCAGCCTCCACACCTCTGGCCTGAACCCCAGTTCTTGTAGGCATAAATAAATAAATCTTAAAAAATAAAAAAGATACCTTATTGAGTGGGAGAAGGTATTTACATATAATACATCTGATGAGGGGTTAATAATCAAGGTCTACAAAGAACTCATGCAATTCAACAACAAGAAGACAAATAATCCAATAGGGAAAAAATGGGCAGAAGACTTAAATAGAAACATCTCCAAAGAAGACATTAAGATGGAAAGAGGTACAGAAAAAAAAAGTGCTCATCATCGTGAATCATCAGGAAAATTGAAATCAAAACCACAATGAGATAGTTGTGAGAACGGCCCCCACACCAAAAGAAAGAAAGAAACGAACAAACAAACAGAGAGAGAGAGAGAGAGAGGGAAGGAAGGAAGGAAGGAAGGAAGGAAGGAAGGAAGGAAGGAAGGAAGGAAGGAAGGAAGGAAGGAAGGAAGGAAGGAAGGAAGGAAGGAAGGAAGGAGAAAGAGAGAGAGAAAGGAAGGAAGGAAGGAAGGAAGGAAGGAAGGAAGGAAGGAAGGAAGGAAGGAAGGAAGGAAGGAAGGAAGGAAGGAAGAAAGAAAGAAAACAACAAGTGTTGGAGAGGATGTAGAGAAAAGGGAATTTTGCACACTGTTGGTGGCAATGCAGAATCATCCAGCCCCTATGGGAAATAGTATAGGAGCATCTCAAAATATTAACGGATTTATCATATGATGCAGGAATTCTACTCCTAGATATCTATTCAAAGAATTCAAAAACACTAATTCGAAGAGATTTATGCACTCCTATGTTCATTGTAGCACAGTTTAGAATAACTTAAGTGCTCAAGGACAAATAAGTGGATTAAGAAGATGTGGTATATATACAGAATGGAATACTATGCAGCAATAAAAAGATGAACTCTTGCCATATGTGACAACAAGGATGAAACTGAAAGGGATTATAATAATGGAAATAAGTTAGAAAGAGAAAGACAAATACTGAGTGGATTCACTAATTCGGAATTAAAAAAAAAAAAAAGCCCAGACAAAACCGAAGCAATAACAACCTGTCTGTAGAACTGAGGCTGCCAAAGGGAGGTTGAATATGTAGAGAAAAGTTGGGGAGGGGAACAAATGGGCTATGGGTGCCTTGGAGGTGAGTGTGTTGTGGTAATATATATCTAAAGAGGTGTGATCCTACACCTCGGAATCATATTAGTGTTGCAAACCAATATTGCCTCAATGAAAAAAATTTCTTGGAAGAATCAAGAAAGAAAATTGTCCCAAACATGGATTTAAAAAATAGCATAATTATTAACTCTATTCATCTCTGGAATAACATCCAAAATTATTGAAATAGGATTTTCTATCAATAGGAATTTATCACTGAAGGCAAAACACAGATTAAATATAAGAAGTTTATGATAGTCAGGAAGTAATGTATGGAATTAGCCATTTCCTATTGATTTAAAACTTGGATTAGGTGAAGATAAAACTGACAGGTAAATGAGGGCTAAGAAGTGTATAGCTCATGATATCTCTTAAGGCACTTTCATTTTAATATGGTTTTAGTCCCAGAATTCATAGCAAAATACTATCTGCAGCCATACCTGACAACCTCTTCTCATCTCTATCCCTGGGTTCTCCACTTGAAGTTGCATTTCCTTAGGAAAATAGAATAGAATTGTACCTACCATATAAAGACATTTATAGTCCAGAGGCTCTAGCTTGTTTATCCCTTCTTCTGCCTTCCCTTTTAGGACTCTGCCTCTTCAGAACTCCATCCTGCTCCCAATCAGACTCTAGATGAGTAATACCAGACTGATTTCCTCACCTACATCTTCTTCTTGGACCCTAACTCTCAGGTTCCAGTGCTCCTTGACAGTCTCTTAATCACAGTTCCTTCTCTTCACCACACTCTGACATGTTAACTTATCTTGCTATTGTCATTCTTCCCCTATTTCTTACAGGCAGGAACCTCTTTCTCTGGCCCACATCCAGCACGAGAATACCTTTCTGAAGACTTTCCTAACTCCTAACAATGAAGTAGCCCAGATTCAACTACATTGCTCTCTGTAGGCACAGTCAGAACACTTGCTCTTTCCTTGGATCCCCCATTTTAGTCCTGTTTAGGGAGAATGACACATTTTGGAACATAATAGCTGAATAGGCTTCTGGATTCTGTTCAGATACCTTTACCATCCTCACTTGCTGTCCAGCTGTCTGGATTTATACTAGAGCCAAGAGAGGTGAAATCAGCACTATAACCCTGATAGACTTATTCACAGACAGAAATTCCAGCAGAAATTTGCAGTTTGGCATATACTTAAGCTGAGTACTTAGATGGATATGCATGCCTTTAGAATCATACAGAGGTTGACTTTGATGCTTACTAGCTTCCTGACCTTGGCCAAGTTGCTTGACATTTCTGAGCACCAGCCTCCTCACATCACCTGTTAAATGGAAATAGTACTATCTAACTTTCATGATAATTCTGAGTATTAAATGAGCTAATGTTTGTAAAGGTTGGGAGGCAGTATAAGGCAGCTATAATTCTGAATATATGTAAAATTGCTCTAGTGTGGTCTTGAGTCAATTCATAAAGGGTTCTCTTTGCCTTCTTCATTACATCCTTTTCATCATTTCTTTCAATTTTCTCTTCAACCACAAGGGATTCATGACATAGTAGGTAGAAAAAGGTATAACACAGTGTAGCAGGTCAGCATATTTGCATTACAATTCAGAATTATTCTAACAGCCTGGTTGAAAAACAGACCACGATGCTTTTATTCCTCAGTAGTGGGAAAAAAGGCTTCACCAGAAGCACATTAGCAGAATATTCCTAAGAAACCCTCAATCCTTCCTGAAACTAACAGCTAAGGGAAACCACACAAACACATTAAGTATGAAATACCCATTAGCACTTTATTATACAGGATGGGTAAGAGATTATCTATATAGCCTACTTAAGTTTCAAAAGAGGCCAGTTACAAAGTAAACATTAATTAAAGAATATTTTTTAAATTTTATAACAGAAATCTTTCCTGCTGCCAATGTTACAGCAGTTAATCTAGTATACCAGCAGTCATCACACTCACTTAGATATGGAGTACATTCACTGTGATGAATTTTTATTAGAGTTTCTGTTTATTCTTCGCTTGCTGATAAAGGAAGTACTAATGACCAGTTAGTGTGGCTAATGAATGTTAAAATCTTCAGCTGTAGGAACAATCAATCAGTCTAATCAAATAGTATATTAATTTCAAATACTATCCCAGCTGACACCGTACTCTCTGAATGCTAATAAATAATTCAACTAGTCTTTCAATGGAGCTCTCTTCATAACTCTGGTTGACTTTTTAACATTTAGCAGCACAGATTTTCCATGAGAGTCCCAACCCAGGGTGCTCACACCGAGATGCAGGAATTTTGCCATCTGGATGCATGCCGGGAGCTTAGCCCAAGTGAGGCCTGTAACTCTGACTGGTCTTCCATGACACAGTCATTTTCTAACCAAATGCTGCCTTTATGACTCTACAAATGCATGTCCAAAAAAGTACAAAATTTATAGCAGCACCTAAAAGAACAAATCCTTTGCTCAATAAAGTAGTCAGAGTGGAACATTTCTATAAGAATAGATTAAACTTTTCCCTCCTTAATTCTCTCCCTCCTTATAAACTTGTTAAATTTATTGTAATTTCTGAAAGTTTCGGTATATCAATTCCAGATAATATCTGACAAGAGCCACTAAAAAAATCATTCACTTTAGATTTTAAATTTTACATATTAAATAAGTACTATTCTGCCCTAATTCACTCCCTTCTGTTGTGGATTAAATTCTGCCAGCATTTTCAATAAAATCTCCATTTCTTTAAGACATTACCTCAAATAAAAAACAGACCTGGGGGAGAGGCAAGAAAGTGGGGAAAGTTCCCAATAGGAGGGAGATTAGAATATTTATGACTAAAAAGTTGCCTTTGGGAAAAAAGATGTATAGAGTGATGTAATGAGAGGGGAAATTATTTGGTTGAATGCTTTCTTTGATGAAGCCCAAAACTTTCAAACTAATTAAACATTTTTATTGTTTTTCTAGAGAAACTACCTGATACTTTTTTAAAAGCCATAAATATAAATGATAAAGTGATAAATCAAAAACAAATTTGGATAAAAATCTATGAATATTTGACTGAAACTAAAAGGATGGTGAGTAGAAAATGATGTTCTTGTAGAGTCTGCCATTCCAGAGATAATTGAGTTAAATTAATTCATTCCTGGGTCTTACATTCATAAACTTGCTTCACTAGCACAGAATTTTGGGTCTTAACCCAAGGATGCCATATAAATAATTGCATACACATGTACACACACTGTTACATAGCTGCTCAATAAACAAGTAGAAATATTGGTCCTAATTTATTGTTAGTATTATTGCAATCCAACTACTTATATTAGCAGAACATATAGAGAGAAAGTAATCAAAAGTAACTAGTAAAATGACTATGACAAAAGAAACTAACTTTCCAATGACAGCAAGTAATACAGATACAAATTAACTTTCTTCTGTACAGTACTTGGGTGGGTTTAAGTTGGGTTTCTCAGTTTTGCATTTCTAGCATTTTCTTTAAATTTCAGGTTAAATGGTCGGTGTCTGTAACAGATGAGAAATACCTCACCAGTTATCAAGTAGAGATGAAGGAACTTGACTTTCTATAAAATAATTAGACAGAAATCTGATATAGCAACACCTGGATTTCTTTAATTTCCCTTAAAAAATTGCATCTTTTGAAAAGCTAGACCACTTCAAAAAGACAAGAATGAACTAAGTGTTTCTTCAAACTTCTGGTGTTAAGAATGGGCAAAACCATTAGGAGATCTTGCAATTTGTATTCCTTCCATTTATTCTTGATGTAAGAGTTTATGAAGCAACATCATATGCAAAGCCCTGGAAGGAGAGATTTATCTACAGAAAAGTAGAATACAACAAAGTCTTAAGTAAGTAAAAATGATAAAACATAAACAATATTAACTATAATAGAAAAAAGATTCATTTTATATTTACCTAGGCTGAAAACAGAATGTATGGAGGCTTGAGGGGGTGACAGGAAAGAGGGAGCAAATAATATATGAATCAGCGTGAGGGGATCTATTTAAATGAGGGGAAATTCTAGTCTTCGTGTCTTTACTCTGTAATACTTTTTCCAGCATTTCTCACCCCCCCATTTCCAAATCTAAAACCAGGTCTGAGCATTAGGTGCATAATTATTTTCCTAAATTAGACTTAGGTAGAATTTTAAAAAACAAAACAACACCAACAACAATAAACAACTACTCCTCAGAAAATTAAAAAAAGCTTATAAGAAATATAAATATATATAGTACTTTGCCTTTTGTTGGGCAGAGAATAAATTCAGAACTATTAAGAAAAAAAACAAATAGAAAAGTAAAAAAAATCACTATCAACCATTTTTAGATTTGGTGCAGAATCTTAGATGCTGGTTTGAATCCTGATTCCACAGCCACACCCCAATCCCACATGTTAACTCTGTTATCCGGGACAAATTATTTAACATCTGTATGCCTTAATGCCATCATTTGTATATCTATGATAATCATGGCATTTTGTGTCAACTTTAGAGACTGCTGGGAACTTTAAGTAAGGAAATGTATGTAAATTCCCATGGGAGGGGTCTTGCACACAGTAGAGATACAGTGAATGGAAGCTCTCATGACATGAGAGGAAGACAGTAAGACTGAATGTTAAATAACTGTAATAGTACTGGCATTAAGACGGGTGGCTGTTTTGACTGATCTCCTAGTGCCATCGCATGCTTGAAATTCAAGGAAATCAACTTCAGTTAGTTCCCTCACTCACTCCCACTGTACTGTAAATGGGGTGATGGGCTGATTTGTCTTTGTATTGTGCAAGCTGGGCTTATCCTTCAGAAATAACTAAATGAGAAAAGATACCTATCCAGCTCTCAGCAATGCCCATAACTCAAGGACTTTCTATTTCCTGAAAATAATCTTTTTTATAAAGGCAGGTCCATTGTCTGTGAAATTGTATCACAACTGACACATTAGAGCAATCAAATCCTGCTCACTATCTATCAGATTGACAATAATGTTAAAGTAACTTGTCTCAGCTCAGAAAACACTTTGAAGGTCTATCTCACACTAATGATCAAAAACTGTTCTAGTGAATGCTCTTTCTCAATAATGAAGCTGATCAGAAACTCTAAACAGACAAGTAAAACCTAAAGTCATCTCACAAATCTCACTAAAATGAGAACTGACATGGACATATTTCCTAGTCCTAACTATACAGATATTTTTGAAATGGTGGAAAATGAAAAATCCATGGGATGTTGTTTAAAAGCAAGTTTTATTATATTAAAAAGTGCCTAAGTTTTCAACCAGGATCAGCGATGAAAGAGAGTCCAATACTGGGAAGCAGTTTTTCCTCCCAGACAAAGTCATGAGGGAAGGAGATCTGTCTGTCCTTTCTCCTAGATCCTCCATATCTGAAACAGTGCTTGGCAGAGAGCAGGTTCTCTCTCTGAGAACTAAACGAAGTTTAGTGAATGAACTAAATGAAGAAAGACTTGTCCTCATGAATTGTTGAAGGTATTTGGGGTAAGGTGCAGAGGTTAAACACTACCACTGCAAACC
The DNA here is from genome assembly GCF_964194135.1 of Talpa europaea. Classification (NCBI taxonomy): domain Eukaryota; kingdom Metazoa; phylum Chordata; class Mammalia; order Eulipotyphla; family Talpidae; genus Talpa; species Talpa europaea. The sequence goes on along the minus strand of NC_140075.1, from coordinate 69,588,827 downwards.
CAGCTAGAGAATTTCTGACTTTCTAGCTAATGCTATCTCTCAGTTATAAAAGCTAGTAGCCTTGAAAATATGCTCAGTGAAAGGAATCAGACACAAAAAGTTATAGATTGTATGGGTCCATTTATAGGAAGTATCCAAACCAGGTAAATTCATACAGAATGAAAACTAGTATTTGCTAGGAGTTGAGGTAGGGGATAATGGGAGGAACAATTGCTTAATGGATGTGGGAATCTCCTTTTGGGGGGATAAAAATATTTTTTGAAGCTAGATAGAGGAGGTAGTTACACAATAATGTAAATGTACTAAATTGCACTGAATTGTTCACTTGAAAGCGTACAATTTTAGGTTACATTAATTTCAACTTAATTTAAAAAAAGATAAAAGTTGAGTATCAGGGTGCATAACACCACTGTACTAAGGTCTTCATCATTTTCTGGTTGGGTCACCAGTGACTTTCTGTAAGCCTAATCCAAGTGAATCTCCTTTTGGACATATTTTACTTGATTCCTCTTTTGCTTTTGACTCTGTTCTTAAAATGTTCTTTTAATTATCTTGATAAGCCTTTTCAAAAAGTCTCCATTGGCTGTTAAATGTCTATATGTTTCACAGTGCTGTCTTTGCTTTATTTTACCCTACAGACTTCTCTACCATAGGTTTAGTCACATGAGGTCTGATGGTCTATTATTTTGGAGGGTATATAGGCTACATTGAGGAGAAAGATTTGGAGAAAATAGTGAGGAAAGGGAGATTGCAGGAAGAGGGAACAGTACGAAGCAAAGTCAGATGGGATGGAGCTTGTGGGTACTTTAAAGGAGTGATGAGCAACTAGCAAAGGAAACACAAAAGGAAAATGCAAGCAGGATCAGAATAAAAATCTGGGAGCTGAGAGAAGGAGATTTTTCATCTAGTGGATGACAGTGTTATAGGAGCAGAGATGATAATAATGGGAGGTGAGGAAAAACCCGAATAAACAAAAAGAAAGTCATTTGCCAACTTAAGAGAAGGCAGATCCTAGAGGTGGGTGGGTAAGGAAATGAGGACAGGACATGCTAGGAGGAAGCCTGAAGGAACCCAGTTTCACAGAAAAACTGCTTTTGAAACTGGGATCCTGGTGCTGCCACACTCAATTCACTACTTCCTTTGCCCTCTAGCACCAGTCTGGGAAAGGGGAACAGAAGTGCAAAAACCATGGAGGCCACAGAATGTTTAAGAAACTCTTTAACTGCTCAAATACTTCTTCCCTCAATTCCAGACACAGTTCTGTCCATCCTCACTCTTTTTAAAACCAAAGCAAAATTCCTACTTAATACTTTAAAGTTGATATTGTATATGAAGTATATATAGTCAAGAACTTTAAGTTTAAATAAACAGGGTGATCATGAGGCTACAGGATGGAATTCTATAGAAGAAAGGACACATAAAATATGTGCATTTCTTACTTCCCTTTCTGAAACTTCAGTTTCCTGGGAGGGTCTACCCCACAGGAGGGCTATTTTGATTCAGAGGCAATAAGTTTATACCAAAGAAGTAAAGAAATTTAGATACTGTCATAATTTCTTAGTTACTCTGAGAAGTAGTAAACTCAGTGCTAAGTGGCAACAGATGAATGCCTTGCATAAAGCTATGTTTTTTTGTTTGTTTGTTTTTAAAGATTTATTTATTTCTACAAGCACTGGGTACAGTCAGAAGAGTGGGAGGGTGAGAGAATTCACCAGAGCCAGAGTGGGGAGCAGAACAGGCAGACTGACGAAATACACCGCTGGGGGGAGCAGTGGGCATGGCAGGAGAGGCCTGCGCGCCATGTGGGACCCTCACCTGGCAGCTAGGGATCGAACCAGCACTGTAGAAGTTGTGGGCAGCTTCTCAGCCCGGCACTCAACCACTGTACCACCGGGGAGGCCCATGTTGTTGTTTTTTTTAAGACTTATTTATTCATGCATATTAGAACTGGGGTACAGGCCAGATCTGTGGGAGGGTGAGAGGATTCACCAAAGACAAAGCAGGGAACAGAATAGGCAGACTGAGGGGAGCAGCAGGCAAGACAGGAGAGGTCTGCCGTGCCATGTGGGTATCACCCTGGCCGGCTGGGAATCAAACCCGTGCTACAGAGACTGCAGACAGCTTTACAGCTCTGTGCTCAATCCGCTGCGCCACCAGGGAAGCCCCAAAGCCATGTTTTTCTTAAGCAATTATTATAGAAATCTTTCATATTTATTAAGCATCCATTTTAGGAAAAAGTTACTTTCCCACACTATTCTGAATGGTTTACTAAAAGTAACTATAAAAATAATCTACTACCACTGGCAAACAAGTTATTTTATCTTGACTGCTGCTGTATGCGAAAACATATTAAAATCTTTATTATATTCAGAAATACTGATAGGAAAATTGGTTTATTTCTCTTTCTCAGTCATTTGAGTTTCCCGGAAAATTTCTCTAGAGTTTCAAGTACCCAAATTTAGAATTGTTAAAAAATGAATTTTAAAACATTTAGGGAAAGAAGTAAAACAAATAAAAAGAAATACAAAAGGCAAATAGTCTCATTGAAGTTATAAAAAAAACCCAAAAGGAAAAAAAATAGTGGCATTTCCTTCATTCTACTACACAATAAACCTAAACCTATCTGGATGACAATGACAGATCCACATGCCAACTGCATAAATGATCACATCTGACATCTTTTTGGGGGCATTGGTCTAGATGTCTGATTGCTGGGAGTTGATATAACATTTGAGTTTTGTGTCCCTACATGTAATTTTTGCTTCACTTTGCCTAAGTGAAAAATACACTCTTTTCCCTCCTTTATCAACAAATATTTTCTATTGATAAAAAGCTTATGATTTTTAAAACCTATAAAGGATATTGCTAGTAAAGAAGTAAATAATCTTGTAAATAAATGTTTACTAAAACATGGAATACTTTTTAATGACATGAACATGGGTTGCCAAGTTTCAGACTGAATTTTAAGAACACAAGGTTTGAAACATGGACCTGTGGTAGCCTTGGGTAGAAGGACAGCTTTGCCAACATGCTGAGTTCTGCCTGAAAAGTCAAACATCAGATAAAGAATTCACAAACCCATGTCAAGGATCTGTGCCTTTTACAAAGTACATATTAGTAGAGAAAATTTTGTCTTTTCACTTTCAACAAGGGTACACATTAAAAGTCAACATTGTGTTACTAAGGTTCTTAATTGTTTGCTCCTTTCAGATAAATAGGGTATCTGTGTTTTTTGTGTTTTTTTTTTTTTAATTGTAAGACTGTGATCACAACTTACCATTCAGAGAAAAACATATCAGAATAAAATTTTGACCAATTTAGAAAATGAAATTAAGAATGACTAAAAATGGTGGATATCATTTTAATCTCTTTTCCATCTTATTTACACCAATGAACCAAATCTGTTTTGATTTTCTCAGATTATCATCTGAGGTTCAAAGTTTAAGATGATTAATAGGCCGGTTAACATAGATTTGTTTTCTTAAGAGGCTTAACTCTTGTTTCTACATCTGATTTTATTTCACTTGATTTACATCTTTATTTTAATAGCCTCACTTAAAGATAACTGCTTTTAGATTCAGGGAGGACTAAAAAGTCTCAGAATTACTGGAATACCTCCCTTGATCCCCCATTATTGGAGAGTATATAAGTAAGTTACACTTGATGCTAGAAAAATTGTTTGAAATTTCAGGATGAATTTTCCTAGGAGGTAATAAATGTCTTTGAAGTAAGTTTTCAAGAGATTTTATACTTCTGATTCATACAGTCCTCAGATATGTTAAAAATGCAGAATTCTTGAGGGATTTTCTTTTGCTATCTCAAGGGAAAAATCCTAAGGATCCTGAGATCTGATTAGATTTAAAAACTCAATCTTGATTGGAATAGAAGCTCTCAGCCTGAGTCTCAGGAAGGAGGCTCTTGAGAGTTTTAAATGTCATAACCTTAATTCGAACTGTAACCCAAATCAAAGGTTCCAAAATCAAAGCAATGTAAATTTCATTCTAGTGGAAAAATAATCTGAAAATGTAAATTCATTTTTTAATTAAAAAAAAGCAGTATTAGAGACTTAGGGTCACCTTAATTCCTTAAAATCATTACAACCGCCTCCCCCATATCTTTAGATATGAGTCCTTGAGCTAGGAACTAAGAGAGTTTATGGAGTTTACAGCCCAGGGAGGCAAGATATTGACAGGTAAGTGGACTTAATTGATTGGGCCAGACCTGCTGAATTTTACTATTCCCTGATAATTGCAGCATTCCTGACTGGTATCTCTGCCTTGCTTGTAGTTAGTGAGGAGTGCAGCAATCTGACTACACAAAGTTTGTCTGCTTTTTAAAAAATTAATAAATGACAAGTAATGAGGGAAATATAATGCTAGGTGAGGTCAGTTTCTTACCAAATCAACAATAGCTTTCAAAAGTCTCCTCTATATGAGACATTCTCTCCTGGCAACGGTCATCACTGCTATTAGGAAGCATGAAGAATGCTAGGATAGTGATCCCTTACGTTTATCTGCAGATAGTTCGAATGCGAAGCTAACAAAAGCTTTATTTTTTTCTCCAAAATTAAAGTTGTCCCACCCACCAAAATAATCATTTTCCCTCATAATAAAGTCACTAGATGGGCTGTCACTCCATAAACTTTAGAAACTCATTTATTATGTTGCCTGATCAGAACTTGCGTTTATTTACACAGTGTACCCATAAAAACCAGCTTTCATGATTGCTGGGGAGAAATAGTCCAGCTCCCTTTGCTGGGGAAGGTGAAGCTGGAGAAGATAATTAACCATGAAACAATAAGGAGGCTTGCTGGGTAAGCAGTAGTGTGAAAACAGTTACTCCTCACAAAAGAGGGGAAATTAGCTTGCTGGATAAAAAAGGAAGTGTCAGATTGAAGACTGAAAGGCCTGCCAAGAGAAGTAGATAGCTCTATGCATCATTAATGAAATTTTTTAACACTTAAACGCCACAGCTGTCCACATTTAAATGCATGTAAATGCCATGTGTTTCCAGAGATTAATATGCATGCTTAAATATTTCTTTCCCCCTTAAACTTCGAGATGCTGTCTCTGTCTGTTTCATTTCACCTACTTTCTTTCCAAGAATAAAAATGCACTAGCTTTCTCAGCATTGTGTCCTCATTTCCAAAACCCACATACACCGAGTATCCCTGATATGGGCAGCCTGCTCATTATATTTTAACAAACACATTATTTTACATTCATAATACAGATATTTTAGTAAACAGAAAGTTTGTTTTGATTTTGCTGCTTCACAGAGTGAAGACTTATGATGTGCGTTTCCTTTCAAAACTTCCTCCTGGAGCATTAGTGCTCCCTGAAGCAACCCCATTTTGGCAGAAATTCAGTTCTGTGCAGTGCCAAAAGAAATAGAATAAACAAACACTGCTCCATGCAGCTGGCGAGATAATTTACATATTACTGCACACCAAACATGAAGACCTGAATATGGATTAGAGCTACAGTGATGACACAAATGTCATATAGATAAAGAGAAACAAAATCCAACACATCGTTGTTTATTTTACCACTGCTACTATATGAGTGCCACTCAGAAAGGGGAAAAAAAAAAGGAAGAATTGTTTTTTAAAAATTGGACTCCTTTCCTTATTTGAAGAGGGTTCTTTCAGACTATAAAACTAGAAAAGAGCAAAAAGGCATGGGTTATTTTGGATCCCCTAGGATTCTGTGCTTTTTCTGTCTTGTGCATTAAACCAATTTTAATGTACATCAACTTAGATGAAGTGGGTTAGTGATCTTACAGGGACAACTTTGACATACAAATATACCTGAAATACTATCCGTTCTTTTCCATCCTTGATCATTTCTTCTGAGCATTGTGCTCTTTAATTGAGAATTTAAGTTCCATGAATGGGATCCTTGGGTAGGGAGGTCCAGGAGGTCATATAGACCTATTAAAGCTTTTTCAGGACACACCATTCAGTAGACAGAACTTGACTAGAGAGTTCAGCTAACATATCTTCTGTCCTCATTCCTGCATGTGTTGATTACTACAAATTGGTTGGCCCCTCCTGCCCATAATTAGATGTATAGTTTCCTAGGGAGGAAGGGACATCTCTCTGGACATTTATTGCTTTAACTCCTTTTCTAGTTCTTGGAATGACAGAAGTGTTAAAAAGGTAAAACTTAACAAAATGATGATGGTGATAGGGTAAGGCATAAAGACAATGAAAATTATTTTATTTTCCACCAAATTAAAAATTCTTTATCCTGCATTGGATATGGTTGACTTTTCTTTCATGAAAACACTGCTCTTGAAACCAGATTAATTTAGGAACTTCTAACACTTTAATCACAAGAAGTAATTGTCATTATGCCTACATTTGTTTAAATATAAAAACAAAGGGAAAGATCAGATAGATATTATTAAAGTTTAATAGTCAAGGAATCTTCTTTAACATTGAAGAAACAAACCATTTGAGAGAAATCAAGGCACATGAAGTTATATATCAGGTGAGGAAAAGGTTGTATAGGGACTTATTTTCTATAGCATTTGAGAAATTGCTATGACTAAGCCAATAAAAATGTTCTCCATTTTCATAACTTGAAACTCAAACTGCAGCAAGAAAAAGTAGGTATGATACAGCAGGAGTTGTCATTAAAAGGGAAACTAAATATGGACACCCATGGACTTTTGTAAAATATCTATCCATAGCCTTTAAACAGAGGTGATAAGAATATGTTCAGGATAATCTGTCACACCACTTTCAAATCAAGCTTCCTAAAATAAATCCTTTAATTGTATTACTTCTTTTATTAAAAACAAAACAAATTAAGAAAACAACTTTCAATGGCTATTTTTTTCCTCTAAATTATTCCGACTGACTTTTAAGATATTCCATAAATGGGTCACATAAAAATGACTGAAATTTATTTCTTCCTGTTCCTCCAAATCTGTCCTTCACTGTACTAACAGCCTTATGAATATTCCCTGTTTACCCTCACATCCTGTTCATAGTAGGTATATTTTTTTTAATACATTAATGTGGTTTCTATTGTCTTTACCAAACCTTTCACCAGATTCTTTGGATATTCAACCCTCAATGATTTTTCTTTCATTTAGTTCTTGCACTACTAATAGAACCATACAATTCAACATTTACACTTATTTATTAATTTAACAAATGTTTATTGATTACTTACTGCCCAAGCACTGAGCAGATATAAAGGTAAATTGAGTAGACTCAACTTTCAAGTGTCTTGCAGCTTTGTTTTTAGTTTTATAACTGTCATTTCATCCTTGTACTGTCATTTTGGAATAATTATTATCTCATCTAGTCTTATTATCACTTCTTCAGTTTGCAAATTCCTTGAAAGTGAAGTTCATGTCTTATACTATACTGAGTTGGCAAATCTCTGAACAATGCTGAGCAAATAACAGGTACCTAAGGAGAACTTGATTATCTGCCTATAGATTCAGTTCCTTCCAATTCCATGATCCAATGAAATTGAACAACAACCCATACTGGCAAATCGATTAAATATTCAGAACCAATACTTGTATAGTTAACAGTTATATACTGATAGTGTTATGGCTATGGGAAGATTATTTAATCTATGTGAAAGTAGCTTTAGTTTTTCAGACTATGGACTGGGGTCCTGACTGTACTGTTTTGCACTGTTATACTCTCCCATACAAAAATAAGCTGTTTCAATATTGGTATTTAAATTTTTACCCCGTGGATGACTAAACATAGCATCTATTCATCGACAGCAAAATTAGTCATTGATGCGTTTAAAAAATCATAAATACAACGCAAATGAAACAGATATAAAATATTAGTCCCCCGGGGCCTCCCTGGTGGGGCAGGGGTTAAAGACAGCATTATCAAGCTATAGCCAGCCACTGTAAAACAAGTTCGATCCCCAGTCAGGGAAGTGACCCGCATGGTGCAGCAGACCTCTCCTGTGTCATCCCACTGCTCCCCTCAGTGTGTATTTTAGTCTGCCTGTTCTGTTCCCCACTCTGTCTGGTGAATCCTCTCACCATCCACACCTCTGGCTTACACCCCAGTTCTTACATGCATAAATAAATAAATCTTTAAAAAAATATATTAGGCTTGAATAAAAAAGAAAATGAGAGTAAATCTGGTTTTCCTATAGTAGAATAAGAAAAGGTGTAAACTTTAGAGCTATTTGTACAGTAAAACCAATGGGACTTGATGATGAGTTGAATGGACTGAGAATAAATGAGGTTTTAAGGATGACCAGAGTTCTCTGACTATACAATTGAAGAGATTTTGGTGTTTTGTTTTGTTTTGTTGTGACCCAGAATACTGGAGAAGGATCAGTTTGATTCTGGAGAAGAATCAGTTTGACAGGGAAGGCTAGGAGTTTTGTCTTAGATAAACTGTGTTTGAAAAGTTTTGGGAGATGTCAGTATAGATGTAAAATTGTGTATAGGAGCTCATAAGAGTGCAGCAGATACTCTATATTGTTTTATTATTGATGAGGAAAAAGTCAATCCCAGAAGATGATATAGGAAACGAAGTTATTGGAGGACTAGATTTCTTTATATGTGGTTTTGCTTAAAACTGCTGTTTCCAAGAATCTATCAACAAAACTGAATGAGGACTTAACTATACTTACTGAAGTTATGTAAGTGGGTAAGACTGCCTAGGGAGAGAGACTAAAATGAAAAGAAAAAAGTTTCCAGGCTTGACAGAGGTAGAGGAGGATAAACAGAGAAACAGGGAAGATCAACCCTGGGTGAGAGTAGTCACAGAGAAATTTAAGAAGAGGAAGTATTTGAGCTGACAAACTAAAACTGAACTGATTATTCTTTGTTAGCAAATCAAGCCTGTATGAAATGTTATAAGAAGTACTTCAGGAAGAAGGAAATTTATGTAGGTCAGAAACTTACATCTAGAAAGAAAAAAAAAACTGGAGAAGGAATCAATAAAGGTAAAACAAAATCTTTTTTCCTTTCTTATTTTAATTGATCTCAAATGCTGTGTACTCAAAGTAGTAATAATAACGTTTTGGTAAGTGAGTGGCTACATTGTCATAAGGAATGGGAGGGAAGAACTGAGTATAATCATCCATATAAATTTCAGACAAAGAAGACAAAAAAAAAAAAAAAGAAAATTACTAGGTATAAAAATAGGCATTACCTAATAAGAAAGGGATCAATTCTCCAAGAAATCATAAAATCCTAAATGTGTGTGTATCTAATAATATTGTAGAACATCAAAATACATTAGGCAAAAACTGATAGAACTGCAAGGAAAAATAGAAAATCCATTATTAGAGCTGGATTTCAATGAGTGCTGAGAAAATCTGATGTTTGGCTCTTGTCATTCAATAATTGATATATCAATGAGTATTATTGCAGTACTTTATATCAGGCAGAAAAGTAGTTAAGGATATAGTTGAGCTCAGCAGTGCCATCAATTAACTGGATCTAATTGATGTTTATAGAGTATTTCTCTAAACAAGAGCAGAAAACACATTTTTTCTCAAATTCACAGGAACATTTATCAAGCCAGACTACATTCTGAGCTATAAAACCACCTTAACAACTTTAAACGAGGGCCTCCCTGGTGGCGCAGTGGTTGAGCACTGGGTTGCAAAGCTGCCTGTAGCCTCTGCAGTGCCAGTTCAATCCCAGCTGCCCCCAGGCCACCAGAGGAGGGCCGCACATGGTGCACAGACCTCTCCTGCTGCCCGCTGCTCTCCTCAGCAGTGTGCTTCGGTCCTTCTGCCTGCTGTGCTCACCACTCTGGCTCTGGTGAATTCTCTCACCCTCCCGCGCTTCTGACTATACCCAGTGCTTTTATAAAGAAATAAAGAAAGAAATAAAATAAATAAATTTCTTAAAAAAAAAACCAAACAACTTTATAAACAAATAGAAATCATACAGTGTATGCAATTATACCTTAATGGAACTAAACTAGAAATTACCAACAGAAATATAGCTGAAGAATCCCAAAATACTTGGAGATTAAATGACACATTTCTAAATAACATGGCAAGAGAAAGCTCTCAAAAGCAACTGAATAGTATTTTGAACTAATAAAAATGAAAATACAATTTATTTTGTATCTGTGAGGTGCAGCAAAAGCAGTACTTTGAGGGAAATTTATAGCATTGAAATACATGTATTAGAAAAGAAGAGAGATCTAAAAATCAATTACCTAAATTCCTACCTTAGGAAACATAAAAAAGAGCGATTTAAACTTAAAATAAGAACCAGGAAAGAAATAAAAATTAAAACAGAAATGAACGGAATTGAAAACAGGAGAATAGAAAAACTCACCTTAATCAACCAGTGTTAAGAGAGGATATGTCCAATATTAAGTAACTGGTTTAGCTATGGCTACTTCTGTCTACAAAGTGGGAGGATAGGATGTGAAATGATGTGAGATTATATCAACCATGAAATCTATCACTTAACAGAATTTTTTCAACTATTCATTCTTTGCATTTGTTTGTATGTTTATTAAGCAAAACCATATTAACTGCCAACTATGCCAGGAAATGTGTTAATTTCTATACAATTACAAAAATAAAATAGAATTTATAAATTCTTATTCTATATACAGAAATAACATTAGCTAACATTTATTGGCTTTGTAGCAAAGCTGTTTAAATAACTGCACCTTTTAATTCATTTAAACCTCCCATAACCTGAGGTAGGTATTACTGTTACCTGATAAAGAAGCTGAGGTAAAAATAATTTGTCAAGATCTCAAAGCTACTAAATGACAGTCTGGCCCAAGCTCTTAGTCACTACATTCTATTCCAAATACTAAAAAGGAAATTTCTTCAACTGCCCTTGAAAATCCACTCTGTCAGGACTTCCTCTGCTCTGCTGGAAATTCTTACCTTAAAGATACATGTCTTGTATTTAACAGCAAGTCCTTCAACTGTAATTTAAAATCATTTCTTTTTTTCCCCTTCCTTATTCCTTTCTTTTTTTTTTTCTCCTCACTACTTCCCTGCCTTCATTTTTAAGCTATTATTAGTAGAAACAGGAAGGAGAACATACAGAACAGGGAATAATGTACCTTTATATATTTGAAGAAAATGGTAAGGATTTATGAAACCAAAATAAATTTGTTGGAGATTAGCTGTAAAAGAGAATTTGGGTGTTTGAAGTTTGACTAGAAATACTCTAAAGTAGAAAGCTGTTTTTGACATGTATAAAGATTTTTTTAACAACCATCTCTCTTGTAAGTAATTAAGTACAAGTAATTACATAATTACTTGATTATGTAGCAGCACTGAAATTTTACAGGAGATTTTTCACTTAAACTCTAGCCTTATAAAAATAATTGCCACAAGTCAAAATTATTTTCTAAATGTAGTAATTCTTTCTGCTTTTAATTTTTTGAAAGGGGGGTGGTAAAAATCTAGGTCTATTTTTGTTAGCAACCAGAACCAAAGAAATGTGTACTTTAATAATGTGACACTGTGATCAGACACTCAATTAAAACTTAGAATGGATCCCCAAATTAAGATGATGTGGAACATTTAGTGTGAGTGGAAATTATAAGCCAAGGCCACATGCTAGATAGTTTCTTTGGTCATAAATTTCTAAAATCATCAGTCATATTAGAATGAGAATACTATACATTTATTTACAAAAAAGCATTTAAAAATACTTAGCTTCACAAAATGCATCACCAAATAATAATACTGCAAGATATAAAATGCATTAGACATATATAAAAAAAAACCTCACAAAACATTTTATGTAACCTCTGCTCACAAGAAACAAGCTTGGGTAATGTAATATGTTGGGTTTTCCCCTCTTTCTCTCATTCTTTATATCTTTCTTTTCTTTTTTAAAGTGAACTGCCTCATCATTGCAAATTTTCTCAAGTTCTTAGAACTCTAATTAAAATGTGGTAATTGGTTATGTTACCTCAATTACCATGATGCATGGACATTGATGCAAAGTGACACCAATTGAATCCCTTGGGTGTTTTGCCCTGGGGCCATCCCATTTGTGGCCTTATTATTTTCAATTATGTGGTTAGATGTGTTGCATACTTTCAAGGCCAATAAATGTGCATGGGGTTTCTGAACACAAGGTTCTGTTTTCAATGTTAGAGCTCTGGAGTGGCAGGGTAAAAGGAAAAATAATATTTTTGTGAAAAATAAAAACAAAACCCTAAATCCTTAGTAAGGATTAATAGTAATAACTTGTGAAATAAAAGTATTTCAAAGGAATCCTGATTATTTCTTTTTAAAACATTTGTTTGAAGAACAAGAACAATTTATTTGTTATCGATAACTACTCTTAGTGATGGGACGATTAAGAGGCCTTGTAAGTTCATTTAGGTGAAAAAAAAAAAAGAGATGAGAAAGACAAGTTTTCATACTCTTCAGATTAAGTTCTAGGTTTCAAAAAGGGGTAAGCAAAGCTGTACTGAGTACTACAGATGTACTACAAGCATAACGGTACTTTTCAGGAATCAGTCCTCAGCATGAACCAAAGGTAAGAGTACTCCAAAATGATTATAGCATATAGTGTTTCCCAATGGGGACACAACTGCTGTTTATGGGAAATAAGCCATAGACTGTTCTATACATTGTTGTCTCCCTAAACCCATCCCCGTCCAGTCAATGTCATGGTGATTTCAGCCATTATTAATGACCTTTGGATATCTCTTCACAAAAATATAAGCGTGAATTATTTAAGGATATCAATAAATATAATTTGACATTTTGTCAAACCAGGTTCATTTCCTGAGAATGACCCCTGTGTCTTTACCAAGTTTTCTTTAAAAACAACACATTCTCAGATTTCTGAAGACTGAAACAATTTTTTCCCTTTTACTTATTATGTCTTTTTTTGAGTTTGAGTATTTCCAAGAGGTACTGGATTCGTTCATCAGCTGCAGATGTCAGAACTGAACCGGAAAAGTTTTAGGAAAAAGGAGAGTTGTATTATACAGAGAGCCTTTAAAGACTGGAAGAACAACACTTTGAAAGTACTTTTCTATGTCTCACACATAAATTCACTGTCAGATCATTTCCCCCCTTCATTTTTATTTTTGGATTCAACAGCAAGTTCAAGAGAGTTTTATGTAGTTCTTTCTCTATTACTTTTAGAAATACTACTTTTAGATGTAATGATGACATGTGATACCTTATCCAAAGCATTTCATTCATAAAAAGATGTTAATCTAAAGTTTAATTTATTATTCAAACTTTTCAATTTTTCAAAAGAAACCTTTTCTCCCTCTTAATTTTTTTTAATTCAATGATGTCTTATTGTTTGGTGTGTTTATTTTTCTAAATAACCCCAATATTTAATTCCATTAGTGTATGTCTTCCCATGAATCTCTTTCTTACATAAAGTCAATGAATGAAAGGGGAGAAGTGTTAGATTTACTTCCAAACAGAATTCTCAAACTAAATCCAATTTAGCTTGGGTCTTCAGGTCTTTAACATATGCAAAAATTTTTAGGAGCTGACCAACTAATAGAGAACAGTATATTAACAGAAATAACTGTGCTGTCATTTGCTTATATGATTCTTCTTGTATTCAAATCAAAAAAGAATTCCATGCATTTTTCCAAGCAAAAGAGGAATAGCAATAAGATAGGATATGATATGAATAAATAATATAGGATATGATAACCAACCAAGGTTTGGGGCAGGGGGGAGAGAAGAAAGGCAAGAAATTATATCAATAAACCCTTTAAGAACTAAAAGGGCTTAAAGTCCTGGAATCAGGTATGGTATAGTTCTGGATCTTCTGCCTCCACTTACTAGCTCTATGAACTTGGGTAATTTACTTAATCTTTCCAAAAATTAGTTGCTTCATCTGAGGTTGTTATGAAGATTAAATGAGACAATGTATGAAAATGGTAACCTCATGACTAGGACAACAGTACCTATTAATACTAATACTAATACTAATACTAATACTAATGTTAATACTACTAATACTATTGGCAAGTAACACAACAGCCCATCCTCTCAGTGGTTCACACTTAACACTACTTGACATTTAGAAGTATCCTTGCCAGACAATAAAACAAAATTAACATGAGAAAATAAAATAAACTGAGAAACACATTTCCTCACAATGTCTGACACCTTCTTTTGTTAACAATTTTGTGGGTTTCCCTGAGGGGACTAGTCTTTATTAGACTGAACCCATTCAGTAGAGAAAGGTTTATTAAGATGGCATTTGAAAATAAAAATTGATTTGTAATATATATAAATCACTTCTGCAAGAGTGGCCTTAAAACAAATTCTATGAAAGTCAGAAATTTCTGTGAAGTATATGTGAATTTAACAAAGTCTGCATACTTAGAGGAAATCCTTAAATCTTGTTGATGAACTATCAGTACTTAATCAACTCACAAGGCAGCCCAAATTCTCTCCAGTATTTTTTCCTTTTGCTATGAAAGGGAAAATGCTTGCCTCCTTTTCTTTCTTAAGGTCCTCATAAGAATTATTGCTTTTCCTAGCCTAGTTAGATATGGTTAATTCTGGCAGTTAAAACTTTTGCATATATCACCTGTGATTGTTAGTATGTGACCAAAGGGGACCCCTGGGACTCTAGCATGCTGTAAAGGGGTCCGGCCATCCGTGCACACAAATACAAAGCATACTTAATGTGAAAGAACTTTAAGAGGATTAGTGTGCATAAAAAGAGAAGGATAATAGTTTCCCAATCCCAACGTTACCCATCCCCTCATGGGTAAATGTCCAGCCGAACAGGTTTGGCCTGAATTGTCTGCTGAAGTCCAAAATCTTGCCACAAGTCTAAGACAACTTCTGGTGGGGAATGACAGGAAATGGGTGAAAGGGATCAGACAAGTCTGGGACAAAGGATCAAAATAAAAGTACAAATCAAGATAATGGCTGCAATAGTCTGCCTCCATGATCTCACACTCAAGTTTCTTTTCCAAGTGTCTCTACATGTCTCTCTCTCCACGTGTCATAACACCCAAGTCAAGAGCAGAGAAGCAAGTGAGCCCTTCTCCGTGTGTCTCCTCCCTGTATTCTCCTCAACCTATCTTCAGTACTTTATAGCCTCAACTGGCCACTCAGTTTTGCCCCTCTCTAAGTGGGGCAGGGAACATGGAACCTCTCCTTTTTTATGGAGATATCTGTTATATGATAATAAAGAAATTTGATCCATAACTTCCTAAATTGTATTGGAAAAAGGGATTACCTAATTTCAAAATCTAATTGGCTTAATTTGATTTTGTAAAGTGTCAGTTAATTTGCTTGATTAAAAAAATGTTTACATGCATACTATCATATCATTAAAAAAGGCTTCATCTTAAAAAGACAAGTTAGGATGTTTATTCAGGACACTGTCTCTGTAGCCAAAATGCCTAGGTTTAAATGTCAGCCCAGTTACAAACTAGGTGGATAACTTCAGACAAATTGTGGAAACTTTCATTGCCTCAACTTTTCATTTTGCAAAATTGACATGATAATAGTACAATGGTCATATGGTTGTTAAAATCTTAAATGACAACATGTAAATCACTGAGAACAGTTCCCAACACACATTAAGTGCTATGTGCTAGCTATTATTATTATTATTTATTATTATTATTAGGTTCTTCAGAAAACGAATGCCCATTTTTATTTCCTGACTCCAAGGCAATAATAGGATTGGCACTGTTAGGATTCAGGGTAATTCAGCATTCCATTTTATATGTAAAATTCTGTATATACTCATGTGTTTTTAAAAGTTTTATTAAAGTATAATTGATTTAAAATAAACTGCACATTCTTAAAATGTAGAACTTTATATGTTTTAACATATGAATATATCCACAGAATCATCACTATGATCAAGGTCATGAATATATTTATCACCCTTAAAAGTTTCCTCATTACCCTTTTTTTTTTAAGATTTATTTATTTATTTACACAAGCACTGGGTACAGTCAGAAGTGCGGGAGGGCTAGAGAATTCACCAGAGCCAGAGCGGGGAACAGAACAGGGAGACTGACGAAATACACTGCTGAGGGGAGCAGCGGGCAGCAGGAGAGGTCTGTGCGCCATGTGGGACCCTCACCCAGTGGCCAGGGATTGAACCGGTGCTACAGAGGCTGCGGGCACCTTTGCAACCCAGCGCTCAACCGCTGTGCCACAGGGGAGGCCCCATCCTATAATTAGTTTCTAATCTTTTTTAACACTCTACATTTAAGTCTATGATTGACTTTGATTCCATTTTTGTATATGGTATAATATATAGTAGTTCCATTTCATATTTGTGCATATGGGTTTGATTATTCCAGGATAATCTGCTGAAAGACTATCTTTGAAATTGCATCTTTGTAAACAATTGATCTGCCATTTATATGCAGCTTTATTTTTGAAATATCTATGCTGTTCCGTTTATCTATTCTTGGCCTTGACACTAATCCTATCATTCTTGACTACTATATCTGTATGTAAGTCCTCCAATTTTATTTTTATTTTTCAAAATTGTTTTATAGCTATTCCAGTTTCTCTGCATTTCCATACCCATAAATTTTAGAATCAGTTTATAAATTTGTACCAAAAAAAAAATCACAGAAATTTTTATTTGGATAATATTGACCATATAGAAAAATCTAGGGAGAATTACATTTCAACAATATTATGCCTGAACATAGTAGAGATTGCTCATTTTGCTCTATCATCTAGTTTTTCTCAGGGATAGTTTTCAGAATACAGACCTTCCATATTTTGCTAGATATATTCCTAAGTAATTCATGTTTTTGCTGCTATTCCACATGATATTATTTAAAATTTTAATTTCTGATTGTTCATTGATACTATTTCTTCCTTAACTGTTTGGGAGAATTCAGTCATAAAGCAATCTATGTAGGTTTTGGATATCTTCTTGAGTAAATGTTGGTAGTTTACACTTTCAAGAAATTTGTCTATTTCTTTAGTCTAATTTAATGGTATGAAATTATTCACAATAAACCCTTTAAAGTTTTTTAAATAGCAGAATCTCTAGTGATGTCTTTTGTTTATTTCTGATATCCATCATGTGTTGCTTTTTCCCCTTTTTCCTGATCTGTTTTGTTAATGACTTATCAACTTCATTGATCTTCTAAAAACATTAGCTTTTTAATTGATATTTTCTCTACTTTTTTTCAATTTCAATAATTTCTGCTCTGATACTTATTATTTCCTTTCTTCTAGTTATTTTGTTTAATTTATATACCATTCTCTACTTTCATAAAATGAAACCTAAGATAATAATTTTGTTGGCACAAATTTAAACTTTTTTTTTATCTATTCAGCTCAAAACACTTTCTATCCTTTTTTCATTTCTTCTTTGCCTCATGAATTGTGTATTAGTGTGTTACTAAGCTTGCATACATTTGAGGATTTTTCACAATATTCTATTATTTATTTCTAAATAAATTCCTATTAGAGAATACACTTTAAGCAATATAAATCCTTTGAAATTTGAAGCTTGTTCTGTATCTTAGGAGAGAGTCAATTTTGAGGTATTCTATACACATTTAAAGAAATGTATACTCTGGGCCTCCCCGGTGGCGCAGCGGTTGAGCACTGGGTTGTGAAGCTGCCCGCAGCCTCTGTGGCACTGGTTCGATCCCCGGCTGCTCCCCGGCCACTGGAGGAGGGTCCCACATGGAGCGCAGACCTCTCCTGCCGCCCGCTGCTCCCCTCAGCAGTGTGCTTCGGTCCTTCTGCCTGCTCTGCTCCCCGCTCTGGCTCTGGTGAATTCTCTCACCCTCCCGTGCTTCTGACTGTACCCAGTGCATGTATAAACAAAAAACAAACAAACAAATAAATAAATAACATGCCTCTATAAAAAAAAAAAAAAGAAATGTATACTCTTTTGCTAGTGAAAGGTATGTTTTAAATATCAATTAGATCAAGTCGATTTATGGTGTGATTCAAGTCTTTTACATTCTTACTGATTTTTCTATTTACATGTACGATCAATTATGGAGAAAAGGTATTAGAATATCTGCCCCAAATTATATATTCTTGTAGTTTTATCAGTTTTTGATTCATGTATTTGTAAGTTCTATAATCAAATATAAACATTTAGTAATCATGTATCTTCTTAATTAATTGGCATCTTTAATCATTAAGAAATGTCCTTTTTTAAAATTCTTGTAATAAATATCCTTTGCTGTGAAGTCTAATTTGTTATTAAAGAACCTCTCCACATTGCTTTTGATTGTATTAGGCTAATTTATAT
This sequence comes from Talpa europaea, assembly GCF_964194135.1. Classification (NCBI taxonomy): domain Eukaryota; kingdom Metazoa; phylum Chordata; class Mammalia; order Eulipotyphla; family Talpidae; genus Talpa; species Talpa europaea. Next base: position 69,570,626 of record NC_140075.1, on the reverse strand, counting down.
TTCCCATTGTGTTACATTTAACCTATTTTGTCTTTGTACTTCAAGTGGACTAATCATAGGCAACATATTTAGTTTGGCTTTTTTGTTAAATCCAACCTGAAAATTATTGTCTTTTAATTGTAGTTTTTAGTCAATTTACATTTCACAGAATTATTAATAAAGTTGGTTTAATCCTCCCTCCTAGTACTTGTTACTTATTATATTTGTTCTTTATTGCCATTTCCCTCTTTTGCTGTGTTGTCTGGTTATTTTTTAATGATTTTATTAATTTCATTATATTTATTGGCCTATTTATTAAAACTTTTTGCTCTGTTTGTAAATAGTCAAAGTATAGATTTTATTTTATCACAATCTAGTTTTAAATATAAAACCACCATACATAGTGTAAGAACGACACAACAATAAAGCTCCAATTGATGGTCTTTGTAATATTGTTGCCATACATCTTATTTCTATGTGTCCTAAATCTCCCACATACATATTAGCTTGTTTTAAACAGTTTATTATCATTTTAAGAGATTTAAATAACAGAAATTATTTCACATTAATCCATATAGTAACTATTTCCAGTGATTTTCACTTCTGCGTGTAGATTCAAATTTCTGACATCATTTTTCTTTTACATGATAGATTTCCCTTAACATTTCATGCTGATGATTTTTTTTTAGTTTTTGATGGCTGAAAACTTTTTTTTTCTATTTTTTGAATAGTATTTCTCTGTGTGTAGAATCTGTGTTAATTTATATTCTTCTAATAGTATAAAGATGATGCTCTATTGTCTTCTAACTTATATTGTTTCTGAAAAGAAGTCTGCTTTATAAATCTTTATATTCATCTATGTATCATGAGTATTTTTATCTCAGGATGCTTTGAAAATATTCTATCATTTGATTAAATCAATTTGATTACAAGTTACCTTGACATAATTTGTATTGTAGGGTTTTTTTTTAATGTTTCTCACATGCATAGGTTTTACTGACTATATTAGTTTGTCAGAAAAGGTCACAGAAAAAAACACATCATGACTTTTCTAACAACTCAATAACTTTCACCAAATTTGAAAAATTTGGCCATTATTTCTTCAAAAATTATTTTCCCTGTCTTTTCCCTTAGGGGTTCTAATTACATACATATCCAGCTGTTTGACATTATCTTATAGTTTACTGATGCTATATTTTTTTTTCTGTTTCATTTTGGACTGTTATTACTGTAGTGTATTCAGGTTTATGATTGACTCTTTTGTAACATCTAATTGGTGATTAATACCATTCAGTGTATTTTTCATCTTAGTTATTAAGTTTTTCATCTGCAGAAATTTGATTTTAGATTGACATCTTCAATGTCACTACTTAACAAACAATAATTTATAGCTTCTTTAACACATGGCATGCAAGTAAAATAAATTTCAATGTATTTACCTATTAATTCTATAGTCAATGTCATGTCTGGATCTGTTTCTATTGATTTATTTTTTTCCTCCTCATTATTATATATTTTTTATTTTATTTTATTATTTTTTTAATTAATAAATTTTATTTTTATATTCCCCATAACTACTTATCTTCATGCTTGGTCACTTTTGACTAGATGGCAGACACTATAAATTTTACCTTGTTGAATGCTAGTTAATTATAAGTCTATAAAATTCTTTGGTCTTGTTCTAGGATGCACTTAAATTATTTTGAAAGAGTTTGATCTTTTCAGCTCTTGCTTTTAATTTTTTAAAGTAAGACCAGAGCAGCATTTAATCTCATTTTACCCCGTTACTAAGGAAAAATCATTCTCATTATTCTGTCACATGTCTGTGAATGGTAGGGGCATCTACTGTGTCTGATGGATTTCTTCTCTGTACACTGTGACCTGGAAACTCTCTAGAGAGAACTTTGGGTAATCAAATCAGTTCATTCAGTTCACATTCTTTTTTTTTTTTTAAGATTTATTTTTATTTATTTATTTACACAAGCACTGGGTACAGTCAGAAACGCGGGAGCGTGAGAGAATTCATCAGAGACAGCAGGGAGCAGAGCAGGCAAAAGGACCGAAGTACACTGCTGAGGGGAGCAGCGGGCGGCAGGAGAGGTCTGCGCGCCATGTGGGACCCTCCTCTGGTGTCCGGGGAGCAGCCGGGGATCGAACCGACACTGCAGAGGCTGCGGGCAGCTTCGCGACCCGGCGCTAAACCGCTGCACCACCGGGGAGGCCCCCACATTCTTTTTTTGCATTGGGAATGTATCAGCTCATTTTTTTCACATTCTTTCATTGCCTGGCATTCAGTAGCTTGAAAATTATAAATGTGTGTTCAATTTTGTAGTTGTTTCAGGTACGAGGTAAATCCAGTCTCTTATTCTATCCTGTCTAGAAATAGAAATCTACCTCCATGTTCTTAGAGAAGGAAAGACTTTCTTCTTTAGCGGAAGAAAGACTTGATCAAGTTATCTCTTCCTCAACAAAGATTAAGAAACATTGTTTTGAATAGGTTTACAGATTATTAGTATGAATTATTGTTGTTACTATGGGTTGTCTCCTACATTTTAATTTGTATCTATTTTACAAAGTGATATTTAAACTATCAAAAATAACAAAAATCCTGGTTATCTATAATAAATCCAGAATGCTGCTTTGGCATATGAGATGATTTAAGATGATACAAGTCCATGATATTGTCAGTCACAATGTGAGGTGGGAGTTAGTGATATGTCAAAGAAACAAAGTTCAAGCTTCTTTGGCAGAAGGGAAGGAGTAAACAAAACACATGAGTCAAATGAAAATTTGAATTGAATTAAAGCTTGAAAAGTATACACAAAGATCAACTTTATCAGTAATTTTACAAGTTATACAAAATAAACAGAAATAAGTCTGGGAAAACAGCTTGAATGTAAAAAGTACAATGCACACTCTCAAACAATTTAAAATCTTTTTTCCAACCCTCCCCCAATTTCAAATCTTGATGATGAGAGAGAAAAGTACTTTTGGGCTTTATCTGTTTGCATTCCCAGAATTTAAAACAAGACCCCTTGCTTCCTCATATTTTTTAAAAAAGAGATACAGTCATCATTTACCTACTTAGAGAAAATAGAAAAGCTTGTTTAATGACATGTATACATTTTATCTGAATTTTTCCTAAATACTATGGGAAGATTTTCTGTACTTTGGGTATAATTAACTGTTCAGTTTTGAAGTCAGTAATTACCTAAAAATATTTCCTAGTATTATAGTTATTTTTAATTATATTATCTTTCCAACTTTTTTGAAGTGAAGGAGGACATAATTTTTAACCTTGAATCTCTATCACTATAGAATATCACTTAGATAAATATTGCTTACTTAAATATCATGGAATACCTGTTAAGTCTTAGAATTATGTGGGAATGTAATAGTAAGCAGAAAACGGTTTTGTGAGATCAACAGTAATCAAATCATCACACAAATAGATTTAAATTGAACAACAATGGATAGATGATTAGGTGACATCTCTTATACAAACTATTTCTGAAGTTACTAATGAAGAAAATCCTATAACATAGGGATAGAATCAAAACCTATAATCCTAAGTGCCAGAACCACAACCACATTTTTACAACTATTTTATCCAATACCTCATAAAGAATTTCCTTCTGCAATAACTTATGAAAACAAGAGAATAAAGAACATGGTCATTTACATCATGTTTTAGAATTTGGAAACACTATTCTTATCAGACATGAATACTAAAGGCACCTTCTTAGTCATTTCAAAAAGGTATAATATTCCTTCAGAAACAAAACAATACTCAAAGCCACCTTTGAAGAATATATGAACATCAAGAATTAATATAAATATAAGAACTCAAAACCAAATAATAGAATGAAGCAAAGTTTATTAAATCAAAGCATGTATTCATCTAGCAAAAATCTGTCACATAGCTGCTAAGTATAAGTATGTTCCAGGACCTGGAAATAAAGCAGTGAAAGTTCCTGTGCACATATAGAGGACACATAGGGGTGGGGACATATAAGGAAAAAGCAAACAGACTACTTAGAGGTTTCTAACTCTCTGCAAAGGCAACCTCCCACATTGTTAAGTACCTGTCTACCCATCAAAGCAATCTGAACTCTTTACCCAACCACCAGGATCAGAAACAAGAACTGTCTCCAACTGAATGAGGCACCTGTGTTCATTGCATTGTTGGTAACAGTGCCTCTCTCTACTTTTCAATTCTTTCTTCAACAGTGATTTTAAACCCTGTTTAGCACAGACAGCCTACTTGCCATATTCATCATTTCAAGCAACCTACATATGCAGCACCAAACTAAAGAAAAGGGAAGACTTTTCTCTATCTGCAATCCACATGTACTTCTAGGTAGAAGTTTGAGCCTCTAAGAAGTAACCAGGGTATCTCAAAGCTAAAGTTTACCCTTATCACAGAGGTAGGATAAAAACGTTTACATCTACTGCAGTATGAAAAAGATTTAGTCCAGCATCCCATTTTATATAATTTCAAATAACCCCCTCAAGAAATACATTTTTGTCTCCTCCAAAGTTGTGTGAATTCTTTCAAAATGTCAGTTACTTCAGGGGCAGTTGGTTTTGTATAAAAGGCTTTGAACTATTGAATAAAAGTAACCTTTTCTACCCTTCCAAACAGTCACCAGAAAGAGGAAGAGAGAGAGAAGGAAGAAGAAGAAGAAGATCATGATGACACTCCAGTTAAATAGCTTTACAACAAACAGGACACTTCAAGAAAAGACATCCAATTATATAAACTTTAATTACTGGTAATAACTAGGAAGTCTGAAGAATTTTAACAACTTCAGCTCCAAACAATTAAAATGAACTGTTGATAAAATCACCCCCTAGACTCAACCTGGTTACAAATGCAAAAAGAGCGAGGGAAGCTTACTGACACATTATTTTTTTGTTCGCACTCCCCAAAGCCAAACACAAGATAGAAAATATTAAGGCTTTGTTAGAATTCGAATTCATAGGAGAAGCCTATTATTCAGCAGCAAGATAGTTCCATCTGATTTTTCAATTTTGAATCTTAAATGTTTGAAGATGTAGAAAGGATAATATAAACATTAAAAAAAACCTTTCATTCTTTGTATGTACATATGTACACAAGTATGTATGGATATTAGTATTTCATTTATGTAAGTCAGACATGAGAATTAGGCATCACCAAATACTGACTTCTAGGTCAGTTGGGAAACACACTCTTTTTATAAATAAAGTTTTTCCTTGAAAGCTATGAACGCTTTCTAAATAAGTGTGTATTCTATATTATAATAAAACAACTCTAGTCACATAAACTTCCTTCATCTAACAATAGGTTGAAATACAATCAATTCGGAAACTTCTTAAAAGGAATCCACCACCACTTTGAGCGCTGCATTTTTTTTTAATTAATAAATTTTATTTTTATATTCCCCATACAATTACAATCCCCCCATTCTGACCCCAATCCTGAGCGCTGCATTTAAGCTCTAAGAAGGAACTTGCTACTTCTTGGCAAAGTTACTCCTACGCTAGCAGAAGGAACTCCAAACAAAAACAGTGGAGGTTGTAGGTTGTTGTGCAAATAGATGGTGTTAATGCATATCATGTAATGAAAGGTAAACAGTATACTTTATTTCAATGACTTATCTGCAGAGCATACACATTGCTCTATATGCTCTGAGAGCGGCAAACCACCTTCTAAAAAATTCTTCATGGGGTAGTGTATGATTTAAGATTATCACAAGTGTAGGAAAAAATGAAAGAATTATGACTTAATTTGGTAAGGTTATGTGAAATCTCCATGTGATTTAAAAAAAAGGATAATTTGTCTTATAAGTAGGCAAATAAATAAATCTCTGTGTTATGACAAATGGTTGGAAATAACTATCCCTTTAGTTAGAAAACTACTTTTAAGAAGAACACATTTCCAATTTTTTTTCTGAGAAAAATGAGAGGTCACAAATGCTTTAAAAAAAGAAAAATCACTCACAGACTCCTTTCCCATCTTCTTTTGTAGCCGTGTTTGCCACTGGACAGCTTGCATGACAATGGCTTCCCACCTTCTTTCAAGATTTACAATAATCAGCTGCATGGGCTGATGGTCTGCATTCACATTGCAGGTCTCCCGGTCATCCAGAAGATGCTGGCATAATCGCAGGATGGAGGCCACTCCTCGACGCCTCTGCTTGATTTCACAACAGAGGGACTGCAACACAGAAAGGGACCCATCCATGAGTGTTTATAAGGCAGAGGTCCTTAAAACATGAAACACTCTCTTTCACCATAATTTCAAATTGCTATTATAATGTGCACAGATGGGAATGACAGGACAAGAAGAAGGACTCTAAGAAGGGAGCTTCCTATAGATATCCAACTAATGCCAAAGAATTTAGCTACATCCATTCCTCTTCCCTTTTTCATTCTTTTCTCTATCAAAATGCTGGGTCCTACCTTGACATACAGGCGTCACCTTGACACATAGCAATTTATAACTTAATTAAATAAATCACTGAGGTCATGCAAACGTCAAACAGTTTGCATGCTTTGATTCGAGGTCACAGGAAGCACAGAAGATTAAAAAGTCCTCCAAAAGGAGATGGAATTTTTCCAAATTTACTCCTCAATACTTAGGAGCCAAAAGTTTATTTTATGACTGACTGGGAATAAGTTAAATAAGATTGCAAGGAATTCTGCAATACAGGAACTATTATTTGAAAAAGAGGATAAACAACATTTCTCTCAAAGCTTGATTAACAAAGCAATAATGTTCTGAAAACAGAAATTAGGATACTAGATTATTGCTGCACTATTCATTGGTTGCTGTTTTTCTTGTAATAGACATTCACACTATTTCAGAAGGATATACATGCATCAAAATAACATTTTGCCCCCAGAAGCATTTGTATTGCTGCAGTGACCCTAAGCTGAACGATTCAAGCAAAATAGTGGATACACATGTCTAAAAATATTATATCTTTTCTTTGCCTACGGATAATGTGTAAGTGATATTCTAATTCAAAGCCTTCAGGAGAAATGATGATTATATCCACAAACATCACTGAATTACTAATCTCCTTCTACTGCCACAATTGGACTGTTCTAACAGTTAACAGATTGCTTATTAATCAACAAGGGTAAACAAGACAATGCAATTTCATTTAGCATGAGAGTTTTAATGCCTAAAAGTATTTGTGCTTAAAATGTTAATCTAGATAAGACTTCATTAGAAGAAGTCTTAAAATGATTAAATGCAGCTCGTTGAAATGTGCAGCGTGGTAGTAGATCAGCAGGTGGACATTTCATACAGATGTCCCACTTATTGATATAATACATGCTCTAGCCATTTAAATGACCCTAACTCCGTAATAGCTGGAATTCTATTATTTCTATAATGAGAGACTCCTGTACCTTTAATATTTCTGAATTTTAAATAAGGTGAATGACAAATTTCTAAATCTCTATTTATGGCAAAATATGACTAGGAATTTATTATTCAATTTATACCAGTGCAGCATTTTTAGTTATGTTTCCTGAACTTACCGTTATTTATTTTCCTAGTGTTCATTACTATTTTTCTATATAACTCCTGATATAACTACCAAGTCTGACAAATTTCTTTACTGATGCTATTCATTAATTCAATGCTGAATGAGAAGACATGGTAGACATTCAAAGATAAAACTTGAGGGTCTATTAAGCTATGGTAGTTATTTCCATCTCATCCACCGAACTTGCTAACGGCCACTCACCCACACACATTCTCATTCCCTGAGTCTGTCTCACACTCTAATCACATTGTTTTGTCACTCTAAAACAAATGTTGGGCAATTCATACTACATCAAGCCCACTCAATACTTGCCAATTCCTTGGTCCAATATTTAATACTTCAAAATAGTAATATAGCCCACTAAAATTGGTTCAAATGAGTCCTATAAATATGAATATTCAGGGATTTATTTTTATTTGTTGTTAATTTGTTAAAAATAAAAAGAACTATAAAAATAAATAGGTATTTCCATGCCATAAAACTGGATCTTGGAAAATTCTCTTTGAAATTGGCTGGAATAGTAAGTGCATTCCTCAAGACAACAAAAATTTCCAATATTTCTTAGTCAAACAAAAAGTTGTTATGGATGGCATCAAAGATGTGTGTGGAGTTAGTACCATCACATCAAGCAGAGCAGCCCAGATGGGTTTCATTCAACTCACACACATTTTCAAAAGTCTGAAACAATATACTAGAGGTTGCTAGAGGAAATTTCTAAAGTGGTCATTGGCCATAATTTTTTATAAGTATCTAGAATGTACCTGTATTTAAGTATTTAGGTGATCCCTACTCCATATCTTAATTCAAATGATTGTAGGTGGTTTGAAAACTGTGAAATTATTACTGTTGACAATACCTGATTTTTAGATCTTTGTAATTCTGCTCTTTTTTAAACTTTAAATATTCAAACAACAGTGTACTTCCTGGATTAATGATTTATCCTACATGCATACTTTAGAAATAACACCACTTTAAAAAGGAGGAAGAATTCGTGAATTTTACATGACAAACATATTTTTAATACATTTTATATCTGGAGATATAATTGATAAAATAACACCCTTCTTTACAAATGGGTTTCCATGACAACCATTAAAATATACATATTTATTTATAATCACACATACTAAATAAAATCATTACATTTGCTGGCAATGTTTTCTAGAGTCAGTAGTTTACATTATTTCCATGATAAACTATGCATAGAGAAATGTTAAATATAACTCCCAGGGACAAATGAGTATTATAACTATTTTTGGCTTACATTTTCAGAAAATAAGTACTTTTAAACAAAAATCAAGCTAAGCAACCTAAGTAAAGCACAGAAATGAGACAAACTCATCCTGAAAGTCCTCAACTGCATACTTCACCTTCCATCTGCTATATACAGTCTCAGACTTCATATGGAACAAGTTACTGCTCTTACCTCAAAATTGGTGAGCATCTACTGGAGATAGTTATACAAATAAGCACAGTATTAGGAATGAAGCAAAGAGGAGGCAGCTAACAGAAATTTGTGTATGTTGCTATTGGAGGAGATGGCAAAATCATCAGGAAAATGATGTGAGCAACATGGTCCAAACTGGGCTGTTGAGGTTATATGGATAAAAGCCCAGAAGACCTTCGTACCTATTATATTTAGGAGAAGAAAGAGTAAAATGGCTGGAAAAAGAAGGAACAGAAAATTTTGAAATGCTTATCATTTCCAATTTTGAGGTTATTTTCCTTGTGATTATATTGATTCCCATGCATAGTCACATTGCCTTTCCAGAAGTATAAAGGCAAGAGGAAAATATAATTTAAAAAGAAAAATACAACAAATCATCAACACAACTAAGAGAGAGATTCCAGACACTTTTGCATTTAGTTATCTTTATTATTTGGTAATCTTTAGGCAACTTCTTCTTACAAAGCTACCTTGTAACAGAGGTCATTGTCTTGTTTATCACTTCAGCATATTGGGAAATAACTTAGTATTACTTGTATAATTTCTAATGACCTATTTTACATTTCTACTCAGCTTCCACATATTTACTAAAAAAGGCAGAATTCCTGTAAGATATAAGAAATGGAGCTTCCATATGATCCAGCAATTCCACTCCTCAGTATTTACCCAAAGGACACAGAAACATTAATTCCAAAGAGCACCTGCACCCCTATGTTTATAGCAGCACTATTTACAACAGCTAAGCTTTGGAAACAACCCAAATGCCCAAAAACAGATGACTGGATCAAGAAGATGTGGTACATATAACCATGGAATATTACTCAGCATTCAAAAAAGATAAGCACATACAATTTGCAGCAACATGGATGGAGCTGGAAGGGATCATGCTCAGCAAAATAAACCAGAAAGAAAAAGAAAAATACCGGATGGTCTCACTCATAGCAGGAATCTAGAAAACTTAAATAAGGGACCAGGAAAAAGAATAACTATAAGAAAGAAAATATCAAAATCTTGGGCCTCCCCGGTGGCGCAGCGGTTGAGCGCTGGGTTGCGAAGCTGCCCGCAGCCTCTGCAGCACCGGTTCGATCCCCGGCTGTTCCCCGGCCACCGAAGGAGGGTCCCACATGGCGCGCAGACCTCTCCTGCCGCCCGCTGCTCCCCTCAGCAGTGTACTTCGGTCCTTCTGCCTGCTCTGCTCCCCGCTCTGGCTCCGGTGAATTCTCTCACCCTCCCGCACTTCTGACTGTACCCAGTGCTTGTATAAATAAATAAAAAATAAATCTTTAAAAAAAAAAAAGAAAATATCAAAATCAACAAACAACCATGGGGTCAAAATAAGGGGATTGCAATTGTATGGGGAATATAAAAATAAAATTTATTTAAAAAATAAATAAAATAAAATACATGCATGGCAATATGTAGGCCATGTAGTTTCTGTCACTAAAAAAATAAAATATCTAAAATGGTAAATTTTAGATATCCTTATCACAATAAAAATTTCAACCTATAAACACCAGCAAGAAAACAACATATCAAAAGAAATGAAAACTAGGATTCCAAGTGTGGCATCAAATTACTAAACAATTAAAACATCTTCTCCATGATTGAAATGCAGATATCCCAGGGTCTGGGCAGGGCAGTGCAAGACAGACAGACTGCTGAAAAGTGAAAAAAAAAAAAAAAAGATATAAGAAATGGGGCCTCCCTGGCGGCGCAAGGGGTTAAGACACAACCTATGAAGCTATTCTATCCACAGTCACTGCAGCATGAGTTCGATCCCTGGCCAGGGAGAAACCCACATGGTGCAGCAGACCTCTCCTGACTCGCCCGTTGCTCCCCTCAGCAGTATATTTCAGTCATTCCACCTGTTCTGTTCCCCACTCTGTCTCTGATGAATCCTCTAGCCCCCCTACACGTCTGGCCTGTACCCCAGTTCTTTTATGCATAAATAATTTTTTTAAAAAAAGATGTAAGAAATGTGAAAAATCAAAATCAAAATTTCCGTCATTTTTTTCCTTTATAATGACCAGATCTCCAACCCTCCAAACACATTTATTTGGACACAGTACAAAAGGGCTGCAGGGTTTTGCTTTACATTCTGAAGCAGTCAATTTCATTTTCAATTCACTAATAGTGGCACAAAGGGGTGTAGTTGTTTTATGTTGTTTTTTTCCTCTCCTGATGTCCTCCATCAACTTTCTTTGACTAAACCACTCATGTTATGGGGCCAAACGTAATGTAATGTAATTTTTGACATTGCCTTCATTTTAAAACTATTGAAGGTAGGTAATAATACTCAATTGGCACTCATTCTTTATTAACTGTAAGTATATAGGCACACATATTGTATAGAATGCAAATATACCCATATACTTGACATTAAACAATAGTGTCATCTACTATCACAAAAAGATATAAATAAGCTTACAATAAAAGAACTATAATTAGACCAAGAAACAAAATGTACAATAAATAAAATGCAAGAACCAAGTCAGAAAAAGTGAGATGAGGAAGAAAATAATATTTTACGAACACCAAAATTAAATATAGGCTAAAAAGAGAGAAAAAAAAATCTAGCTGAGGAACTCCAAAGCAATTTGGACTCCATATCGCTTACATAATTTTATTTAGCAGGTTAATGTAACATCATTTGTAAGTCAATATGCACAAAGTGGAGGGACACTGGATGATTTGTCAAATAAAAAAAAAATATAAAGCAATTTAATTTATAAGTCAAACATGACTTTATCTTCTAGGTTAATCAATTGTTTAACAATATCTATTGAATATGACTTCTGTCTGGCAAGCATGAAGGGTCAACCTAGAGACATATCTTTAATCTAGCTGGACTGCAGTAAATTCTTCCAGTTTAAATAGTGTGAAGTAGATAGCTCCATCTCTTTGTTGCAAGGGTTTCCTACATTTTTTTCATGTTTTTCTTCCTTTTTGCATTTTGTCTTTTATCATTTTAATTCATGAGGTTGGCAATTGTCTTTTAGTCAGCTACCTAAAACCAGATTTTCCTAGAGCAAAAGTCTACTGAGGAAGTTCTCCTGGTCAAGCAGCATTAAAATCAACTGGGAATGTTGGAAATGCAAATTTTCTGGTGCCACTGCATATGTGAATCAACTATTCTGAGATAGGCCCAAATAAGCCATGGCCTCACAAGCCCCATAGATGATTACAATGCATTCTAAAGTTTGAAGCATGGGTCTATGGGTAATTAATTTTTGGACAAGAGAGTTAATCTAGTTAATTATATATATTTTTAAAAGTGTAAAAGCGAAGTTTCTGATTCTGGAGTCACACTGGTAGCTGAAAGTCCAAGGACCACACCCATTGGTGATTTTTTTTTTTTGTTATCAAGTAATTTTAAAAAGAATGAATCAATAAATAGATCTTTTTTGAGTAATATTAGTAGTAGCTTGATGATCTCCAGAATTTCTTATATAGCCATTAAGAACGTAGAATACCATATATGGGGATTTTTACTCCATTTTGTCACTTTAATCAAATAAACCATCTAGTAATGACTAAAACATAAGGCATTGTGATTACTTGAAGCTCTGCTTTCCAAAAACTTACATGGTAAAACAAAACCATAATTTTCTTGAGAAGGTGCATGGTATCAGATACAGAAAAGATTAATGCCTGTTTGTGTGGTTTAGTAAGAATATCCTGTAGGTGGGGAAAAATAAGAAGCTATACTGGTACTTCTATGATCCTTTAGAAGATACTTTCAAATGGTTGGTTCAGTGTCATTTGGAAGCGAGGTTGACAAAGATCACATGAATAATATTTTTGTAGGTTTCAACTATGTGTCAAATATCACAGTTTTTACTACAGGATTGTGATTGGTGGACAACAGACTATAATATGATATGGTGTTTGTTCTTAAACACTTGTAGTCTGGCTAGAAAGAGCAGACACTGGCTCCTAAAAGTAAGAGAAATCAATATAAGCAAAGGTTTTGATAAGACCTAACCCATCAAGTTTTTAAAATGAGCTCAGGGAGGTAAATGTGCTTCATGAGTAGTAAGATAGTGACCTGATTGTTCTGTGTAATTGATATTCATGCTAAATTATGAGCATTGATATGGAGGATGACAAGTTATTACTAGTTGAAGTAGATAGTGATTCATGAACCTAGACCGAGTCATTGAAAGCTGTTGAAGATCAAAAAAGGTAGAGAGAGGGGTGGGAGGATAGGCATTACACTTAAGTTCAAATAACCACAACATTTATAAGATTTTATAACAGGAGTGAAGTTCAAGTGGGATAATTATAATTATGATAATTATATTTCAATCATCCATCTATCCATCCATCCATCCATCCATCCATCCATCCAAATGTACTTACTGAGTACCTCTAATGTGCCAGGCACTGTAATCAGTTGTGAGGGTATAGAAGTAAGCAAGATATACAAGATTTCTGCTTTTATGGAACTTACATTCAAATCTGTGTGTGTATGTATGTGTGTGAGAAACTGGAAAAAATATATATAAATATATTTTAAAAAATCAGAACTATAAAACAAAATAGATAAGAGAGAAAGTGGAGGGAATTATTTTTAATGTTTTGCACAATGTATGCATTTTCAGTTTGGTTTTAGTTCCCAACAATTCCCACCACCCTTGTTTTGATCCTACTCCCTTCTCCTCTCCTCTCCTCTCCCCCTCTCCCACAGTGTGTCTCAGTTTTATAGTTGCTTGGTGATTTTGATTTTTACTTTATTATAATTAGTCTTTTTCCTGGTCCCTTATTTAGGTTTTCTAAATTCCTGCTATATGTGAGACCATCCGGTATTTTTCTTTTTCTTTCTGGCTTATTTTGCTGAGCATGATCCCTCCAGTTCCATTCGTGTTGCTGCAAATTGCATGAGTTTATCTTTTTTGATTGCTGAGTAATATTCCATTATGTATATATACCACATCTTCTTGATCCAGTCATCTATTTTTGGGCATTTAGGTTGCTTCCATAGCTTAGCTATTGTAAATAGTGCTGCTATAAACATAGGGGTGCAGGCGCCCTTTTGAATTAAAGTTTCTGTGTCCTTTGGGTAAATACCTATGAGTGGAACTGCTGGATCATATGGCAGTTCCATCATGAGCAGACTGAGGAATCTCCACACAGCTCTCTGTAGTGGATGCACCAGTTTGCTCTCCCACCAGCAGTGCAGTTCCTTTTTCTCCACATCCTCGCCAACATTTGTTGTTGCTAGTTTTTTTTTTTAATATGTGCCATTCTCACAGGTATAAGATGTAGTTTTTATTTGCATTTCCCTGATTACAAGTGATGTTGAACATTTTTTTCATATGCCTGTTGGCCATTTGTATTTCGTCTTTGGAGAAGTTTCTTTTTAGCTCTTCTGCCCATTTTTTGACTGGGTTGTTTACTTTGTTTTTGTTGAGTCACATCAGCCCTTTGTAGATTTTTTGTGATCACTCCTTTATCATTAGTGCTGTGTGCAAAAATTTTCTTCCAATCTGTGGGGTGTTTCTTTGTTTGGTTACTGTCTCCTTTGCTGTACAGAAGCTCTTTATTTTTTTTTTATTTATACAAGAGCTGGGGTATAGGTAAGATGCGCAGGAGGGTGAGAGGATTCACCAGAGACAGAGTGGGGAACAGAACAGGCAGACTGACAAAATACACTGCTGAGGGGAGCAGCGGTTGAAACAGGAGAGGTCTGCTTGCCATGTGGGTTGTTTCAAGGCCGGCCGGGATCAAACCGGCACTGCAGAGGCTGCGGACAGCTTCGCAGTGCTGCGCTCAACCATCTGCGCCCCCAGGGAGGCCCAGTACAGAAGCTCTTTAATTTGGTGTAGTCCCAGCTGTTTATCTTTGCCTTTTCTATCACTGTTTTGGGTGATATGTCTTTAAAGATGTTACTGAGGTGTATGTCAAGTAGTGTTTCACCTATATTTCCTTCTATATATTTTATGGTTTCAGGTCTTATGTCTAGTTCTTTAATCCATTTTGAGTTGGTTTTTGTGTATGGTGTGAGGTGGTGGTCAAGCTTCATTCTTTTACATGTAGCGATGCAGTTTTCCCAGGACCATTTATTGAACAAACATTCTTTGCTCCATTGCATATTCTTTGCTCCTTTGTCAAAGATTAGTTGATGGTAAATCTGTGGGCTTATTTCTGGATTTTCCATTCAGTTCCATTGGTCTGTGTGTCTGTTCGGAGAAGTCTGATGTCAACCTGATTGGTTTTCCTTTGTATGTTACCTGTTTCTTCACTCTTGTTAGCTTAATTATTTTTTCCTTGTCTTGGATTCTTGGGAGCTTTACTATTATGTGTCTTGCTGTGTTTTTTCCTTTCATCACAGAAGGTTGGTGTTCTTCTTGCTTCTTGTATGTCTATTTTCAGCTCCTTCTTCATGCTTGGAAGTTCTCTTTAATTATCTCCTTGAATATTTTCTCTGTTCCTATGTCTCTCTTCTCTCCTTCAGGGATTCCTATAACTCTTATATTTCCTTTGCTCGTTAAGTCCAATAGTTCCCGAAGTCTTTCTTCATTCTTTTCCCTTCGTATTTCTCTTTCTTTTTTTGTTTTGGTTCTTTTTATTTCTGTGTCTTCGAGAGTACTTCTTATTCATTCTTCCATTTCATTTATTCTGCTTTCACTGCTTTTCCCAGTGTTCTTTTGCTCCTCCATTAATCCTTTGATCTCCTGCATTCCTTTCACTTTCCTCTTTTAGGACTCAATTTCATTCTTCTGATCATTCATTATTTTTCCCTTATCATTGTTTTCCTTTATGACTTCTTTCTGTTTTTTCTATCTGGAAGGCTCAGAAGTTCTTCCAAGTCACTGTTGTTGCAATCTGGTGGGTGATTTTCTTTTTGTGGTGTGTCTTTTCCCTGGGGACTTGCTTGGTTGCTTGTAGTTTTTCTTTTCCCTGCTGCTTGTTTTCTAATTTGTCCTATTTATTGGGACTCTGTGTCGTTGGCACTGGCTGGCATCTCTTTGGTGTGCCCCTGATGGGAAGTCAGAAACTGGTGGCCCTATCAAGTCCAATACTGTTACACCAGAATTCCAGTAGGGCAGTGGTACTAAGGATATGTTGATGGGCGCTGTCCCTGGAAATCCACTCCCTCAGTATTTATTTAATACCAGAGGTGGGTCTTGAGGTCCCTCAGACTACCCTGAGGGCAGGATCACCCCATGGCACCTAATTGCTGGATCCCCTTCTGGGTTCTCACTTGAGGCTAGACGTGGGACCTGGTTTATGCACGCTTTTCAGCTCACCTCTGACTATGGGTATAGCCCTTTCTCAGTTCCACAGTTTTGGTGAGGTCCAGACTCAAATCTCCCTGTCTTAAGGATGGCTTATCTGGGAGGTACTTCCCTGCTCCCTCAGACTGTCCCAGTGGTGGCTGGATCCCCCTCTGGGCTCCAACTAGCAGCTAGTGGCGGGACCTGGCTTGTGTGGGCTTTTAGCTCACCTCTGACTGTGGGGACAGCCCTTTCTCAGTTCTACACAGTTTTGGTGAGATCTGGACGCAAATCTCCCTATCTTAGATATAGCGTTACTGGGAGGCACTTCTCTGCTCCCTCAGACTGTGCTGGCAGCAGCTGGATCCCCCTCTGGGCTCCAACTCGCAGCCATTGGCAGGGCCTGGTTTGTGAGGGATTTCAGTTCACCTCTGACTAGGGGGTCGGCCCTTTTTTCAGTTCCACACAGCTTTGGTGAGGTCCAGAGGCAGAGCTCCTTGTCTTAAATATGGCACACCAGGAGGCACTCCGCTGTGCTCTCTATTTTCTATCATTATATTATATTGGATCATCAGTAAACCTCTGAGGAAGCCCTATAATTCAGATGTAGAAACAAAATACAACAGCATTTAATGCTGTAATAATTTAGGCAAGATAATGTTTAAAATCAAAGTTAACTTGTGCCATGAAAAGACTTATGATAAGTATGGAGTATTAATGATTAAATATTGAATGTTTATCTATATTTATTCCAAAAATAAATGAAATTTAAAAACTCTTGGTACAATTAAGTCAGGAAAATAATCTTTTCAACAAATGATGCTGAGACAACTAGATATTCACATGCAAAATAATGAATTGCACTCTCACCTAAGACCACTCATAAAACTAACTCAAAACTATCACAGATCTAAATGTAAGAGCTACAATTTAAAAAATCTTAAGATACAGGAGTAAATATTCATGGTCTTGGGTTAAAAAATTGTTTCTTGGAAATGACAATAAAAGTATAAACAATTTGGGGATAACTTGATCAAAATTAAAATCTTTTACTCTCCAAATGACACAATCAAAAAAGTGAAAAGAAAACCTACAGAATGGGAGGAAATACTTGGAAGTCATATATCTGATAAGGAACTTGGATCCAGAATACATGAAGAATTACTAAAACTCAACAATATAAACATAAGTAAATTCATTTTTAAAATGGGAAAAGAATTTGCGTAGAAATTTTTCCAAAGAAAACATATAAATGGTCAATAGACACAGGAAAAGACATTCAGTATCAGTAGCTATCAGGGAAATGTAAATATAAACCACAGTTAGATATTATTTCACCAGTAAGATGCTTAAAATTAAAAAGACAGAAATAACAATGTTGATAAAGAAGAACAGAAATTGGAATGCTCATTATTATTGGTAGAATTACAAAAAAAAGTTAATATAGAGCTAGCATAAAATCCAGCAATTTCTCCCCTATGTACATACTCAAGAGTACTGAAAACAAATGACAATATAAAGATTTGCACATAAATATTCATAACCATATTATTCACAATAGCTTTAAGTGAAAATAACCAACATCCATCAACTAATGTATGGAGGTACATGTGAGGTAGTGTATCTATACAATGGAAGATTATCCAGTAACATAAAGGGATGAAGTACTGATGGTATATACTACAACATGGATGGTGTTTGAAACATTATTTTAAGTGAAACAAGCCAGACACAAAAGGCCACATAGTATATAATTCCATTCGTATGAAATGTACAGAATAGGTAAATGTATTGAACTAAAAAGTGTATTAGTGATTGTCAGGGGTTACAGTAAGGAGGTAATATGGAGTGATTCCAAATGGGTAAAGAGTTTCTTTTAAGGGCGATGAAGACATTCTAAATTAGACTTTATGGTATCTGAATTATATCTCAACAGATCTATGACTGAAAATAAATCTCCTGGTAAGGCTAGGTATATGTTATCAAGCACATAACTGATGATATAATCAGAGAATTTTTCATTCTTTTAGGGTGTGTCAGGTCAACAGACCCTATGACTTTAGTAAACCAACCAGTCATCATGGCTGTGCAACCATGAGTCAGATTATCAACTTACAAATGCAAACAGAACTTTAAGAAAAATAAAACAGTAATGGCTATACAATTTCTGGAAATAGAGTCATAAGGACAAACCTATCAATCCCAGTCAACAGATAAAACATTTTTCTATATGATAAAAATAAAATTATCTCTTTTAATATAGTTGTCCTACTTCCAGAAATATAAAACATAAACAGATATGCATACCTATAAGAGCATGGATCTGAAAGAGGAGTAAAGAAAATGTGGAGTTTGAAAGTGTTAATTAAGTCTAGTTTTTGCAGTGATGAGTTTCATATATAATCATATGTATCTCATGAAATTATAATCTATTGTTGTGATGTTGGTGTGAGTATATTATGCTGTTAGTGTAAGAGGCCTGACATCTCATATACATTATGTACTTTGTATCAAAGATCATTCTGAGATGATTATCTGCATCTGCAACAATACATAATGAAAATAATGCTGTTCTCAAATATTTAATCAACATACATTTAAATGCAAAAAAATAACCATCAATCATTGAGTCTTAGTGCTTGAGCATTGCTCTCAACAGTATTTTCTTAATGTAGTAGTTTTTAATAATCCCCTACACTTTTTGTATACTAAAAAATATTTTTATATATTTCTGTGTGCTATGAATATTTTCAGGCAATTTATATGTGTTGTTTAAATTTACTCTTACAGCAACACTTTGAGATATATGTTACTGTGTTTTACCTGTTTTACAAATGAGGAAATAGACACAGAGATATCGGGCAACTGACTACAGGTAATATAGATAATAAGCAGCAAAGACAGGATTTTAACTCATGTGCCCTGAATCCAAAGCCAACTCACAAAAAAGCTATGTTTCATTGCCTTTCATAAGAAAGCTGAAGAACCTTGAAAAATTTCTACTTAAGTAGACTACCTCTGTCCCTGATTTGTAATCCAAAGTGACTACAACCATAAAGTTATTGTTGAAAAGAGAACCAAAAATTCTTATGCCCAGGATATAAAAGCAGTAGGTGGAAAAATATTAATTCACTCATTGAACAAATATCTGTTGAACACATATAATAATTAGCACTGTTGTGTGTTTGGGATACATTAGTACATAAACAGTCACAACTTCATCATCTCAAGGACCTCATATTCTAGCAGACAGTGAGAATAACCTCTTTCCTGAGATATAATTAGATAAATAATAAAGAAAAGGTTGAACAAAAGTAGGAAATAATTCATAATACAAATGATTATCAAAGTTTCTAGCAAGGGGTCAGTAGATCTTTTAGTTCTAATAGCACCATTCTTGAGCCAATTATATGCTTAACTTAACTATACCTAGTGAATAAATGATGCAAATAAAAATTTTCACCCTAGTAATGAAAAGATTAATTCTTTCAAACAGGAAAAAAATTGAAATACATCAAGTGAAGTATGAATGATAACTTGCATATTTTAAAAAGTATATGGGCAACTGACATCTGAGTATTTTATCTGATTTCAAACTTAAAACAACATTACCCAAAAGGAACTCAGCTCAGTTGCAAACCCTGGGACTTAATCTGTACTGAAGCTAAATATTCTATAAGCATGCAGTGAAGTGCAAAAAATAGCAATTGAAAAATGACATGATTAAATGGCACGACATGCAATCATTTGCTCTCAATTATATCAATGTATCTTCTTCATTTCTAGGAGTCAGGCAGAAATATTGTTTTTTAAATGCCTCTATTAAATTGGTCACCAATAATAAAATAGATGAGAGTCCTAATAAGCTCATTTACATAACATATATCATATACTACAAAACTATTCTCTCCAAACAGTTTTGCTCATAGATTTGTCTCCTGGTTGTCATGAGTCTTTGCTACATTAGCAGATTTAAAAAGCATAATACTAGCTTCAGGACCATTTGCAGAAAAACGTTTATGAAACTTTTCTAGTTAACCCTTGGCAGGATCCTTATTGCTAATTATGGAAAAGGTATTGATATAATATCTTGGCTGTCACATTTTATTATGGTGATGGTAGGAGCAGAATCTAGGTCTGACATTTTGGAAATACCATCTAATTGCAAGTCAGAAACAGAGAATGACAGTTTTAAGTAGATTATAACTTCTTTCAAAATAGCAAACTGGTTTATTTAATGTAAAAGCTAGATTTTAAAAATAGCATTAAAGCCCCCTGAATTGGTTCACCAAGCACATCTCCATTTGCTCCTTGAAGAGGGTCTGGGATGTGTGCCAAACAGTTTTGAAATTGTACATGACAATGTAAGTTTAGATTCTAATGCTAAACAACTTCTTATAACTATTTAAAGTCAAAATATTTTCAGAGAACTTTCATTTTTATGAAAAATCATCTACCTTCCCTTCCTCCAGGAAGCAGGTAAGTGAGGTCCAAAGACAGACCAGTCACCTTTACCTCCACGGCCTCATTAGCCTAACCTTTAACCCTAGAAAAAGAACTTATTTGTTCTTGCAATGTAGTATCCTCACCAATCAAGTTGAATCATTAAGGAACTGCCAGAAATATTAATTAATTCTGTGAATTCTTGGAGATCCTAGGATGAATAGTGTCATCAGGGAAAAGCTAATAATTCCTTTACAAACACATTTATGTTTTAATTGTATCTTCTTCTGTTGAATAAAAAATGTCAATTATATTTGGAAAGGATTATTTCTATTTCTCTTAGATTTTCTATTTTTTTTTAACTGTGGACCAAAATTTAACAAACATTCTAAAACTGCAGGCCCTTGCTGTGTTATTCCATAAAAAACTATTGTTATTCCTATATGGTATTCTTTAATTTCTTTGTGATATCCCCTGCACTAGGTTAAGTATTTTTAAATATGTTTGTTTTTAAGAATAAAGCTCAGTGGTCTTGTGCTTACTTCACATGTAATTAGTAGTATGTTATATACTTCCTTTTCTAAATTAAAAATGTTATTAAAATTCCACACATACAAAACAATATGAAGATTAAGTTACTCTAAAGAAAACTGTAATAGCTTACAGATTGCTTCTATCATTACTAAAATGCTGGTATCTATTACAGAGTCTCCCTGGAATAAAGAATGCACTTTTGGCAGTAATCTTTTAAAAACGTGTCCATTATTGTTAAGATGCTAAACTAGTCTGTAATTACAGAGAGGCAACTTTCGCAATAAGGGGGAAAGGGTGCTTGATGTAAATGCAACTTGGCCATTATACTACAAAATACCTTTTCTTAAAGTCCCACAATCACTCTTTTCATAAACAGATAGTCATTAATTGCCATTTATTTTAACATTTTTATATTTTGAAATCTATTTTCAACACCCACTGTGCTTTTTATCTCATTGATTCCGGGAATCATTTCAAAGCAGTTCTGAAAAATGGATGAAGGTGATTTTCTCCTCCAGATTATCTGTAGATCCCAGCTACCTGAACTCATCTGTGCTTTTAATGGACCTTGTGTATTCACCGATCAGGTCAAAGGAAGATACAAGACAATACAGAGGACAGGAAGGGAAGAATTTCATATGAAGATATAATGCAATACAACTATTAGGTTAAAATCTATGAAAGAAGGATCCTCAAAAAGACCACACCTGTAATAAAAGTGTTACTACCGAAAGCAGGAGAACTAATGAATTTCCAGGGGTACTGTGGAACACACAAGAGAGGACAAATTGTTAGACTAATTAGTTTTAAGATGTGCTCAACACTGGTACATGGTATTTTTCTAGCTTTCTCATTCATATACAACTGGCTATGCTCCACTCCTCATCTCTATCAAACCCTATTTTTCCAGACTTAACTCTGGCTAACTTCTTTATTTCCTATGAAGCCATCCCTGGAACTTATCACAAACTCAGTGTTATTTCAAGTGTAGGAATTAGGGAATTGGTATTTTATGGAAGTATCCCTCTTATTCCAGAATCCCACAGATAGTAAATAAATGAATTCAAAGACTCTAGGGACACAACAAGAATGCAAGAAAAGAGTTGGGTTATGGGGAATAATATTAATAAAAATTAGGAAAATGACACTAAAGACAAAAAGTCAACATTAAAAAAAAACAAACCCTTTTGTTTATTCATTTCCTAGTTCCTGGTCTGGAAGAGGCTGAAGTATAGGCAAATTTAAAAACTTCATATTCCTGATTTTATTTTCATAGCATCTAAAATAAAGAGAACACTTCCCTATGAGTTTGAACTACTGGGAATTTGCTTTTTAGTTCTTGCCTTTGCATTTGTGGTGAAAGCCCAGGGCAACTTGATGCCTTTTCACCAGGGCATCACTCTCAGGGTTGTTCAGAAGTTTAACTACTATATAACAACAAAACACTCTTCAACTATTATATTAGGTAGTAGAGAGCTGCTGACTAAATATTAGCCAACTGGTAAATTGCTATAATGATTATTTAGCTCAAAGCAATATTCTGGAATCTTTTGAAAAGAAAATGTAATAGAATATTATTTAAATACTTCCACTGTTAAAACAAAGTGGAGGTTCAGGAGAATTTTTTTTTGAGAGCATTTTCTTGAACACAGATAATTTTACTTTGAGAGGAATATGTCCTCTTCTGAGAAAAGTCACTACATCTCTCTTCTTCCTGTTCTCCGACAGAAGAGAGGATATCCTTGGAGGGGGAGGGGGCAATTCAACCCATCTACCATTTTGGGAGCAAGACAGAACATAAGTGATTTGAGTATGAAGTTGTTTTAGCTGAACATTTAAGATACAGGGGTAACTATATTAATTTAATCACGTCTTTATCATTTTTTACTTATTTTCCCTTTCACTGGCCTGAACTATGGACAAATGTTTTAATTGGAAAAGTGTGTTCCTCAAAATTGCATGAGTCAACCTTGCTCAGTCTCAGATTTTGCTTATGTTTTGGCCATGTTCTAACATCTTCAAAGTCTAACTACAAATATCTTTATACTGAGAACCACATGCTCAAGAAAAGCACATAAGATTGAAAATTTAACTCCCATTGTTGCTTTCATAAAGTGTTGAAGTCTGTTGCACTACTATTTTATTGAGAGTTAGGACGGTATGAGTGAATGGACTCACATTGGCTCCTGTGCTGATGGTCTAGGTTAACCAGACCATTCAATTCCTAGAAGCAATTTCTCCTGTCATTACTAAAGAGTAATAGTAATAAAGAACTACACTTTGAGAAAAGGAGAGTATGAGAGGAAGGAGGAAGCTAGTCTATCCTGTGCTTCTCAAAGGAGCTCCTAACACCAAATCTGTTCATCTGTTTTTATACTTCTCTTCATGACATTAAATTCAAAATAATGAAAAATATCCTTAGGGAAGAAAATGTGACATTCTAAATGTATAGGGTGTAAGTAAGGATTTAATCAACAGTTTTGAGCATCAATGAAACTAAGGAAGATGACATAGGCTATTTTTTTCCAGATGAGAACAATGATTTCTGGCTCTGCCCCATCTTAACAGGTTTTCAGTGCATTAATGAGTTAACGTTTGTACAGCTCTTGAAGCTCCTTGCATGGAGATGCAATATAAGTTGAAGAATGATAACAAACTGTATACTAAGTTCAACTCCTGTGAGTAAAGTTCCTAGAAATGAGAAGCTGATGCAGCTCAAGATGGTAAATATCTGAGTACCATTGCCCAAAGATCCTTGGTTTGTTGTTTTATGTATGTTTAACAACTGTTTAAAATACAGCTTCATAGTATTACAAACATTTCTACATTTCCTATTAATCACATTGTCCCTTGTGATGATCATTTTTATTTCTGTTCATCAAATGAGATAGACTTATTACCTGCAGCTTACAGAAGAAAAATTGAGGTATGAAAATTGCAAAGACATCAATGATGACCCAGATGAAATCATTGGTCTTATTACTGCATTATTAGACAATGGTCTGGATTAGAATTCAGGAGATGTAGACTTCCATGTAGCTCTGGTTGTATGACACTGGCGAGTCATTTATCAGAGCCATGTTTACTCTTCTTTGGGAGAAATAAGTTGAGCTAGCAGAATTTCATGATGAAATTCTATAAACTACTAAGTGCTTCTTGAATATATAGTGATGCTAAGGCATTACCTATGATAACATGAAGTAAATGTAAATCCAAACTTCAAGATATGTTCGATTTTTTAAAAGTTTATACTCTTAAAAGAAGAATAAGATGCTACAACATATCTTCTAGAATGGCCAAAATTCAGAACACTGTCAACACTACATGCTAACAAGACTTTGGAGAACAGGACCCCCCCCCCAATTGCTGGTAGGAATGCAAAATGGCACCACTACTTTGGAAGACACTGTTTTCTTACTAAACTAGACATAGTCTTACCACACAAATCAAAAATCACGGCCCTTGGTATTTACTCATGGTAGTTACATGTAAGAACCGACACATGGATGTTTATAGCAGTTTTATTGGTAATTGCTAAAACCTGGAAGCAACCAAGATGTCCTTTAGTAGGTGATGGACTAATAAACTGTGGTGCAATCAGACAATGAATATTAGTCATGCTACAAAGGAATGAGCTAACAAGCCATGAAAAGATAAGTAGGAATCTTAAATACATAAAATTAAGTGAAAGAAGCTAATCTAAAAATGTTTAATACTATATGACTCCAACCATAAAACATTATGGAAAAGGAAAAATATGTGGAGACAGTTAAAAAGGTCAGTGGCTACCAGAGATTGGGCAGGAAGTAGAAGGGTAAAGAATGAATAGACAGAACACAGAGGATTTTCAGGGCAGTGAAAATACTTCGTATGAGGCCATAATGACTGATAGATGCTATTATATATTTGTCCAAACCCATAGAACATACAACAAGATTATATTATAAACAATGGACACAGGTTGATTGTGATGTGTCAATGCAGGTTCATCAATTGCAACAAATGATGTGGGGGAGATAATAATGGGGGAGGCTGTGCACATGTGGGAATATGGAGTATGTAGAAAATCTGGTATCTTCTCTTCAATTTTGTTGTGAACCTAAAACTACTCTAAAAGAAAAAATACCTTAATTTAAAAAAAGTTTACATACAACTTTTCTGACAGGATACACAGGGCTATATTTACACACACTTGAATAACATTTAAGTAGACTCAAAAGACATGGGAATTTCTTCAGTCACTATCTCCAGGCTTCCATACAGGCGCATACTATTTTATCTATCTTCCCCCCACTTTATCTCAGATCTCAATTTAGATTCCCACATTCTAGGAATTTACTTGCCTTTCCCCAAAAGAATCTACCTCTCCCCAGACCACCCCATTTACTTCCCTAATACACTATATACACTCCTATCAAAGCACATGCAACACTAGCTCATTGGCCTGTTGACTTGTCTATATTCCCCTTTAGACATGGTCCCCTTGGGAGAGAACCATGGGTCACCCACCACAGTACACCTTGCCCAGCACATTGCTTGCCATAGGTGTTTGCTTAAGAAAAAGGAGTTGAATGAATTAACAATATCTTCATGCATGTTCCTAAATTAATTTTGAACTGGCTCTGGATAAATATAGATCTCCTCCATATTTATACACATTCTATTCCTTTCAATGTCTCTCCTTGAAGATTCTCTTCTGTGCTTAAAGGAGACTAAGGGTTTATACGAGACAACAGCATTCCTGGGAGAGGCAGACTCTTGGCGGGAGAGAGGACTGAGAAGGCACCTCCTTCTTCTTCATCCCTACCAGCAAAATTGTTACCTGATTCTGTCATTTCTAACTCTGAGGTCTCTGAAATCTCTTCTCTCCCACTGTAACTGTACTATTTCAAGTTCTCAGAATTTATCATCTAAGTTACAGAACAGCTACCTCTTAATGGAACTTTCTCCCTCTGAGCTGATAGACACCTGGCTCTGCAAGACCACTCTCCTGCACTGGGATGAGGCCAGCCCCCATGAATGAGTAATGGGCAGGCTCTTTAACTTGCTTTCAACCTCATCTTACATTAGCTCTATAGGTGCTTCAGTATCAGTAGACAATCTGCTATTCCATATATATAGTTTATGCTTTCTCATCCCTGAGTTTTAATAAAACCAAAGGAAAACTAAAACTTCATTTCCTCTTCTGTCTGTACTTGAAATATTTGCACAGGGAGGCAGTTATATATTCTCTAAAAGAACCTATCTCAACACTTAATCCTAGATAGCAAAAAGTTCTTTCTTAAGAATAAACATAGAAAAGCCAACATACACACTAACAGATTTTGTAGTTCAAAAAAGGGCTTGCTTTGAGGATTCAAAGAAATAGGCTAATAGACTACATTTTAGATAGAATTAATACAAGAAAAAAAAAAAACCTTGGAAATTTTAATTCATTTCCGGAAAATATATACAAGGATATTGTACCCATGGCAGTGAGGTAAGAACTTTTAAAGATAGGATAAATTAATATCAGTAAAGATTATACAAAGATTGCAAAAATAACATTAAAAATTTCAATCAATACTACAAAATTAAGTACTACAGAAACATAAATTAACCTTGAGAATTCCATAAGAAGTCCATGATAAAGGAGTGAAAATAAGAATACTTTTTAAATTGAACAACATACCCAGGGAATTAAATATGGACAGATCAAGAACTTGCAAAAGGAGGGAACTAAACACATGGAAAAGTTGTAATAATCAAACAGTAAATAAAACCTTTCCTGACCCAAAGCATGATTTAAGTTTTCAGAATCAATTAGGACTTACCAAATTCTCAGCACAAGAAACAAAATTCTACCAAATTCAAAAATGAATTTACCAAACAAAAAGTGAAGAACAAGTTTACTGTATGGGAACAAAAACCAGACTTCTCCTTTATGAGCATAAATGCTAAAAGAATAATTAGCAGTTTTATTGGCAAATCATTTTACTCCCCACAACAAAATTTTATATTCAGTCGTTATTATTTATATGTGAGGTCAAGTAAAATACATTTTCAGACATGCAAGGGGTTGAAAAATATACTAGGAATACAATTTTCCACTAAAAATATTAGAAGATAATTTGAAAACCAATACTAAGGACAATTTGCTTTTCAATAAAACATAAAGGTATTTATCTCAATAACATCTTTAAAGACTCATCACCCAAAGCAAAGAGTCAAGGAAAAGATAAACACTTGGGATTACATCAAACTGAAAGCTGCTGCACAGCAAAAGAGACATTAACCAAAACAGAGAGACATCCCACTGATTGGGAAAAAATCTTTGCACTCCAGTCAACTGATCACAAATATATACAAAGAACTCACATGACTCAACAAAAACAAAATAAACAATATAGTCAAGAAATGGCAGAAGAACTTAAAAGACATTTCTCCAAAGAGGAAATGCAAATGGCCAACAGGCATATGAAAAAATGTTCAACATCACTTATAATCAGGGAAATGTAAATTAAAACCACATTGAGATACCACCTTACACCAATAAGAATGACACATATCAAAAAAACAACCAACAACAAATGTTGGCGAGGATGTGGTAAAAAAAAGGAACTCTCCTACATTGCTGGTGGGACTGCAAACTGGTCCAACTGTTAGGGGGAAAAGGATGTCCCAAAGCAAATTCCATATAGGCTTTGTGGACTCCACCCCCACCCCAGGTCAAAGCCAAAGACACTGGGAACTCCAAATCCCATCACCACCAAAGGGAAGGTGGCTGGGACCTGAGGGTGGGGTTAAGCAGCCAGGAGGATACAAAAGGCAGACATGTGGGCTTTGGGGGCCCCCATTTTTGGCTCTCCGGCCAGCTCTGGGAGTGACTTTGGGTTTCCAGGTCGTCGGATGGGGTAGGACGCATTAAAGACTTTATTTCCCTATTTTCTCCCTGAGCTGTACATTTTCCTTATTTCTTTTTCTCTTGTAAATAAACCTTTTATTAACCCTTTTGTGTGTGTCTGTAGTAGAGTATTCATAAGTCCCTTTAAAGCGCGCGGGTGAGGACCCACAGCCAGGAACCCGTTTAATATCGGGGTTGCTCTATAACACAACCACTATGGAAAGCTGTCTGGAGGTTCCTCAATCTACTAAAAATGGAGCTACCATACGACCCTGCAATTCCACTCCTAGGGATCTACCAAAAGGACACAAAAACATTGATTCAAAAGAACACCTTTACCCCTATGTTTATTGCAGCACTATTCACAATAGGTAAAACCTGGAAACAACCCAAAGGCCCAAAAACAGATGACTGGATCAAGAAGATGTGGCATATATACACAATGGAATATTATTCAGCAATCAAAAAAGACAAACTCATGCCATTCTCAGCAATGTGGATGGAGCTAGAAGGAATTATGCTCAGTGAAATAAACCAGAAGGAAGAAGAAAAATATCAGATGGTTTCACTAATAGCAGGAATATAGGGGGACCAAATAAGACATCACTGTAAAAAAATAGTAACAGCACAAAACACAACAAAGCAAAAACGGACAATTATAAATCAGAGACATACTGCAGGGAAAGAGGAGGAAGAGGGATCAGAGGGAGGGAGGGAGTTGGTGCACAGGTGCACTGGTGAAGGAAACTCTATGGGGACTATACCTGAGGGGGTGGGGGGAAGCAAATATTGTTTAAAAATGAACAATGATATAAAAAATAAAAAATAAATTAATATATAAAAAAAGAAGAAACCAAGAAAACTCAAGCAGCATTGATGCCGGCCATCCTGAGCTCTTCCAGTTCATTTCTCAGGGGTAGACTTAGGATCTCCCTACAAGAAAAGTCTTCTTGGTCAGCTTACTAGAGTAGGGCCTTTTGCCTATTTACTCTTTATCATTCATTGCTCCATTTTTCCCTGCATATTTTATTAAAATATGTAACTATCTAAAAAAAGGTATTTAAAAAATGTGATGTAGAGCAATGAAATATAAAGAACTCTGAATTACCTTTAGTATTCTTATAAAATATAATGTAAATGGCAAAAGAAATTAATAAAACTATTAGAAAGAATGTAATAGTATTAGTAAAAAGTAGCAATATTAGTTATTAGTTCAAAATTCTACCAACAAAAAATGGAGAAATAAGTTAGCAGATAAAGAAAAAAGCAAGTCAATTTCTCTTTTTAAAAGTGGCATCAGAAGAGCCCAATTAAATCTTAATATTGGAAATAAAGGGGAAAAATTTAATAACCCTTCCAATTCACTGTAGTGAAAACAAAAAAAAGTGAACAAGACCAATGTATGCTTCATGTATTTTAATACCTTGCCAAGTGTCTGAATGAATAAAGGAATGAGATAAAAGTTCCATAATCTTAATCAAGAAAATAAATACAAATGGACTTAGTGCTCTTATTAAAAATACAGACATTCAAATTTGATTAAATTGCAATTTATAAGAAATTCACTTAAAATAATATGCTAAAATATTGATAATAGATGTATAGATAAGGAAATATTATGGCTTCAGATACATTTCAAAGGATTTCAAGTTACCTAACAGATGAAAAGGAATATCAGACAAAGAAAAAAGGAATTATTTACTGAGATTACACAGCTAAAAATCTAGAAGAAAATGTTGCCAACTAACACAACACAAAGAGGTTATTCATTAAAAGATTGGTCAATTAGTCAATTATAAAGAATAATATGGTAGTAAAATTACAGGAGATGATTGACAAATCAATATGCATACTAAAAAGTTTTGATTTTCTTTTCAAATGAAGGCTTAATTTGGGGTGTATTTGTATGTGTATATACATGAAGCAATAATTTGGGGAAAATAAAATGAAGATATAAAAGAAGGTGAGGAACATAGAAAGTAGGAAAGAAAATGGACTCCACCTAACTGTTTTGCCACCTTGCTCAAAGACTGAAAATTGGCCTAATGTGGAAATCCACCCTAATAATCTAGGCCTTGCTTTTTTGTACCCCAAAACAGCTGTCCTTTCCATAGGTTAAAGGAAAAATTAGAAGATATACTGAATTTTTTTCCCCTAGTCTTTTTTTTTTTTTATAAATTTTATTGTTATATTCCCCATACAATTGCAGCCCCCCATTCTGACCCCAATCCCTCCCCTCCCGCCCCCGCCCCCCTAAAAGTGTCTCTGGTTCATAGTTTTTTGTTGATTTTGATTTTCACTTTCTTATAGTTATTCATTTTCCTGGTCCCTTATTTAAGTTTTCTAGATTCCTGCTATGAGTGAGACCATCCGGTATTTTTCTTTTTCTTTTTGGCTTATTTCGCTGAGCATGATCCCTTCCAGCGCCATCCATGTTGCAGCAAATTGCATGTGTTTATCTTTTTTGAATGCTGAGTAATATTCCATGGTATATATGTACCACATCTTCTTGATCCAGTCATCTATTTTTGGGCATTTGGGTTGTTTCCAAAGCTTAGCTATTGTAAACAGTGCTGCTATAAACATAGGGGTGCAGGTGTTCTTTGGAATTGATGTTTCTGTGTCCTTTGGGTAAATACCTAGGAGTGGAATTGC
This sequence comes from Talpa europaea, assembly GCF_964194135.1. Classification (NCBI taxonomy): domain Eukaryota; kingdom Metazoa; phylum Chordata; class Mammalia; order Eulipotyphla; family Talpidae; genus Talpa; species Talpa europaea. The sequence goes on along the minus strand of NC_140075.1, from coordinate 69,539,921 downwards.
TGGGTCATATGGAAGCTCTATGTTTAGTAGGTCCAGAAATCTCCACACAGCTTTCCACAGTGGTTGGACCAGTTTGCACTCCCACCAACAGTGCAGAAGAGTTCCTTTTTCTCCACACCCTCGCCAACATTTGTTGTTGCTAGTTTTTTTAATATGTGCCATTCTCACTGGTGTAAGATGGTATCTCATGGTAGTTTTGATTTGCATTTCCCTGATGACAAGTGATGTTGAACATTTTTTCATATGCCTGTTGGCCATTTGCATTTCCTCTTCAGAGAAGTTTCTTTTAAGCTCTTCTGCCCATTTTTTGACTGGATTATTTTCTTTGTTGTTGTTGAGTCTCATCAGCTCTTTGCAGATTTTTGTGATCAGTCCTTTATCATTAGTGTTGGGTGCAAAAATGTTCTCCCAGTTGGTGGGGTTTCTCTTTGTTTTTGTTATTGTCTCTTTTGCTGTGCAAAAGCTCTTTAATTTGATATAGTCCCAGCTGTTTATCTTTGCCTTCACTATCACTGCTTTGGGTGATGTGTCTGTAAAGATGTCTTTGATGTGCAAATCACGTAGTGTTTCGCCTATATTTCCTTCTATATATTTTATGGTTTCAGGTCTTATGTCTAGTTCTTTAATCCATTTTGAGTTGATTTTTGTGTATGGTGTGAGGTGGTGGTCAAGCTTCATTCTTTTGCATGTAGCGACCCAGTTTTCCCAGCACCATTTATTGAACAAACTTTCTTTGCTCCAATGCATAGTCTTTGCTCCTTTGTCAAAGATTAGTTGACCATAAATCTGTGGGTTTATTTCTGGATTTTCTATTCGATTCCATTGGTCTGTATGTCTGTTCTTGTTCCAATACCATGCAGTTTTGATGATTATGGCTTTGTAGTATAGTTTGAAGTCTGGGAGTCTGATGCCTCCATTCCCTTCTTTTTTTTTCAGGAGAGCTTTGGTTATTCGGGGTTTTTTGTGATTCCATATGAATTTCATCAATAATTGTTCTATTTCTTTGAAGAATGACATTGAAATTTTGATTGGAATAGCATTGAATCTGTATATTGCTTTTGGAAGGATGGCCATTTCCCCTAGTCTTAAGAAGAAAACAATTCTCTTGTGATTCTACTTAAATGGTGGTAGGTTCAGTGATTCAACTAATAGTTCAGTTCCTATAGATCATAAAATTCACCTGAAGTAACTGAAATCTCATGGAATTTTCTTTATCAATACTACTTTTCTATTTTATCCGTTTACCCTGCTATATTAATAAAATGCTTTTTAAAAGGACAGGCTTATGCTACAGTACTTACAATGCCGACAGCTAAAATGTATTTAGTTCTTACTAGGCAGGTTTTATTTTAAGCAGGTTTCCTATATATATTGTCATTTAACACTCATATGTATGAATGTTAGCATTCATACTCTATGAGGCAGGTGCTATTATTATCCCCAGTTTTCAGATAAATCTGAAATTCATCTCAGGGTGGTGTGATTTAAGGTGATTTTCTATTTTTTTAGTGCTTATTTTCATTTTAGCCCTAAACTTTTTAAAATGCAAAGAACCAAGAGGGAAGGAAGCACAATGGTCTATGGAAGTAGAATATGGGTGAGTTGGTGGTGGGTCACTATGGTGGCAATACCTGATGGGGGTTCCCCAATATTACCTCAGTTAAAAATGTTAATTAAAAATAATGAAAGGGGGGCTTCCCTGGTGGTGCAAGGGGTTAAGCACCACACTATGAAGCAATCCTCAGCCTCTACAGCATGAGTTCGATCCCTGGCCAGGGAGAAAACCACATGGCAACACAGACCTCTCCTGTCTTGCCCTCTGCTCCCCTCAACAGTGTATTTCAGCCAATCTACCTGTACTGTTCCCCACTCTGTCTCTGGTGGATCCTCAACCCCCTGCATCTCTGACCTGTACCCCAGGTCTTGTATGCATAAATAAATAAATATTAAAAAAATAATGAAAGAGTGTCTCCCTGGTGGCGCAGGCAGTTGAGCACAGTGCTGTGAAGCTGTCCACAGCCTCTGCAGTGTCAGTTCGATCCCCGCAGGCTGTGGAGCAACCCACCTGGCGTGGCAGACCTCTCCTGTCTTGTCCGCTGCTCTCCTCAGCAGTATATTTTGGTCATTCTGCCTGTTCTGTTCCCCTCTCTGTCTCTGGGGAATCCTCTCAACCTCCCACACATCTGGCCTGAATCCCGGTTCTCGTATAAATAAATAAATCTTAAAAAAAAAAGAATCCCATTAAAAAAAAATAATAACAATAATGAAAGGAAAAAATAAGAAGTTAATCTTATGGTAAATAAATTCGCATAGTGAATATGTAACTCTCAAATTGTTTTTAGATTTTTTTAACTTTAACTGTGCAGTAAACTGTGGAATAACTTTTAAAAATGTGCAAACATTATTTTTGTCATAAAATTTCTTTGTTTTCATGTTCATTTTAATTCTAAACTTCTTAAATCCACATGCTTAAGCCTCTCCACTATAGTGGACCAGATTCACTGCTCTACTGTTACTCTTATGAAGAGTATCGAGACAACACTGCAATTCTGTTCTCCAGTTTATTCTTAATTTTAACTTACTGACAAAGAAAATAATATCTAAATAATGTTGAGAAATCAACAAAGGATAGAAACAATCCTTATTGTGGCTTCAGAATTCATGTTCAATAAAATGTTAATTCATTTACATATTGTAACTGCTTATATATTATGACAGCAGAGTTGGTTAATTGTAATAAGGATTGTATTATCTAGCCTTTTACAGAAATGCTAGCCAACCCCTGATTTAAAGTAAAATAAGGTTTTGATGTTTATTTTGAAGTCAGTGAATGACAGAATGGTAGAATACTAGAATTTGAACTTAAAGATTCTAGCTCTTTTTCTGCTGCAGATTGCTGTGTAGATTCAAAAAATCTTGCACATTTCAAGTTCTTCATTAAAAAAAATAAAAACACACATAAGATGGTGATCACAATTTTCAGCTCAGTAATTAGAGGTGATGTTTAAGTAAAATAGCATGCATAAAAGTGGTTGGTCAAATTTCAATTGCAAAGCACATTTGGGGCATTAATCATTGACAAGATTAACCAAATCTATTCCACTCATTCAGCTTCTTGATGACAGAGTGTCTTGGCAGGTCTAAACGTGTCCTCCCTAGGCTGGTCCCAGGCCCAGTTTAGTGCTGCGGGGTCCTTTAGCTGGTAATGAATAATTTCTTCTTAATTTGAGACTTTAGAATAATGAATTTGGTTATGGGATAAGAGGAACATATGATTAAGTAATTATTTTCTTTTCTTTCTGAAGGGTCATCATTTAAAAAACAGGGCTATTCAGCCAGTGGCATTAAAGTTGCACATACACACACACACAGAGCTCTAAGGGGCCCTTTGCCAGCTGGCTTCATTAAATCTCTGATGCGCTTTCCTGCATTTTGTTGTCACAGTGTGTTCATTTATTAATAATTTTGATTTTTTGCCTTTTGGGCTCCTAGGGTCACACTTTCACATCTTTCCCCATCTTTGTGCTGGGCTCAGTCTGTCTTGTGAAGGTAGAATATTGCCTTGTGTTTAATTCCACATTGATCATACTTACTGCCTTAAAATATATATATATTCCACAATTGCTTTTACTCTTTTTCTGAAAATTTAAGATTCCAACCCCTTCTGTCATCCCAGATCACACTCTGAGAAGGAAACACAGCTATGTCTCCAGTGCAAAGGGTTTTCCTTTTTATGTGTAGTACCTCCCTCCCTCTTCTCTGCATAGTGAACTGTGACTACTCTGGCATTACTCTGGGTGTCATATAAAGGAATTTGTTCTGTTAAAATCCTGCAATTTTAGAGAATGGAGAATCATAAAGCTAAACCTTGTGGAGAAAGCTAGTCTGTGTGACCAATGGTGGCACAAGACATTTGAAAACCTACGAAAAGATTGGAACACGGCAGGGTATCTCATACGTAAGAGATTCCTTAATAACTATTTTATCTGGCCTCATTTAGTACAAAAAAAGCAGAGGGTATCTGGTTTTTGGATTTGTGATGAATATAAAAGTTTTTATTCCACATATGTTTGTTATCAATTATGATTCTGACACATAAACATCAGATCACACTGTTATAAGCATTTGGTTCCATTCTTCCAATGAAAGTGGTAATATATAAGAACTTGATTGATAATATAAGTGTTTAAAAAGTAAACAGCCCAGAAATATTTAAAATTCTATATTTCAACAAACATGTATAAAGTTTTCTTAAAAAACAACAAAAAATGCTATCATGCTAGATCTCCTTAACTTCCTTATTAAAACTCCTCAAGGTCAAGGAACTAATTTTAGGTTGTGAAGAAAAATTATCAAGGTTATTAAAAACTATCAAGGTTTCAATTTTAAAAAGTGACATGGGATAAAGATATTTATACAGTTACAGTACAACAAACTAAAACAAAATACAAATATTTTCACCTCCCAGATCATCAATAGCTAAAGTTTTTTGCTATTCTGGCCAAATTGCCTAAGATTGTAACCAAGTAATCTATCATAAAGAATGGCATAAAGTCCTGGTTTCTGTTTGAGTCACTTAGTAAATGTTGATAAATATTAATTGTCCAGGAATGGGTATTAAAGTCAGAGAGCCCTAGATTTAAACCCTAATTTTACCACTCACTATATGTGAGCTTAGACACACAAAATTTAACCTCCTTGGCCTATTTCCATATCTGCAAAATCAAGATGCTAATGCCAATCTGAGGCCAGATAGAATAGTTATTGTGAATAGGTTGCTATTTACATTAAATGAGATATATGCATATACTCATAATGGAATATTATACACTTGCCAAATATGTGAACTACAACCATAGTTGAATAAATCTTGGCATTATATTAAATGCAAAATGAAGTCCTAAAAGATAACAATACAGGATGATTATCTTTTAATAATTTTAAAAAGAATTAAATCTTAAAATATTCCTTTCTATCACAGAAAGCAAGGGAATAGAGAATATGTAGGAACGTGATTACCTGAGGTGAAGAGAGCAGGGGATGTAATAGAAGTAGGGAATTTAAAGGAAGGTGTATGTTATCATCAAGGATATACCTTTGGTTTGAAGTAGAAAGTTCTATATTATTTTAAAAACAGCTAAATACATTTACATGGGGATGTGAAAGCAGTTAGTTTAATAGTGACATTGAAAACAAAACTGCTCTAGGGGATGTGTGTGTGTGTGTGTGTGTGTTTAAAGAAAATAAATAATAGCAAAAAGCATACAATGCTCTTTGGTACTTGTGAAATAAAAGTTCTAAGATTCACAGAGCAAGTAATGAAGTTGATGCTACCATACAAAGCTAAAGCATCATAGGTTAGAAGAACATCTAAATGCAATGACCTACACCCAGACACTTATAAGTATCTTGGTTCAAGAGTACAGGGTACAAAAAAAGAATATTGACAGAAGATGGGGGCGGGAAGCAGTTAACTCATAAAGGTATTCATACCTTCTAGCAGAAACTCTGCAGGAAAGGAGAAACTGGAATGACATACTCAAAATATTCAAAGATAAAAACTGCCAGCCAAGATTATATCCTCCAAGAGTCCTTCAGATGTAATGGAGAAATACAGCCCTTCCCAGACAAACAAAAACTCAAAGAGTTTGTCAAAACTAGAACCTCCCCCACTATAAGAAATATTGAAAGGAACTCTCCTATCTAAATCAAATAGAAGAAAGTATGCAAAGAATTGAATAAGGAAATAGAAACTAGTTCAGAAAACTAAAGGCAAAATGGCAGTAGCAATCCTTCACATATTAATTCACCTTTATTGTAAATGGACTAAACTCATCAATCAAGAAGCTTCAATCAATCAGAATGGGGCCTCCCCAGTGTCACAAGGGGTTAAGCACTGCACTATGAAGCAATCTGAAGCCTCTGCAATACCAGTTCGATCCCCAGCTGGCCAGGGAGCAACCCACATGGTGCAGCAGACCTCTCCTGTCTCGCCCACTGCTCCCCTCAGCAGTGTATTTCAGTCAATCTGCCTGTTCTGTTCCCCACTCTGTCTCTGGTGAGTCCACTCACTCCCTGCACCTCTAGCCTGTACCCCAGCTCTTGTATGCATAAATAAATAAATCTTAAAAAAGAGGCACAGAATGACTAGTTGGCCCATAAGACTATTAAAAGAAATATGGAAGACACAACAAAAGGGAACGATATGCCCTGCTCATGGATTGTAAGAAATAACATTGTTCACTTGGCTATCTTACCCAAGCAATATATAATTCAATGCAGTCTTTATCAATGCTTCAATGGCATTCTTTAAAGAAATTAAACAAACATTTCTAAAATTATATGAAATGACAAAATACCCCAGATAACCAAAGAAATCCTGTCAAAAAAGAGTGCTTCTATAATACTGCCAGACTGCAAACTATACTACAAATCTGTAGCAATCAAAACAGTATGGTAGCGGGACAAAATAGACAAACAGATCAAAGGAATAGAATTGAATACCCCAGAAATAAACCCACAGTTTAATGGACAGTTAATCTATGACAAAGGAGCCAGGAATAACAATGGAGAAAGGAAAGTCTCTTCAACAAATGATATTGGAAGAACTAGAGAGTCACATACAAAAGGATGAAAGTAAGTCACCATTTTACATTTTACACAAAAGATAACTCAAAGTAGATTAAATACATGGTTGTAAGTACTGAAACCATGAAATACATTGAAGAAAACAGGCAAAACATTTGGACATTGACTTCAATGATATCTTTGTGGATTTATCTACAATAGCAAGAGAAACAAAAGGGAATATAAATAAATGGAATTATATCAAATGCAAAACCTTCTGCACAGTGAAAGAAATGGTCATTAAAACAAAATAGCACCCTAATAAATGGGAGGAAATATTTGCACATCATACATTTGACAAGGGGCTAATACCAAAGATCTATAAAGAACTCACACAATTCAACAACAAAAACATACAATCCAATCAAAAATGGGCAGAAGACCTGAATAGACACTTTTCCAAAGAAAATATGCCAATGGTCAACATGTATGTTAAAACTGCTCATTATCATTTATCATCACAGAGCTGCAAATCAAAACCACAATGAGATACTATCTTACCTATCAGAACCACCCATATCAAAAAGTCCAGAAGCAAGTATTGGAGAGAGTGTGAAGAAAAGGGAGCCCTTGTACACTGTTAGTAGAAATGCAAACTGGTACAACCTATATGGAAAGCAGCATGGGTGTTTCTCAAAATATTAAAAATAGATTTACAATATGTTCCAGGCATTCCACTCCTATGCATCTACCCAAATAATGCAAAAGCATAAATTTGAAGGGACACGTGCACTCTTATTTCCCACTCTAGTTACAATAGCCAGGTAAGAAAACTAGTGAAGTACCCAGTGACATATGAGATTAAGGAAATGTAGTGTATATACACAATAGAATACTAAGCTAAAAAAAAAGATGCAATATTGCCATTTGTGACATCATGGATGAAACTGGAGGAGATTAGGCTAAGCAAAGTAAATTAGAAGGAAAATGACAAATATCAGATGTTTTCACTTATATGGGGGATAGAAATAAACAGCAAAAGGACAAAATTGAGCCAAACCCTAGAATTATGACTGCAAAATTAAGGCTACCAGAATGGAAAGAAGAAAATAGAAATGAGTGGGTCCAATGGACTATGGCAGAAAATTATGGGTATGTTGTTAGTTGATGATAGTGTGGTGACAAACATCTGAAGAGGTGGGAACCCATACCTACAGATCATACACATTGTTGTAAATCAATGTTTTCTCAATAAAAAAAGTGCAATTAAAAAAATCTACATGTAAGATATATGTAGCTAAGTGGATATACAAATAATTGCAATAGCAAACTTTCTATTATTTCCAATTATTATGTAACATCTTTGGGTTTATAATGTTAAGAGATTTCTATTTTTTATGAATGTGCCACCATAAAAATTAGAAATAATAATTTATTTATATGAATTTATAACCCTGTGAGATAAATACTAATAGTATCTCATTTTATGGATGAAGGACTGAGGCACAAAGGGATCACAGAAGACATATGAGCAAGGTCACACAACTGGACTTGGGCTGTTTACCACATTTCTAAAGCTGTAATATTAATACAATACAGAAAAAAAAAATCACAACATCTACCTACCAATGATCAGAATGCTTTGTAAGGTTTGAGTTAATTTCAAATAACACAGAGAGAAATAACTGAAGACTCCATCTCCCTGCAATGAGGGTTAGAGTGAGAATAGAACAATGTACAAATCATCTAGATGTTAGATTTTAGATGGCAAACATTTTCCTTAGCAAGACACTTTCATGTAACTTGCAGTTTGATCTTTCAGTTCAATGCAGAAAAGCAGATTCTTTAATCGAAACAATTTGTAAGGTTGTGTAGGGTAAGGAAAAATGTCAGGCTTTTCTGCCCTCCCGCCATCAGGATAGATGATGGATCCTTGCAGTCCTGAATGCATGCCTGATGGCGGGCACCTGGAATAGGGTGTGGGCATAGGTAGATGGGATTCACCTGGGCTAAGACTGTGCTTTTAAGGGCGGCATCACAGGGATGCCAGCAGAAGCCAAAAGAGAAGCCGAGAGAGAAGCAAGAGAAGCAGAAGCTGAGACAAGGCCGGAGAGCCCAGATAGAATGAAGACTTGCTGGGGGCTAGAAGGCCTGCCAGCCTCCCGGCCCCCCAGCACCCTTACCTGAGTGTACCAGGTAAATCCCAATAAAAAGACCTGAAAAACCACTGAGGACTCTGACTCCTCCTTTACCTGGTCTGCATGGGGTCAGAAAACCTGCTCATTGGTCCTTCCTGCCTTTACAGGTTGTAATAGTGATAGTTTATTGAAAAATACTGTGGTCTTAGTTTTAAGGGTGCCTCTTCCTGGACTATGGAGGTAAGCAAGGTGAGCTTGCCTGTCTGGCAGAAGGAGGTGAACCACAAGAGACTAAATCCTCTGATAGATTGTTGGAAGATGGCAGTTCAGAGGGGATGGAATGAATCACACCTGGTCCTGGAATGCTTCGATTAGAAACAGTTGCTTGGTTCCAAGAAGTTTTTTCCATCTTAGTTTCTCCTTTCTCCTCTTTAAGACCTTTCATGGCAATTTCTTGCCACTGAATTCATATTTTACTGCCCCAGGCTGAGAAAACCACAGCCCAGATAATCACTGCATTTACAAGAGAGTTCAAGCAGTTGTAGGGTCAGGAAGACCACAGTGCAGGCCAGGTAAAGGAGGAGTCAGAGTCCTCTGTGGTTTTTGCAGGTCTTTTATTGGGATTTACCCGGTACACAGCAGGCAAGGTTACTGGGGGGACGGGAAGCTGGCAGTCCTCCCAGCCCTTAGCAAATCCTCACTCTGTCTGGGCTTTCCAGTGATCTCTGCTTCTGCTTCTTTGCTTCTCTCTCGGCTTCTCCTGGCGTCCCTGTGACGCCGCCCTTAAAAATCACGGTCTTAACCCAGGTGTATCCCATCTACCTATGCCCACACCCTATTCCAGGTGCCTGCCATCAGGCATGCATTCAGGACCTAACGGATCCATCATCTATGCCTGATGGCGGGAGGGCAGAAAAGCCTGACATTTTTCCTTACCCTACACAGTACACAATGGTGAGGGCAACAAGAGAAAACATTTCAATTGTTAACTTCTTTGAACAGGTATTTATAAACTATGGGAACAAACAAGGGGAAATTCTTCTTCATGGACATGTAGTGAATATATACATAGTTATCTAGGGTTGGTATTTTCCTAGAATGGAATAGACCTGTAATGTAAGAACCTCTTTTACTTTATTTCTTCTCTCCATGAATAGTTGATTCTTTCATATGTAACAATTATGTTTCTTTTTGTTAGCACTAATGGTCTTCAATTAAATTATGTGCTTTTATCATATCAATTTATGGAAGTATTTTTAGGCACATTATTTATAGAACATTTAGATCTGTTTTTCAAAGTTCTCAGTAATCTTCAGTGTTTGCTGACCTGCTTTTAATTTATCAAAGCCCTCCCTCAAGAGGAATTTCACACACAAGCAGCAGAGATTTCCCATACACTATGTGTATTTGATATGCTTAATGTTCGTCTTTATACACACACAGACACTGGCATATAAGAAATGTGGAGGGTGCCTATAAATTCAAGGAAACATTTAAGTGCACAGTGATACACAGATACATGGGTATAATATTTTATGTACTTGATAAATATTTCATCCCTACCATAAAGAAAGCTTTTTATCAACTTTGATTGTTTTTTTATTACCTTAAAGTATTGCAGTTGTTTCTCAGCATTCATTGTTCCTTCCTTTTCTTGTCTCAGACAGGAATTGAAGATGAAAAGCTCTGTATCTCTTAGCCACCCTTTCAGTTCTTTGATCCTGACCTCCAGCTGCCTTACCAGGCTTCCGCTTTCAGGAGAGAGAAGGTCACGTGGGCCTGACCCACTGTGCCCTGCCATTGTGTCCTGGATCTTCTCTCCTAGGGTTTTCTAATGCATTAGATTAAAACAAAAACAAAAACATCACACACACACACATACACACACACAATAAAAAAAACATAGATTAGTTTATGTACCAAAAACATCAGTTTGGCTGGTAACAAGAGCCACCTGGAAAGGTATCCAGCTGCTCTCATCACCTTACTACTGACATTCGGTTCAGATTAGCCTATTGTTCCTCTTAGGATTCTTGAGCTATGTGTGAGGTTCTGACTACCACTAGAGGCTTAAGAGGACCTTGTTCATTTACACTTTCCTTTAACAGAAAGGAAATTTGACCCAGAAGTTCACAGTATCCACTGATAAAAATGCATTTGAATTCTTGTGACAGTTTACAGTAAAGAATTCTCTACATAAAATCTTTAGAAGCTGAGTTTAAGTCTGAGTTTAATCAATATATTAAAGAGACCAAAAGTAGATTGTACAGGGAGGATTAAATTACTTATTTTGTTTTTTTGAAGTACAATTCTTCTAAACATTTGATCAAGGGCTATTAAGAAGGGGTAGCCTTCTTGGTGCTATTGTTGATTTTACCTGAGTTGGAAATTATTCAGTCCCACAATTCTTTCTGCTTAGCATTTGGGGATGCTAGATTTTCTAATATATGTGCAAAAGTAAGTACCAATTCACTACACTAGAAGTCTTAGGTTAACCACTATGGCATGATAATATAGTCAGGGAGGATATTTTGTTGCTTTTTTTTTCTTTTTTATTGGAAAGCACTGTCTTTGGAGAATCAATAGGAGTTAATCTATAATGATGAATTAAATCTGCAAAAAAGCAAGTTTTAAAACACAAATAAAATTAAGTCAACAAACATTCATCTGCTGTGTAGTGTTCTGTAAACAGTATCTTTAGGAGATCATGAGAGAAAAATAGCCGTTCTTGGCAACACCCTTGTATTTTCATGGTGCAAATATTGATAATTTGAAGACCCTCGGTGGAATCCAGATTTAGCCATTGTTTTTATGCTATAACAAAAGTAGCAGCAGGAGGTGAAATCAATGCCCTTGGAGGGTAGGGTCACAAAAAAGAATTTATTGCCACTTTTTTGTTCTGGAACAGTTTGCAATCATAAATTCTTCATAAACAGAATACTTCAGAGAATGGTCCGTCTTCATAAATATACGACAGAGGACATCAATTTCATTTAATTCACAATTTGTGTCAGCACAGCAGATGCCAATGCCTGCCTTGATAGGGTTGTTTAATATGCAATTGAGACAGAGTAATATGCAGCACAGGGGACAAAATTTCACAGATTAAACTGTACGCACCACTGACATTTCATTCTAATGTATTTCCATTCCACACTGTTCACCTTAGATGAAAGTAATATTAAAAACCATATCCCTCTATTTTACTATTGTTAGAAGTTAAAATTGTTGTCTTTAAATTTTTTTATGCCAATTAAAATGTAATCATGCCAATTAAAGCAGTATGCCTGGTGGTGTTAGTGGGGCACAGGTTTTGTTAAAATCTTTCCTCCACCCTGCTCTCCCCAAATCATTACAAAAATCTGCATATTGTACTCAAAAGATATTTTTTTCAAAATGGCAACCATTTTTAAAGTAACTGACTCATAAAGAATATCTAAATGGTCTGTTCTTTAAAAAAATGTTATGTTGATTTCACATTTTTGTTGAGGAAGCAATATACATGACATACCTCAATTTTTTTAAAAAGGCAATTTTTAGTTATTTATCAAATTAGAAATAGACATATTAAATACAACATAAACAAACAATTGCTTTATCTATCCAGTACATAAAATAGCTATTCTTATCTATTTAATAAACAATCTTAAAATATCAAACATTAACTACTTTTCTACTTCTATGAGCTCAATGAATCTAAAAAAATTTAGTAGGTTCTGATTTAAATCACCATATCATAAAGTGAAAGCCAATAATTACTACCATGCAATGTAACAATAACAAAAAGTTATGTAACAATAGGTTAGCGTAAAAACTTTTAGCATGTCTGTTACTTTACAGAATTGTAGAGTGTAGTGAATTTAGATGAGAAAGCAAAGATTTAAACTTGCAGTTTTTTAATCACCTAGATTAAGCATGGCATAAACTAAACACTGGCATTCCTCCAAGTCATCAAGGTACATGGAGAGCTTTTTATTCAAAATATTTTTGGAGTATTATTTCTTTAAAAATGAAAAAAAAGACAGGAAATGGAAGGCATGCAAAATTATGCTCCATAACTGACACCACCCATACTTAGCTGTTATAATTAATCATTTAAGTAATTGACAAATTTAGCTTACCCTTGATTTGAAGTGAAGGCAATTTAGGAGAGAAGTTGATGAAAAAATACCATTTAACCTCTCTCTCTCTCAGCTGTCTTCCAACAAAAAGGACAGTACTGTCTCCTGCACAGTGCCATCCTGGTCTCTGGGTAACAGAATCTCTATATTGCCTTTTTGCCAGATTCTTGCATCTCAGTCTTTGGCTGAGACCCAGCCCATCATTGCGTGAAATGAATTACATGAAACTTTTTTTTTTGGCTTTGTTAAAAGTGAGCTGGAAATTGAGGCACAAAACAGAGGCTGATTTAATTCTGCAATTCAGATTTGGGTCAAATTTGCATCTTTGTTTTGGTGCCTTAAGTGTGACTTGAAAGCTGTGGTGACAAGTCCACTTTTCATCTGAAGAGTACAGTAAATAGTTAAACAGTGGATGTCTCTAACATGTACCTTCAGAATAAATTCTATTAACAGTCATTCAAGCATGACAGTCAGTGTATATCAGATATACTGTATTATAGTTGATTTGGTGCATACCCATAATACATGGCATATTTTACTTACTTTTTATGTATTAAAGAACCAAAATTATTAAAATCTGAGAGGAGACAAGCTCAGAGTAAAAAAAAAAAAATCAACAGATGAGGAAAAGCAGTGTTTCTCCCCACCCAATAATACATGAATAGCTTGTTTGAAATGTTGGTAGTGAATTGAAAGAGAGAGATATTTGTGCCTCAAATTAGAAATCAGACAGATAGAATACTTCACTACACAAAAAATGTACACATAACCTACAAACAGTAATAAAAATGCAAATACCCCAAGCAGTTCCCATTTTTCATTAATTGAATCCACTTTTTCAAGAAGATCATTTGGTAGTAAAACGCCACCTTTCTTCAAAGCTTCAACCTTACTAAGTAGCTCCGTCTTTTTCAGGTCCCTGATGGACATTTCCACACTGTATCGCTAAAACAAGAAGAGAGAAAGACAGATTATTGGGGAGGCAGGTATTCTTAGAAAATCTTTGAGCACAGAGTTCATGATTCTCATGGATATTAAAAGTTTTTGTACCCAACAAAATTGATGGGGAGCCTAAACCTAAGTACTTGAATAGTTAAGGAATATTGTTTAAAACAGTTAAAAATATGTATTACATACATACAAATATCAACAGCATTCCACTTAAGTGACTAAGATTTATGTCTTTTTAAATGAAAGTTTACACACACATTTGATCTTTAATTTAAAATATTCCAAAGAGGAAAATATCTGGTCTAGGGGGATTTAATGTTACTGTAAATTATGATCAACATTTGGCTTCACAGTGCTGCCCACATCTCACCTTTGCACCCCAAAAAGACCAGTATCAGAGTGCTACAAATAAAATATTCCCTCAAGATCTTATGATTTCCTCCTTATCCTCTAACTTCCCTGAATTCTTAATTAACATTATTTTTCATTTTTCTTTTACTTAAAAACCGAGTATGGCCTAAAAGTAGAGGCACATGAAGAAAGAAAAAAGAAAACCAGTGCTTTGGGAATAGTTACAAATCTATGCTTCTTTATTGATACTGTAAAATGTTCCCAAATATCACAATTGATTATAGAAACTTCTCCCCCAATATACACTCTTCTAACAAACTGCCAAGCAAGTCTCTCTCAAAATATATTGTGCTAGAGATAACGCAAGAGCTATTTAATATGATAATAACTATGGTGATTCTCATCAAATATGGATAACTTTATAGTTAGAAAATCCGATATTACAGACAGCTATAAAAGCCTATGGTTATATTTTAAAATATACACATAAACACCTCTGAGTAGAAAAGACAAGATTCTGGTTAAAATATTAAGCCTATTTTACATTTTTATTACATTTCCAAAATATAATAAAACTAAAATGTCTTTCTTTGAGGCATGAAGTTAGGTCACAGAGATCCATGGTAGCATTGCTCCATTGACCTATTTGAGCTAACATGAGCAGCTTATTAAATCTAACAACAAAAGCTTTAGTCTGGGCACAGTAGCAAATCAACAAGTTCAAAATAAGCCCAAGCACTTGGGTGATTTTATTCATCCTGAAAACCTGATATTATATAAGAACCCAGACTAAAATACAATTGGAAGGCAGCTTAGATGAAAAGAAAGTGTGAAATCCCTGTTTCGGTTAATAGATCTTCAGCATTTGCGTGCATATGTTTGCATACTTTAAGTTTCATATTTTAATCTTTCATTTACACTAAACATGCACATCATTTGTATTATGTAAACTTCTCCAAATGTTAGTCATTTGTGGATCACAGAACAAAATGTTTTAAATGAGGTGATTTAAAGCATTTCATAGTATTAATGAATGTTGATCAGGGTGTCAGAGTATCCAAAATTACATGAATATGCATAATGAAAAAAAATCAAGGGTTGCTTTAGAGCTCTTTCAGAATTTGGCCTGTGATACATGGGAAATTCTGATTGCATTTTCCAATTGCAGGCACTTCCCAGGACCACATTACTCCAAGACATAGAAAACACTGTCCACTTGAGTTTTCTGGACTCGACATTCAACAATAAAACCTAGATGGTATTTTATTTGTCAGAGTGATGATTGGAGGAGAGGGCAATCTGCTTTGTGTAATCAGATTCCCATCTAAAGATGATGTAGTTGACAAAGATTTACATAATTAATTCAGTAAGACTTCTGTGACACAATATTGGGGGAACCAGTATTTGAGACAGGCAAAAGAATGCTTTTGCAATAGAGTCCACCTAACTGGGAGCAGCCTGGACCAGTTATTACCTTCACAAATAACAAGCTCATCACCCCTTCTTTACCCAACTTAGAATAACGCCTACCCTGCAGATCAGTCAGAGGGAAATCAGTTTAGATGTATTCCATAAAAACGATAGTCTTGATAGACTAAAACTAGTCTTGTAATAATAAAAACATAGAAAGCAATTAATTTAATTTTAGACATAATAAAATAATTTTGTCTGCAAAATGTGGTAAAATAGTTATTATAAGAGTTTATTAACATTTAAAAAATCTTGTCCCTATGTATGCTGTCATTATCACCATATAACCTAGTATATTACATAGCTTGGTGAAAGATATGATTTATAAGACAGCACTTTCAAACTATAAAAACTGAGGGAACACAACTAATTGTTAGATGTTTTGGTGTGTGCATAAAAGGAGGTAGAATGTCATGTAATTTAAGGTGAAAATATTTATTTTAATTTTCAAAGCACTTTGAAAGTTGAATATGATATGATTTAGGGCTTCAAGTTACATGTGTAAAAATGCCAAGAAGGTCATATTTTTTGTTGATACTAGTTTTTGTTCTTCTCTTCAACATCTTTTCACAAGCATTAAACATGGAGGATCAACTACCACTTCTATCAGTTCTTGGCCATCCTATTCAGAAGGGGTACTTTATCCTGTGGGAGAAAATAATTTAATCTTCATATTCATTCCACCCAAAGGAGTAAGTGAACAGAGGCTGCCTCATTGTGTCCTGCAGTCTGGGGATATTATGATATAGACTACTCTTCAATAGCCAAAAATGAGATTAGCAAAGTTAAAGTCAGATGACTTTTGTTGAGTGCTAAGGTAAATAAGCATCCAGTATTTAATTTCCCCACAGCACCTGCTGTGGACCATTCTGTCTAGTCAAAAATAAAATATACTCTGTTGAAAGGGCATATTTACATTATTAAGTGTATTTACTTGGCCAATTCAATTTTGACTAATGAAGCTTCCTAATAGATATGTGAATGGTCTAAATTAAAGACACAGGCCATTCCTGATCTAAATGCCACTCCATGGTATATAAAAACTTATAAAGAAAATGTAAAATAGAGTTACTAGCTCAAATACTAGCACAAATACTAGCTCACTGCTTTATCTAAGAATTAAAGAAGTTTTTGGGAGATTATTATTCAGTGATTACTTTTTAAAATCACAAATATAAAAATTGAATTATAAAGCAAAGTTACCAAAAATAGGGATTTCTGAAGTAAATATCATTAGAAATGCATGAAGACTTGATTGAGATAACTTTTTTGACAGTTATGCTAAAGGCTTTTTTCCCTTCTAAAACCTTTTTTTGTTGTTGTTGTTAAAAATCACACCGAAAATTCTGCCCAAATGGAGACTGGAACAATGCCTTGAAACAGTGTTAATTGTCACCATGGAAACCAGAAGAATAAGCCATTTTGAAACTGGTATAGAAGGCACACATTGAGCAACTCAAGCATTTTTCTGCCTCCCTCAATGTTAAAGAACAAGATGCCTTGTCACTGTGAGGTCAGAGAAAGAAAGCATCATGAAAGGGTTGTAGATGCTCACACCTAGTAAATAAAAAAATAAAAAATAAACGACATACAGCTAATGCTGTAAGACTCTACCCAGTGAATCCTTTTGAAATAGAAAGATCATCAAAAGATAGCCAGGATTGGGGGATGGATTCCACCTAAGCAAAACTTCAGGGCTATATTATGTGAACCTTGCCCCCAAAGCTCCCTGGGAATTCCGCTGTTGTAATAAAACTTCAGAAGAGGAAAGAAAAAAGGCAGCATGATGGAATTCAAAATAATGCTCTAAAAGCACACAGAGAGATTAAGACATCCATTGTAAGACTTTTGTATGGTGCTTCTGTTGGTTATGCTGAAAAGAGACCAGACATTGCTGAGCCGAGAGTGAAGTTTTGGCTACTAGAAACAAGAATTTAACCAAAGAATTTTCTCAATTATAAGAATAGAGCTGTCAGATTATGTGTCTTCAGGATTTGAGAATTTACATCTTACACCGTATTTTAACTGGTTTCGTATCACTTTATGTTAGGAAGACTTAAAGCAAGAAAAAGTATCTAGCTATTAGACTAACAAGTTTGAATATCCTTCCCAGTACAAAGTAATACACAAACACCTGTATATCCAGCATAATCCCCTTTTCCATACATATACCCACAGCAGAAAGATGGACTGAGAAAATAAAATGTATTTTAAACTATCAACAAGAAAACATATGCTAGGAATATTCCAAAAGACCAAACCACTGGCAAAATTGTGTGAAAATATGCATTTTTGCACAAAAATGCAGGGATGTGTCTGTCTACGACTCTCGCATTGTGTTTTCTGGCTAGTGTTTGCCCTCCTCATGCGAGGCTTCATGGTGGCCCCTCAGCAAGTCCATGCCTAATGCCATTCAGTGGTGAACAAAGAGTCTTTATATGAAAGTCCAGGGCCCATAGCTCAGCTGTACATGCCTAGTGCAGGAATCTGCTAGAAGCCAGTGTTGTCTTTGCAGATCTCTTGTGCTGCCCCCTTTTTCAGAGCACCAATGTCCAGCATCTCACAATTCATGTGATGTTTCACATGGAGCCAGTATCACCAGCATTTCAGGAAGATGTTTAAGATTGAAGAAGAGGATTCAAAGCCAAAACAAATAATTGTGGTTATTTCTTGCGAACTCCCTGTTTTTTACCATTAGCAATTTATGGTGAATAATTGCACAGAGAAATTATAAAGACTCCTACAATTGTCCTTGTAAATTAATAATAGGCTTTCTTGATTGGGATAAATTTGCTGCTGAGCCTTTGGAAAAATTAAAAAGTGCAATGTCATTTAAAATTGCCAGAACTCACACAGCAAATTACATCTGAGGTTAAGAATTGAGCTCCCCCCCCCACCCTTCTAGCTTATTCCATTTGCATGATCTGGAAATCACATTACATTGGCCATGTATTGTTAATTGGACATAGATTGCATTATCTTTAATATAAATCAAACTACAAATATTAAAATGAATTGCAAATTCCCTAATAGAAGATCATAAAACAATCTTTTTTAAAGTATCTCCCATTAATAATTTAATTCCAATTATATCACTCAGAAAACTTAAGCAGAAACCTGGCAACTTACTTCTCCAATCATTTCTTTTACATAACAAATACCTAAACCTTTTAAAATAAATATACCCAGAGCAGAAAGCATTGTTTAGAACAAAAATAAAATCACCAATAACTGAAAAAAATTCACATCAGTTTCAAGTAAAATGCTGCATATGAAAACTAAGCCTGCCTGTCTCATCCCTTCCTTATCCAAGTCAAGGGTAGAGAGAGAAAGAAAAAAAAAAAACTCCTATAGAAAAGAGTCACTAAGTTTATTGAATATTGTAATCATACTTTCTAAATTTATAAAATTGTTTATTATTCTTCTATTTATTTTTAAAAGGTTCTTTAGCCCCTTAGATATTTCTATAAATTTAATATTATTCTGAAGCCTTTACATGGCCTTTAATGAGTTTATATTAAATATTTAATACTGTTTAGGGCATATCCACTACTACCAAAAACAGTTATATTCCCAGCAGTCCCACTGTTTCAGGCAGAGGACTTGATTGATCCTCCTAGCCTGAATTGAGTAGAATGAAAAGAAGCAGTTGGAAAATAGCTGCAATCATTTAATGCAGATGACCTCTGACAGCCTCGCAGCTCTTCTATCTGAACAGAAATTTGCATGGGGTCTCTGTGCAGAGGAACAATGTAACCTAAATGGTAGACAATCTTTATTCTAATGAAGTGGGTGTCAAGGTCAATGTAAAACTGCAATGATAAATGGTGCACCACTAGGCAAGAGAAGTTGCATAGGCATTGTAGTGCTTTCACATTAATTGAAGACTGAAATGCACTGCGTGAAAAGCACAAGCCTCTCTTTTCACCATAATGTGTTAATGCACCAATGCCAAAATGATTTTTTCAAGATGTTTGCCTGCTGACATGTATCTTATTGCAAAAATAATGCAAATATGGAATTATGGCACAAGCGGACACTTAAAATTTTGGTTTTTTCCTGGAATAGAATTGCAAAAATCTAAATAAAATGTCCCCAAACAATGTCCTGACACCTAATGTAATTCCTTTGATCCCTTCTCTTTTCTTTTTCTATTTAGACCTGTCTTTAATTAGCTTGAACCAAGCAACCTTTTATAGAACCCTTCACTGGGTACTTTTCATACTGAGTTAACTGTAAAAGAGGACTGAGGAGAGGAAAATCACTCAAATAATATTTCTCCCCTCACTTCCAAGTTTTTCACTTAGTCTGCATTTAAAATCTAAGGTGCTGTTTGTCCTGGATGAAAATGTAATGAAAAGCCTATGGTTTGTAAAAGAAAATGACTATTTTCTCATGTGAGAACTGAGAAAACTATAATCTGGTCGTTTGACATTGCCAAAATGACTACATAGCAATAATTACACCATTTCTTCAGTTGATGTAGCAATTTTATGACAGTCAATATTTTTCATTATATAAAAATAAGGACAGTAAGCTGCTTTTTAAAAATCCTGATCTACTTAAGCTTGTAAAGGGGACATTGTTTGCTAATACACTCATTAGCAACCAACCATTTTAACTTCATCAATTAAACAGGAAATGGAGTTGCACCATTAGTTTTACAATTTGCTAAAATACTGATAAGAGCATATTACTAACCATTTGAGAAACATTTCTAGGCTCAACCCTTAATATGTTATAAGCTCGATGTATTTTTAATGGTTGATATTTTTTTCTGATTCCGGCCAACTCTGTGAGATAACCACCTTCCCAACTACATACACATTTTAGCTTCCTGCTACAAATAGAATTTAATAATGCAATTACAGTTACACTAGTTTTTAGTCCCAGTGACAAAAAGCTATTAGTATGACTTACTATAAAATAAATGATATTGTTAGTTTGCAACTCTTATGTAAAAACAAACTATCTCCAATAGAAATCAGCATTCCTGAAATGGTAATTCAGAGAAAAAAATCTCAACACTAAGGAGGATAGTGAGAAAGAAAAAAAAGTTACTGATGAAACTGTTTAAAAAACTGTACAGCTTCATCTGTGTGTGATTTGTCAGGTCTGAAGCTTTGACGTGCCCAAGGGGCAGACCCCAGCGGGGAGTAGGCTGCCGAGCTAAATAGCTGTGAAAGAAGTCTTAATGTAGGATGGAATTCAAACTAACCTTGACATGACCTCAGGAAAAATATGCAAAAAGTAAAATGAATGCACTCTGCAAGATACATCCTAATTCTGTGGTGGAGCTGGTTAGTTTTACAAACATAACTGAGACCTTAAAAAAAACAAAAAGCTAGCAAAAGGGGAAAACTTTGAAATTCAGGCAAAAAAAAAAAAAAAAACCACCACCAAAAAAACGTAAGCATGATGTGTTACTGTGAAGGCATGTGAAACATTTGGAAGGAATCCAAATAAAAACCCACACCGAACAATATTGTTGTCAGCCTGTCTATTCAGGAAAATTGTTTTTCTTTTTTTTTTAGGTTGAATATAAATGACACAAAGCCAAGATTACATCATTGCATTACAAAGTCTGTTGTGGCTTTTAGTTGAACAAGCCCCATGGATCTATTGGTTTAGGACAGTAATTCAGTAAGGAGGTTTTAATGTGTTATTTTTTCCTCCAGTGTCAATAAAAAATAGAGGAATTGAAGGATGAAATATCATGATGCTCTGTTTTATTTCTTGCTTTTGCTCTTTATTTAATAAACCAAACTCAAGATGCATTGAATCTTGATTTGACTTTATTATAAATTTTACATGGTTTGAAGTGATCAGCTTTGGAGGGATCAGCTTTGGAGAAAGGCATTTGTTCTAGCTTTCCAGCTGGTCAAGAACTGACTAACTCATTGAATATATGGAAATTTTAATTGAGTGTCAACTTGTGTAGAAATTCAATCCTATTACTTCCTCGATGCAATTTTGGGGCAATACCAGTTATTTACTACACTACTGACCAGATTTTAAATATAATTAAATTGTTAAGAACATACACCAAAATCTAATGACTTAAATTCCTACAAGCAAGAAAGTGAATTTCTGGATCAGGTGTATGTTCTTCTATTAGGTTTTTGTAAACATAAAGTAAGCAAATACATGGAATCATTTAGAAGTACTGAAATACAAGGAGTTTTGCAGAGAACCTGTTGAATAACCATATGTTAAGATCACTGTTTAATGGATATAATATACCATGGGGCCCTTCTTTGGTCTGTTCTTATTGAATATTTTTATTAGTGACATATGTAAGTAAAATATGTATATGGCAGGATGATCAGATTGCCAGAGTTATACTAACTTCATTGATCAATAAAGAATAATAAATACTTTAGCTTAGAGATCATAAATTCAAATGCCAACAGGAAGTGTTGTAGGTGGTAAACTGGCTCACTGAGAAAACAAAAACAAAAGCCCTGATTTGTATTTGCTGATTTCCCTAGTGGAAATATTATTCCCACCACAGACGCCAAGCTACCCATGATTGGAATGATGAGGGCTATCCTTTTTTTGTTCAAACATGGAGTTCCTCGAATATTTGAGGCCTTCAGAAAATTCCTGAATATTTAACAGCCAGCTCTCACAAAACCAGTATACAATAAGGTTATCAACAACAGGTTCTTAGAAATTGCAAAGTTAAGCAAAATTAGGTATAGCAAAACCAAGTACTCAAATAATATTTTTTCTTTCAGTGTTGCAGGGACCTTTTTTTTTTCTCATCAAGGAAATATAGGAAGCTACAAGCAACAAAAAGACTTTATTGAAAGACCTGTTCTACAAGTGAGCTCCAGTACCCTATGACCTGGCAGCTAATGTAAAGAAGCTTGAGTTGAACACAGATACATAATTTTCTATTTTTCATATTCTAACTTTAATGTTATGGGAAAAGAGAACTATTTTCTCTACTGAAAAAAAAAGTGCATAAATGTGGTAATTACTAATATTTATCCTAGTAAAAGGGAAATAAAAGAAAGTGTGGATTGTGGTAGGTAGAAAAGTGTAAGATCCATCTAAAATGGCAACCACTACTCAGCTCTGCCAACAGTTTCCATGTGGAAATGTTATAGAGCAGTCCCGATATTAAACGGGTTCCTGGCTGTGGGTCCTCACCCGCGCGCTTTAAAGGGACTTATGAATACTCTACTACAGACACACACAAAAGGTTAATAAAAGGTTTATTTACAAGAGAAAAGGAAATAAGGAAAATGTACAACTCAGGGAGAAAATAGGGAAATAAAGTCTTTAATGCGTCCTACCCGTTCCGACGACCTGGAAACCCAAAGTCACTCTCAGAGCTGGCCAGACGCTGCGAGCTGGTGGAGAGCCAAAAATGGGGGATCCTCCAAAGCCCACCTGTCTGCCTTTTATATCCACCTGGCTGCTTAACCCCACCCTCAGGTCCCAGCCACCTTCCCTTTGGTGGTGATGGGATTTGGAGTTCCCAGTGTCTTTGACTTTGACCTAGGGTGGGGGTGGAGTCCACAAAGCCTATATGGAATTAGCTTTGGGACATCCTTTTCCCCATAACAGAAACGTGACTTCAGTGTCTGAGAAGTCAGAATTATATATTTTCATGTGAAATCTCTAATTTTTATCTGTTGAATTAGAACTTTTGAACACTGTACAAGCCAACCTATGTCTGGATATGAGTTTGCAGGCAACTTCACAAAGCCTATTTTAGATGATGAATTTAGATTTTAAGAGGAACAAAATATGTTGGCATAATATATTAAATCTAAGAAGATATAACAAATGTCTGGCCAGACAGAGTTCATAACCATCCCTTACAAGCATATATATATATATATATATAAACTGCATAAAGAGTAAAGAGTAGAGGTCATCGGGCTTCAATTGTTTTTAGGTTCCATATGAGTCAACAGACAGTGGAAGGTAGATATAAATATATACATATATTCATACACACACACACACACACACACACGATTTTTTGGTTGGATTGAGATAAACAAAGGGTCAAAAATAAGAAAGACAACATAGATCAGCTTGACTGTGATTTACTAGGCTCAAACCTATTTTCCTGATTCTTGTATTCCATTTTCTAAGAGAAACCAAGACAACAGGTTAAATGTACAAAGAAGAATATTCTAGTTAGGGTGAGGATTCCACACTCCTCCAAGAAGTAAGCTATTGAAGGTGCTGGAAGTATTCAGGTAAGGGGTAAGTAAGAGTTAAAGGTGAGAGAAAAGAAAATAGGACATATTAGCAGATTTTGAATATGTAGAGAACTATTACATTAAAAACTATTAATTTATTTCAGCTGTCCTCAGAGGTCAAGTTTGGGATCAAAGGCTGAAACTGAAGCATAAATAGGAATGTAGCATGTGTGATAGTGAGTTCCTATTGACCAGACAGACCAAAAGTCAACCTGGTTGTGTTCTGTTATGGGATAATGTGTCATTGTCTGAGGAATGGTCTTAAAAATAGAGTCTATAAGTCCTGTTTCAAAAATTTCAGCTTCTTTGGGGCACTATTACAAGATCAGCCATAACAATTATACTGTTATGTGTAGAAAAATGCTAAGACTGAAACAAACATCAAAGTTAAGGAAAAGTTGTCACTTGCTGGAACAAGACTCAGACACATAAAATGTAAGCCATATAACTTAAGCTCAAGATAGGACACAGAGAATGAAAGAAAAAGGCAAGGTTAACTGAAAATGCTCAAGCCATCTTCAATCTGTCCTACTTTGGAGAAGCATTTCATTGAATTTGAAGTAGTAAATGAAACTTTTCAGATCCCTTTTTGATAAATATTTTATAGGAAATTTCTATAGAATGTATGCAGTTAGGTCTATATTTCAACAAGGTCTTTTCTGTAGATTTCTTTATAGAAATAACTGTTACAAAAAGCCACACTCAAAAGTTTTCTTCCATCAGTTGAGAACTTTCTCTAACAGATATTTAAGAAATATGTTATAATCCTTGTTGCCAGCAGTGTGGGCATAATGGCAATTTCTCCTCCATGCAATGAAACTTCATGGTTGTGCTGTATTATGTTGAAAATCTGCACATCTCAATGGGTTTTCTGCGCATTCCAAAGTACTTCAGTGACGATGTGGATCATTGCCATAATACATCATGACTGTTCTAATTACGGTTTCATTATGATGTACCATATCAGGGCTGTCGTAATGTCATGTCAGCACATAGTAAGAATAGTTACACAATTATGTAATATCTGTTAGAGTATGCAATGTAAGATAGAAAAAAAGACATGAAGAGTGGCAATTAATGTAATGAAACTCAGTCATCTCTTTTAAAAGATTTCCAATATTAAATGACCATTTCTTTTGTTTCCTATCTGCTAACCTAAATAAACTCCTTCAAACACATCTATTTTTGTTTAATTGGGTACTACTATATAATTTAATGGATTTATTTCTTTTTTATAAATCAAGTAAGAACTGAAAATGGAAATTCCTGGTTTTTGCTGTTTCCCATATGTCATGTCACAAAGAACAAGATTCATCTAATATATGACAAAAAATCTAGAAAAAACAGGTGTAGTAAAGTCCACTGAAGGTTTACTTTTATACAAACTTCAAACACAACATCATATACTTCTGTCTTTCCTGATTGCTTATGTAGACACAGAACTTCATGCCTCACCCCCTAAAACTCAACTGACTAGCCATGTCTTAAATAAACTGTGATAATAAAATGAGACAAAACATTGATATCTCCATTTACTCTCCTAAATTATGACTATAAATATTCCCTTGCCTTTAATCTAGTTGCTCAAATCTACACAAGCATCTGTAAGAAAAGAAATTTTACTTGTCTTATAAATTGGAAGAATAGACTCTCCGAGGTTGAGGGCTATGCCTTTTTGTTCAACCATGGAGTACCTCAAACAGTTGAGACCTTCAGAAAAAACTGAGCCAATGAATAGTTTCTCAAACTAAGTGATACATGAACTGCTATTTGTTGTTTTAGTATACAACTATAGGAGAATTTATATATCAAAGCTTATCCCATATCTTTATAGTTGAATTACAGTTCTGTTCAATGCAAGTTATTTATAATAGAAATGCTGATGAAGCCTAAACTATGGAGGTATACAGTTGTGCAGCAGCAGCAGCCATTTCAGATATAGATATATTTTTAGCATTAGGATGCACCAAGTTTGTTTAAATATGGACTTTTTTTTTTTACAATTGCAACTAATGTTAATAGCACACTGTAAATGTTAAGGCTAAGTGTGCAATGTCAAAATAGATTGAATCTCTCTGAAAATTGGAAATTCAGGCTTTTCAAACGTAATCCAGATGTTTGGCTTTTATTCAGATTTCAAGAAAGAGGGAACTAATATGATATAAAATTCATACATGCATATTTCATTAGTGCCTTTTGTATTGCTGAATTAAACATTCTGAAACGTGCTTTTCTCAAATCATGTAGAGTTTTAAACCAAAGCAGTTGCCAAGATGTTGCGTACCTCAAAACTAATGCCAAACTAATTTCATAAGAAAGAGACTATATATTTCTTATGTTAACTCTGTTGATGTTTCTTCAAAAAGAATATCTTGTTTTTTCTTTGAGGATGACAAGAAAAATGAGAGGTGGAACACTGTAGTCATGTAGTTTATCAAAAACAATATTGCTGCAGAACATGGTGACTTTGGAAACCTATGAGAATCACTAAGAAGACTAAATGAAGGCTGAAACCAATACATCGCAAACTGTAATCATCAAAAACTATCTTTTCAAGTTTAGTGCAAATGGGCATTTCCTGGGGACAAAGGACTACAGCACTGAGAAGCATTCCCAGGACTCAACTAGTGAGAATAGATGTTAAGACAAAGTCAAGCAAAGAATTCAGGGTTGTCTATTCCCAAAACACCAATGGAAATGACATACATGACTTTTTCTTTGTAAGGTGCCTTTAACTTTTCAAAGGGGTTTCACATTTATAATCTTAACAGATCTATAATGTTATGAAATCTTTTTGGGTGATGGCCCAACTTCCTGTGTAATAAAATATTTGATGCCTTAGGAAACTTTTTGAGGATACTCTGGTGTCTTCAGATCAGAGGAGGATGACTGTGGTTTCAGAACTAGATTAAAAGTTTTTGCAGTGAGGTATATATGGTTAGGGACCATTTACTGTCCACCCATTATCCACTGAAACTATTACCAATGTGGCTTAAATGTAGAAGGTAGGTGGAAAACATTTAGCCATTTGAATTTCTACCAAAAGAAAGACCAGATAATCCTGTATAAGATGTTGGAATATATGCCAGGGACAATATTAGTACACAGAAATGAGTAACATGTGATTGCCTTATTTATCTTTGAATTTCATTCTCAGTATAAAACTTATTTGGTAAAAATATGTAATATGGAAATATTATTGCCAATTTTTAAACAGAAACTGTGGACAAAGTTAATTGTTTCCTATGTCCAGGAATGGTTAACATAAGAAAAGCTTCTATAAATTGTATCAAAGAAAAGAGGATAGTGACAGCAGCTCTTTAAATATTTAAGGATACCTTTTATGAGTTCAGTGTTTTCTCATAGCAATAATATTTGATCAGGATGCAAGAGGCTGAGTTCAATTTCTAGTTTCAATGCTATTCTGCTATCAACATAAAAACCTTTCTGTTCCACCTCTTCTTTTTATATTTCTTTGAAGCACATGTTCATATTTGCCAAAGAGAGATTTTAAGAAAATAAAGTTTAGAGATCTCAGATGTTAAGCTTTAAGCACTCTTTGCTGGACTAGTTTCAGAAAGCTTGACTATCATTTCAGTGGATTGTTTTCTTTTTCCTTCTACAGCAAGCCCATGGGGAAAGTTAGTAATATTGCTTCTGTTTTACGGAGTAAAAAGTGATACATAGAAGTGAAGTGACTTGCCCAAGGTCAGTAAGATAGTACTAAAACCCACAATTGAATTTTCTGGAGGAATTTCTGCTTAGTTTGCTAGGCTATTCTATTATTTTTGAAAATGTATCTTTAACTATCAGTCCAAAGGTCTGAGGAAATTGGTGGACCCCTAGCAGTATAATGTAAATAAAGTCCAGAATGCCATTAAGTCATTTTGGATAGGTTAAAACACACTTAAGAACCCAAATGTTGTGATTTCTCTGGCCATATATACCTTGCTGTAGGATCTTCCTCCAAAATTCTATAGATTTTAAATAGCGTGAGGTTGAGAATCAAGGACAGATAGGAGAGTTCTCAATGATAGTCATGTCTGTTGCTCAAAGAATGATGGTTCTAGAAGTTCTAGGGTATAGGTGAACATTTGCATAAACTGAGACTATAAAGAGCAATCCTTTATATGATAACTGTTTTTAGCATTTTCTCAGCTATTTAAGGGAGCCCAATGTAAGCATTCAAAGAAGTTTATTATAAAAGTTCCATCAAAGAGAAATACTGTGTGTATGTGCCTGTCAGCATGTGTTTGTGTAACATTCACAAGAGTGATGAGAAAAGAAAGAGGAAAGAGTGAAACTCTGGAGAACTAAGTGAAGGAAATTCATCAATTGGTGGAGAGAAAGTAATAAGTAAAAAGAGGAAATTACAAAGGTTTAAATGTATAATGGAAACAATAACTAATCTGCAGAGAATAAATCATAAACACTACATAAAAATAAAGTGTATTGCAGAAGTAGGAAATTACAGCTAGAGAGATGTCTTCAATGAATGACTTTCCTGAAATAATCAGAAGAATATGACAATGATGACAAAGAGATTTGAGTAAGGGTGGAAAAAAATCAGTAAGAAGAAACTGAAACAAAGAGGGCTGAAGTACCAGGATGCAGCTAATTATCACAAATTGCAGTCACAACGAAGGATAACTTTTCAAGAAGAAATAGCTACTAAACTTGTGATTTTGCAGATTTTCCCTAAGCACCATTGATAGGAAACCCCTTCACAGGCATTCACCCTCAGTACCTGCTATATGATCTAAGAGAAGTTGTTTCGTATTTCCATAGTCATCCAATCTGTAAAACAGGGACCATAATATACTTGCCACTTATACTCAGCATTATTGAAGAAGTAAATAGATCATGTTTGTAAAAAATTCAGACCTCTATGTAAAATGTTCCATTAAAAAAATAAAAGTCTTCAATTTTAACACACATGACTTTTGTAATAAGATTTTTTGGGTCAATTTCCTATTTCCAAGTGAGACTGCAAATTTCCTATTAGTTTTTACTCTTTTTTTTTTTTTTTTAAATAGAGGCATGTTTTTATTTATTTATTTGTTTGTTTGTTTGTTTATACATGCACTGGGTACAGTCAGAAGCGCGGGAGGGTGAGAGAATTCACCAGAGCCAGAGCGGGGAGCAGAGCAGGCAGAAGGACCAAAGTACACTGCTGAGGGGAGCAGCGGGCGGCAGGAGAGGTCTGCGCGCCATGTGGGACCCTCCTCCGGTGGCCGGGGAGCAGCCGGGGATCAAACCGGCACCGCAGAGGCCGTGGACAGCTTCGCAACCCAGCGCTCAACCGCTGCGCCGCCGGGGGAGGCCCTCCTATTAGTTTTTATTATCCCCTTAGAAATGAGGCATTGCAATTGTTGTCTGGCTGCATTCGTGAATAAAGTAAGTCACATTTATTTGGGTAGAGTCATTGCAAAGGTAATACACACATAGAGTTATATTTTTGAAAACATAAATCAAGACATTACTATTTTTCTTAATGAAGAGAGGAGGGAACATGCAGGTTGGTATTACCCAATAATGCTGCTTCTTAAATCATACATACATATACCCATTTAATCACTAAGTTTTATAAACAAGGTAACAGAAAAGGAACCATGACAAACATTTTAATTTATGAATCAACTATTCAAGGAGACTGACCTAAAAAAAAAAATTAAAAATATAAGATTAAACTGCCCATTTTAAAACTGCTTGCATAGCTTACTAACTGTAATTTTATGTGCCTTAGTTGTTCATCTGGGGAATAATATTAATACTTCTTTCACAAGACTGCTGTGAGGATTGAATGTGCTAATATATGCAAAGATCCTAGAACAATTCCCATTACATAATAAGTATTATATACAAATGTTTGTTCAAACCTGATCCAAATGTTGTATGCTAAGAATATATGACCTTGAGCATAACTTCTTTCTCTTTTATGCCACTTGTTTGTATATTTATGTATAACTTCCCTCCACTAAATGAAACAATGACTTTAGGATTCAATGTTCAATAGGAAAAAAACAAAAACAAAAACAAAAACCTTGCCTTTTGTTGACTTTCAATGATTATGTGAATGGAAGTTACCATGATTTGCCACTTGTTATACTTCTCTAGTGTCTTCTCAGTTTTGGTAAAGTCTTAGAACATGTCAAACTAATAAACTCTGAGATTTTTTTTTACCATTATTGCATTCTTCTGCAGTGTATCTATTTCCATTCTGTTTATTTAAATCCTATCCAGCAAGCCCAGTTCAAATCTCATTTTTTCTATGAAGACTTTTTAAGAAGACCAACACTTTTCTTTTTCTTGTACCACACAAATTTGCTATCTTTGGTGTTATTTCATGTTTTGATTTTACCTTTCTAAGTGGATTATAAATTACTTAAGGAAAATGATAACCTTCTTTCCATTTTGTTCTCTGTATCACACAGTAAAACCTAACAAGTATTTGTTGTCTCATCTTCATTTTGTGACTAATGGCATCATTCGTTACTCCTCCTTACTTTTAAAGTAGAAGTAGAATTATTAGTCCTTTAATTCTTAATATATTATGATTTATGGACATATAAAATTTTAAAACTATATGTCAGAAAGAGAATAAAGGTAGGGAATGTTTTTGTGCTTAGGCATATATAAAGTGATACAATTTCACAAATTTATTAGTTGGATTTGATATTAATTAGTAGAGTTTACAAAGAATAAAAAATATGTAGTCAATATTTCCCCAAGCAAATATGAATCTGCCTGTAACTAGATAGATCTCCAGAGAAGTAGCCCCAGTAGGGAATTTGGAATTAGAGTGATTGCCTGTCACCAGGTCTCCCAGGGTAGACTTTGAATTCAAATGTGAGTCTGTTCTTTACTAAAAAGCCCTAGGGACCATTCTGGTCCTTTCCTCATAGACAGCTAAATGCATTTAGTCGTATTTGCCATGACATCCAATGTGACAATTCAAATACAAACCAGTGATGTGCGTACCACAATACGAGCAGAAGGTAAGGACAGATTGTTTAAATGATATGAAATGATCCAATTTCAATAAAATATAAGTGAATATATCTGATACACGCTGTAAAAAAAACTGAGGCACATTTGATGATTCTACCTAAAGAAAAACGTAGGAAATTAAAAACGTGTGGAAAATGAGACATCAAAGAGAAAGCTGAATGTCCATGACAGAATCAGCAAAAGACACTGTTGAGAATCACACTGAATAAAAGTAAAACAAAAAGAAAAGGTTAGTCTAAGAATACTCATAAAGTAGGTATTTATTACTAAAAGAAATGACCCCAAAATCATGTGACATTTAAAAATGACACACTTTTTATGGTAGTTTTCAAAAAAGTTATATTTACTGATCAGTGTGTTTCTTTAGCCTTTGAAACTGCGTCCTTAAAATTCTGATTTTGCCATATTTCTTATGTAAAACCAATTACTGAACAATCTGACTTTTTCACCAAAGTGAGACTACTGAAGTTGTAAAGGACGTTAGAGCCACCAAGTTCATCCCCTTCATTTTACAGATGAAAAAAAGGTATCTTGAGAGAAAATGAGTTGCTGCTCTAGGAGAATCCTCCTTCTTTAGAGTTTTACCATATGGCTTTCCAATCTTCCCTTCTTTGGTAAAGTTTAAAATAAGATAAAAAAAGATAAGGAAAAAAAACCTCGAAAGGGGATCCAAAGAATAAAATAACACAGAAACTGGGGCACTGAGATGAAGTCCATCCATGTTCTGCAAGAGAAATGAATACAGGTAGAGCTGAGCTGACAGTGGTCTTTGTCTTTTCCTGAAAATGCTCAAAATCAGTTAATACTGCATATATATATAAGTTATCATAACACTCTTAAAGTGATTAGCTAAGCATCTGCAAAAAGTCCACTTTGAGGTAAGTATGTTTGGGTGTGTTGACTATGCATTTAAGTATTCTTGTTTTAACTGTTTCTAACTCTGATTTAGAATTCATATTTTTAAAAGGTCAGTGTGAACTTATGTTTCAGGACCAAACATAAAATTTCAGGTTTACAAAGTAATTTCAGTGCAGTCTAGCCGCCCAACAAGTAGTAATAAGAACAGAATAGTAGCCCAAGTTGCAAGCGTATCAGGCTCCCTCAATGCTTTCCTGTGGGTCCCAGAAGCACAATAGGGTATAGGAGGCCACCTGGTGGTGAAATGAACCAATTAACCATTTAATGCTACGTGGAAAAGCAAGCAAAACAGGTTAACTTTAGATTGTGACAAATGGAAAATCAGAGCCTTGGCCAAAAGAATGGTAGCCAGCAGGTATTACTGCAATACAATAGATAGAAAATTGAACTGGATAATAAGTCAAGTCTGTAGAATAGTGTATATATCAAAATTGTTGCCATTATTCCAGGGGCTGGCAAACTATTCTGTTGAAAACCCAGATAGTAAAATAGTTTAGGTATATAGGCCACATGACAATCCTTCAAACTCCTCAAACCTGCTCTTACAGTGTAAAAACAACAAAGACAATTCATAATTGAATGTAGCTGACTGTATTCCAATAAAACTTAAAAAAAAAAAACAAACAGTTATCAAGCCCTGACTCTGCATTATGTATTGAACATACACTATTTATCAAGCATAGGGCTAGACCCCTCATATATATTATCTTAGTGAAGCCTAACAATCTTTTAAGGAGAGTTCCACCCCCATGTCACAGGTGTGAAAAATGCAGCTTAAAATGTTTAAATAATTCAGTGGAACAATATACTTTGCTCCTTCCAACTTAGAAATGCTATATGTAGCCGCATGACCATTTCTTTCAATGTGCCTATAGACATCTGTTCTGACCCTCCATCTCATCTATTCTGCAGAAGTTCTTTATGGTTTCCCTCCATGATGACGTTGCTTTTGTTTCTTCACCTCACATTCCTTTGAAATGTTGTTTGTCTCCTACCATCACTTTCTCCATCACTTCTTTTATGTTTAAAAAATTTGTCAGTTTTCATAACAACAGATGTAAGCAAGCATGAAAAAAGACAAAAGTAATATATTAAAAATAGCCATATCTACAACAATAAGCCAAGGAGACTGTCATACTATATATGCTCCAAATGGAATAAGAGCCAAAAACCTGATGGTCACTTTATATAAATAATATATTATGCATCCACTGGGAGAAGCAGCTCTATCCTTAAATGAAAACAGGATTTTTGGACCATTTTAATGGTATTTTCTTTTTCTTTTTAAACTACTTTTTCCCCCTAGGTATACACTGTAAGTCATATCATCTCAGACAGGCCATATTCCTCTTCCAAACCATCCATGAATTATTTTATTAAGTGTTAATGAGAGAGTTGAGAAACCTGATGGAGAAATCCATGCAGCTTGTTCAAGTCCCTCAAATATATGGATTTACCAGCAGTCTTTCAATATTAGCATATTTTCTCCTTCAAAAGAGGATGGAAGTGGTTTCAGCTAGATGGGGTCTAGATAAAACTGAAATAAAGGATTTTAAAATGATTGTATAACTTGAAAAGAAAACGCCAAAAGCTTGAGAAAGGTGACTATGTAGAAAACAGAGAAGCGGCTCAATCTCAGAGAATGGATCCCGGCTGATTTGACAAACCTTAAAAAAAGAAGGGTTTTGCTAGATATAAGCAGATTTTCAGGGCAGGGAGAGTTGTTAAATGTTTTAATTGCTTGTGGAAATCCCTCTGGAAAGTTCTTTAATGGTGGACAAATTTTCCCCTAGCTGGAATGAGAAAAAAAATCCATGAAAAGAGAATTGTAGGTCTTTTAGATGACATTTGTGGTCCTGAAACTCTAGGTAAAATTCTCAATTTCCAGGGGAATAGATGACTATACAAAACCTCTAAAAGAATACTTTGGAAGATATTCAGAAGAATCATTAAGCAGGTGGCTTAATTTTTAAAAGTATTTTATTGAGTGCCAAATAATGTCTAGCTGTAGGGAAATGGCAACCCCAGAAGGACATAAGTCTTAGCCAAGTGGACAATGGACAAGAAATACAATTAGTCACTTCAGTTAAGTTTATTCTAATATTTAAGGTCCCATCAGTTTTTTGGAACTATTTCTTGAACTTGGAGAGCTCCAAAATCCCATAAGAGCTCTCTGTCACATGAGATTTTCTGGTATTACTCATGTAAACAGAAAAGGCTTCTGACAATGTTTCTGTACTTTATTTCTTTATCTAGTCCAAATGTGGACAGACAGAACCTCTTAAAGTATTATTAAAACATGACAAAATGCTGGCCAAATTTTAGCTCTTTTGCTAAATTTCCATATTGTAGAAAATGATTTCAATGAACTCAGTTCTAGAGATTCATTTATAATCAAGTTTTAGTGACCATAAGGGTTTTTGTTTCCAGAACAGGTATTTAGCATCACCAAACAGAAGTGAGCAAGGAAGAAGAGAGAAAAAATCAAGCAGAAGAATGTTTTTCATGCAGATTTTTAAATCTCAGCATGTCCCAGCTAAGGAAAGCTGAGGAGGAAAGACAAAGTTCAACTGGAAGACTGTAAATCCAAAAGGATGTCAAGGTCAACTCCAATATGGCCAAGAAGTGAATTCATCACAAATTTTTATCAAATTTGAATTTCAAATGGTACATCTTCTAACCTTTTCTTAATTGTTTAAAGTCATTAAAACTCACAATTTAATTCTAAGTAAAAAAATATAAATGACCACATATGAGGATTACTTTTAATTATGGACAGTATAAAACATTTTTAAATGAAAGCGTGGGAGAAGTTTTCAAAATTACATTTCAGTCTTCTCTTAGTATTAAAGCAGTAGAATTTAATTTTTAAATTTTCATTATATCAAAATAGCTAACTGCAGTTTTATAAAGATGAGTTAGTCTTTTAGACTCTCTCCTCCTCCATCTTCATCATAATGGACTTGGATTAAAATGTTAACCCAAGTCTAAATATTTTATTGTTTTTCTCATTCTCTTCATGGTTATATATTTGGATACACACACTTGAAGTCAAAGGTAATTTTATACATTGAATATCAATAAATTCTCCTGCTACCATGGTACAAGAACAAAATATATTACCATTTCTACCATTTCTTTTCTTTTCTTTTTTTAAAGATTTATTTATTTTTGCATACAAGAGCTGGGGTACAGGCCAGAGATGTGGGGGGTGAGAGGATTCACCACAGACAGAGCGGGGAACAGAACAGGCAGACTGACTGAAATACACTGCTGAGGGGAGCAGCGGGCGAGACCGGAGAGGTCTGCTGCGCCATGTGGGCTGCTCCCTGGCAGGCTGGGGATTGAACTTTCTGCAGAGGCTTTGGATTGCTTCATAGTGCAGTGCTTAACTCCTTGCACCACGAGGGAGGCCCCTATTCCTACCATTTCTAATCAGTGTTCAAGTCCATCTACATTGTTCCATTTTTAGGTTTCATATTTGCACCATCCTTGTATTTATAATTAGACTGAGAGATGTCTAAACAAGCAAGAAGGCAGGAGTAAATACTATGGTTTGGAAGGTTGGAGACTAGCTACAGAATTATCATGATTAGTAGTACATTTTTGTACCATTTGGTATTAGGGTAACTGTCTTCTTCTTCCCCCATCTTTCTCTCACAGCAGTTCCTCTCTTTCTCCCTGATGCTAATTTGGCCATATTGAGTATTAAGAACTTTCCTTAATGCACTTTGGTTTTTCAAGGAGAGATTTTTGTTTGTTTGTTTCACATACAAAATAAGAAGAGGCATGAAACTTTAGACATAATTATGATAGCATGACTGTAGGATTGTTTTCTTGCAAAAGTAATGAATTGATAGTGCAGTTCTGATTAATAGAATTTAATTAATAGACTGTTGAATAAGCCATACTGTAAAAATGCTTCTCGACAGATATTTATTACATTTCTATTATGTGTCAATTACTGACACAAGAGCTACATCAATAAACAATACAGACGTGAACCCTGTCCTCCTGGAGCATGGGGCCTAACAAAAATGGTAATTATTTATTCTTTGATTTAGTTGACAAAGTTCAAATCTATCAGCATTGTTTAAAATTTTGCATTCAAATAATAATAAGTACTCATGGAAAAGTAGTCACAAGGAGAGTTCTCTCAGGAACACAACTGTGAATTTTGAGAAGCATACTATTATAATGAAGGTAGCAAAATCCAATATTCCAAAATGTATGATGAAGAAATGAGTTCCAGAATAAAACTTTGCATATAGAAGGGAGTTTATGTAACTATATATGCACAAATTAAATGTCTTTAGACTAGAAGCATATCCTGGTCCAAGGTACCTAGCATAGTCTGAATTTAATTCTAATGAAATATTTTTTTTAAGATTTATTTATTTATTTATTTATACCGGCACTGGGTACAGTCAGAAGCGCGGGATGGCGAGAGAATTCACCAGAGCCAGAGCGGGGAGCAGAGCAGGCAGAAGGACCGAAGTACACTGCTGAGGGGAGCAGCGGGCAGCGGGAGAGGTCTGCGCGCCATGCGGGACCCTCCTCCGGTGGCCTGGGAGCAGCCAGGGATTGAACCTGTGCTGCAGAGGCTGTGGGCAGCTTCGCAACCCAGTGCTCAACCGCTGCACCACCGGGGAGGCCCTGAAATATTTTTTTAAACAAGTTAATACTACATATACATGTGTATGTTTAACCACATAAGTATGTGTGCCCAAGTATATATCTGTGTGTACCTCTTCCACAACTTTCCAGTATCCAATGGCTAAAATAAAACAATAAGGGGAATATCACAAATCCTATTTGTATAAGCTTATGGAATCAACTACTTAAAGAGGAAATTCAGGTGAGTTTCAGGGGTGTATAGATATCCTCATGGAGAGAAAGATTGGATCTCTGTAGTAAGGGAAAGTTTGGAAGAAAAATTGAAATCAACCCAAAAGCAGTAAGGGTATTAGCCTGGTTGACTCTTTTCTAACTTCAGAAAAAGATGTGTTCTTGTATGTGTGTTTATGTGTATGTGTGTGTTTTCTGTCGTATGT
Source organism: Talpa europaea (assembly GCF_964194135.1). Lineage (NCBI taxonomy): Eukaryota > Metazoa > Chordata > Mammalia > Eulipotyphla > Talpidae > Talpa > Talpa europaea. The sequence goes on along the minus strand of NC_140075.1, from coordinate 69,503,115 downwards.
AAATAATCTAGGTTCAGCAGAGAGCCAGTGCTTCTCTCTTAGCTTACCCCAGTGTGCCTCATTAGGGATAGAGTGCTGCAGAAGTGCTGGTTTAAGAATGTATGAGCTTCACAAATGCCCACATTATTAAAAATATGTTTGGGAATGCCCTTGTTTCTGAGAACTGAAATTGCTTCCTTGACAGAACTGGAAAAATAGTTTTTCTGCAAATGATATTCCTCCAAAGCATCTCTCTGTGGGAACCTTCCTCAGCAATTTCCTTCGGCAATAACAGGATCCATGAGATTGAATCTTCCTATGGCAATGCTGCCATTAACGTATCTCTCCCCCATGCCAAACATAAATATTTTCAGCCTTAGCACTCCTGAATCTGACAAAATATATGAGGTTTCTATAAGAATCAACATGGCAACATATCCTTAGGGTGCAGAGGTACTCAGAAAGTTTGGAGCTTTTTACAGAACAGCTTGATGATGGGCTAAAAAGCCAATCCAAGACCATCTCTGCAGCTGTACCACCTAAATTTGGGACTATCTTCTTTCTATCTTATTACACAAAACTTATGAAGAAGAAGGAAAAACTGTTCTGCAAGAATCTTGTCTGTTGCAGAGAAGAATATATGGGGCAATAGTGAGCAGGCAAGCAGCACAGGAAATAAAGACTATGGGCATGAGCTGCCCAGATATATTCAGATCTTGACTTACTTATTCAAATTTTGTGGTAGTTATTGGTATAGCTCAACAAGTATTTCTAGCTCTCTGCCTTCTGGGAACACAGTATGGCTGCACTTCCTCATCCACTTTGGTGTTGGATATGGTCATGTGATTCATTCTGACCAATGATTTTTAATGGAAGTGATGTGTGTCTTTTCTATATAGAAGGTTTAGTGGGCAGAATGAGATCCTCTAGAAGTCTCTTTTCCCTTTGCCACAGTAAAGGAATATTTAAGATAGTGGTTAGTCCATTAATCTGAGTTCTATAATGAGAATGATGTCTAGAAGAACCCATTCCCAACCTGTGATGGACAGGTAGTATTTGTGAGAAATAAATCTTTGTACTTTTAAACTTTTCAGAGTTGAAGGATTTATTTCTGAAAACTCTAGTCTAACCTGATGAAGAAACCAGTACTGTCTTTTTTAAGCTCCACATTCTTAGCTCAGAGTCCATATATGAAGAAAATAATCCAGGATCATTGTGAGCATTCAATGAGATAATGTGCATTAGTTATAGCATTAAATAGTAGGATTTGACCAATGTCGCTTTTTCTCCCTCCATCCTATTCCTATGTCATAACATATACACAAACACATACACACTCACACACATAAATACACCTTCAAACATGCACACATATGAACATACTTCCCTTTTTATCAAATGATAAATAGATAACATCTATTTCTCACCCCTTTTCTGAATTTCTTCTTTCTTTTCTGAATTTCTTCTCTCTATCCACTCTGTCTTCCCCCTCTTGTACCTTTAATTTAAACTAAATATCAAAATCGACAACGGATTTAATATATTCAATATTACTCTCTACCCTCTCCATAGCTTAACTGCAGCCAGCAGTGTGCATTATTTTTTACCCTGAATAAGTGAATCTTAGGATGGGATTTAAGACAGTATGGGTAGTATGGACATTCAGAAAGAAGATGGTTGAGCTGGGAAATTCCTAAAACTCCAACTCTCCCTCCTTCTAAAATTAGACATGGTAGTAAGATAAGGATAAGAAAGAATGACAATGAGTTTATTGTGAAAATCTATGATTGAGTTTTTCCCCTTAACACAGAATAGTACCAGCCTATTCTGAATGGGCACCAGGAACTCTGAAATTAAAAATTACCTAGATATCTTCTATCTCCACATTCCCACTTTAGTAATAATAATATTCCTAAATATTCCTAATACTAATATCCAAGAAATTCAAACAAATTATAAAACCTAAGATGATAATAAAGATAAAATATTTGGATTTGATAGTATATATATACATATATTACACATTTTCTTCTAGTTATAGTAATGATAACCAATGCCTTCCTGAAGTAATTACATGAAAGATTAAACTCAACACTCATTCTTTTTATATCAAGACCCCTTTGTCAATGATAGTACTGATTTTCATCTTTAAACTTTGGAAACTCTTCAAAAAAAATAACAGAATAAATAACCTCCAGTTCATACCATTGTTGTCTACAAAGTTTAAGCATACATATTTTTTTTTTAGTTTTAAGCCAAATGAACCTAGACATAAATATAACTGCTAAAGATCAGTGGTTTAAAATTAGGAAATGCTAAAAGTAATTAGAACATTTTCATTAAGTCACTGACCTGAAACATACACATAATCAGTAGTTCAAGAGTCAAAAGTGTCAGTGAACCAAACACTCTTTGTTATAAGAGAATTTAAATGTTCTTCTACTTTATTTTATAAAAAAAAACTAGAAAGAAAACTACATGTAGGATTAAAGCCAAATCGCTCAGTTTAACACAGAAGGAAACAGTGCACACTCATATCTAATTAAGTAAAAGTCATTTTTCAAAAAGTTAAAGCCTGAATTTTTTGCAATTTAATCCAAAATTTTATTAGCAAACGCTAATGATTACCCTGATTGCAATTAATAAAAGCTCCCAAACAGGTCAACTCATTTAAGTGCTATCTGTAATCATTTGGATTTTTAACATGATGGTTATTACTTATTACCCTGAAACCAAGCAGCACAATGAGATATTGATTACTTTTAACCTTTAGATCCTTGAATTCATGAAAGGTCAGAGGAGAGGAACACTCTACCATTCTCAGTTGGCAAATGTATAGCCTTCAGGAGAATTCAAATGATTCCCATTGGCCAAGAAGATCCAAGATTAGTTTATTCTCTGGGCTGACAAGAAATGATGATGCTTTTAAAAATAACACCCAGCACGTATTTAGTGAAGTGTTACATTTATATAGCCAGTGGCCTCAAAATGTGCTTCACATCACAGCAAGTCTCAGGTTGATAACCCTTTACTAAGTTTTTTAATTTTTTTATTTTTTTTCTTGTGGAAACATCTTTGTTGGAAAAAGATATGAAATGTAGTAGCTTTAACTGGAATAAACTCATCTCATTAAACTAAGATCTCTTGTAGTTTTCAAAGGCTGAACACAATCATTGGGCACTGTTGACCACAAGCATTTCTTTTGGTTTTCTTTTTCCATGACAACATTTAGAAATATTTTTCACATTTATGCCACTGAAAAGCAATGAATTCTAGGTAGGGTCCAGCAGAATTACGGACAAGGGAAACATAACTGTTATGTGTGAGATTAATTTGCAGAACACTTGGCATTATTATTGCCAAGTCGTCAAATTGTTCCAAGTTGTTCCGGAAGGTTGTTATTAATAGTATGTTTTCTGAAGAAAGTTCTGTCTACTTTTGGAACTGCATTTCTGTTGCCAAGGAAACTCCTTTAAGCACAGTTTTCTAGGAGCACACTGCTGCTTTTGTTTGCCAGTGTCCTATTCATATCATCTAAGTAAGCATTTTACATACTCCAGTCTTCCGTCCCAAATGTTGAAGTTTTAGCCCATTTAAGTAGCTTTTTCAAACACAGCTAATGCCTGCTATGATTTCCCTTGCTACAGTCCTCCTGCCTCCCCTCTCCCCCTTCCCATCCAAACCCTCTCTTTCCCTGCCTTCTTCCCACTCTCCCTTCAACATGCCCAACTCTATTCAAGGTTTATTTTTTAAAACAGTTGCATTAGTGGAGGTAGTTTTCACAAGTTTTTGATAAATTAACTTCAATTTGAAAAATAATTCCATAGGTTGCAGCATTAGTCCTTCAAGTGTTAATTATCTTTTCACTTTAAAATTAATGTAGTCATTTCCTACTGACTCCTCTACCCCATTTATTGAAGTGCTGAGGAAAACATGTCATTGAGTCTTGAGCCAGTCCTGTTGTTGTGATTAAGTGCGGTCACATGGCCCATCTCTGCCAAAAGGAGGGCCCTGAGAAAAGGTGACAAAGACAGTGATTTCCTGTCAGCAAAGAGTACGACAGGGCTGTCTAGAAGTGATGCAAATGAGGGGAACTTTCCCCACGGCTTGTTTGATCCACTCTAGGCTGGAGCAGGCCAGGCCAGGGAGAGAGGGAGCAGCACAATACAGCAGAGGCAGCCCAGAGAGCCAACGCACCTTCCGGATAGTAGCTCACCCGCCAGAGACAAAAACTGCTGGCGGGGGCTTTCCTTCCTTGCCCCTCTGCACACAGAGCCAACTATTTCTTGGCATCCTATTCTCTTAACATCCTTCTTTTTTTCCCCCTTTAAAAAAGTGATTCAAATAGGAATTATAAGCTCCAGCATGAACAGTGTTACACATATTGTTCAGAAACCACATCCACCTACTTTTTCTTCTTCTGAACATTTCCAGGGTGAGTTTGTCCTCTCTCAAGAAAGAAGGAAAAAAAGGAAAGAAAAAATACATTCAAGTATTCATAGCAAACACTGATTCATCAAGGCTCAAATTATATGACAGCAAATCTAAGAACTTTTTGAACTTTAATAAAAATGGAACAACAAAGTCCTTTCTAGATAGCAGTGGAGACATCCTAGGTTTTTCCATTCTGAGCACTTTAAAAATGACTAGATAATGCTATTTGAAATATTATAATGATTTTAAGCATATTCTTCTTATCTTAATGGAGTTTTAATCTAACATACAATTAAGCTCTACAATTAATCTACTGGGAAAGAGGTAAAAAATTATCATTAGTTCTTGTGCTTGATATATCTGGTACATTTTTGCCTTGACTGCTTCAATAACCAGTAATTTGTTTCATTTTGAACAATCAAGGTAGTGAATTTTGGTACTGAAATTCCAACATAGGGCCTAATTAACAGGATTTAATTTTTTGACGTGTACTTATTCTATATCACAACATGTGAAACTGAAAAAAAGGTAATGGATTTTGTTCTAAGTCTAGCTACTGTGACCTGGACTATGCACCAGTCTAGTATTACATTTTTAGGAGCTCATGTTCAATCATAAAGGTATGAAGTCACATCTGAAATCATTTAGATCAATGTGGAACAAAATGAAAGAGAACTATTCTAGATGGCTGAAATTTGTGAATTTATAAAATACAGGGCTAGTGTGATTAGTCTATGATCAGTTCATAGCTGTGACATTATTTTGGCATCTGTAATTATAAAATAATAAGTCAACTATGTCCATTTTTTCACTTTACACTATATTTCTTGTTTCATAGAATTTCTAATCCTATTCCACAGATGTTTCTTGTGAAAGTCCTAATGCATTCTTTTTTAATATACACCCTAAAGTAACACTTCCTTCTTCAAAATTTACCTTTTTCTCCCAGCTGTTTTTTTTGTTAAAATAATAGTTATTTCATTGTTTAATTTTTTTAAAAAATATTGTCTGCATTTGGTTTTAGCAATTTCTGATCTATCCAGAATATTAGTTTACTTTTCATCCTGTTTTGCCCTGTTAACTTTGTATTAACAAATTTCAACTTTTTTTTATATCTTCAATGTTTATATTTTACTCTGACTTTATTAATATTCTCCTCTTTTCTAACATATTATATTATTGTCCTTTTTTATTAGTCCCATCTAGTCAAATTATCATTGAAAGTAACTACCTTTGAGTAAAAACTGTGCTCAAAGTTTGTAAATAATACCTTAAAACAGTGTCAGATAAAAGTAATTCATTATGTTTAGAAATTTACTTGTGAGATATAATATGGTTAGACATTTCTCTACCATTCCATTCTAACCCCTTACATCAAAAGTCCTAAAAGAAAATGCTTTCGTATTTAAGTATCAAAATAAACTTAATTTCATCAAAGGAAGTATGACCTTTTTCTTCGTGACAAATGTAAATATTGCAATTGAGTACATTTTCCTCTCGTTTTCACCACCAGGAAACCGATGGGATCATCTTTTGGGATCATCTTTGTAACTTCATAGGGTTTTACAGTCCATGTGCCCACATATTAACTCTTCTCACAGTGGTAAACTCTATACAAAATATCCCCAGTTCTGATTATATGTATATCTTTCAAATAATTTCATTATTTTCATTGTATTCTAATGAAGTACCTCAAATCCACAGTAGAGCAAAATTATAATCTGCTTAGTAAGCAATGTATTATGTAAAATGAATGACCCTTTTCCTTTTGCACACAGAGCATATTTGCATATTTGTATAATATGTATATACCAATGGAAAAAGACAGAGGACATTTGCATTTTTCCCATAAAAGCAAAACATATTGAATAACTCTCAAAGCTAAATGGTAAATCTTCAGTGTAAATTCTATGAAAGGTAAAGGTCTTAGTTTAAGTTGATACTAATTTCACATTATTTTTAAGCTGGCAGAATATTTTAACACTTTACTAGTCACATATTATATATAATATATATATAAAATATATAATAACCATATAATATTTTCTTGATGAGGATCAGTTAAGCCATTCCACTCATGGAATAAATCTATAAATGCGGTGTTTTAGTGAGTTTCATATTATTTGAAAATAACTCTTATTCAGTTCTCACAATAATCACTTCAACTTCTTAATTTGGTTCTTGAATTTAATCCTTGGACTCTTGGAACCCTGCACCAACCCAGGATCACTAGGGACTCTGTCACCTGTGCTCTTTAGGTCACAGAAATTGAACAGGGCTTTCTGGGAAGGTAAAGACCCCCTGTCAAGCCCACCCTCACAGCCCTCTAGAGTCAGCTGTTGCTGCTGCTGAGGGCAGTACAGCAGCAACAGCAGCAGCCTGAGCTCCAGCTATCCTATGATGTTTCCAGGTCACTTAGTCTATAAAATTTATAGGATGGGGGAGGAGTGTCATGAGTTTTTCCCTGAGCCCAAGAATAATGCCACCTTTGATCTGTAGAAATGAAAAAAAATTGGAGCTTTTCCTTTGCAAGTGGGTTTTAAATATTTCTCCATTAATAGTTAATGCGCATGCAGTCCAGCAGAGTGACAGCTCCATGTGATTATGAATTCTGGCTTCGTAACTCTAGTCCAAATAGGAGCTGAACTTTCAAAATCACAGTGGTTACTTTTGACAAATTAAATTGTCCTAGTTAGGAAGGTAGGAGGGAAGAAAAGAAAGAATGTGGGAGAATGGGAGTAAATTCTCCTTGAAGGTTGTTCGTAGATTGAGGAAGGGGGGAAAAAAGGAGAAAGGACAAAGTTTGTGTGCTCCAACTGGAGATACTACCAGTGTTTAAACAGAAAGTCCCCATCCAAAGATTGAACAAGACAGAGAAAGGGCAGGAAAGACATTGGCAATATAGCTCAATGTTTCAAAACAAAGAAGTAAATACAAGGAAGTAGTTAATTTTTAATAAGAATCAGGCTGCTCTTAGGACCCTGCAGTTTAAAATTGACTAGAAAAAAATGGTCATAAATTTCTAACAATCTGAAAATTACAAGAAATAGTTTAAATGAAAATCCACTTTAAATCTTCTTTGTTAGATCTGTTTTTTCTCAGTTCCTGGGGCATTTTGGTGGTTTGGGGTGACCAGATAGCACAATAACAGGTTCCCCACTCAGTAAGTCAGCTTGAATGGATAATCTGGAGTATTTAATCTATAGTTCCATATTTAGGAGTTCAGATGGTTTTCTAGCAGAGACCTTCTGCCCTACCCAATACTGTGAATATCAATTAAATAGGTAAAGTCAGGAGGTAGTACCTAAAAATGTTAAGTAATAATTGATAATAATAAAGTTTAAAATGATAAATAAACTTCATTCTCACTGACAACCATTTTGCTATATTTTCTCTTGCCCAATATTTCCAAATGTGTACTTTGGAATCAATCTAGGACTACACAATGCATGAATCAGGGTCTGAGCATAACTCTCTATGCCAAGAAAGGATGAGATATAGAGAACGCCCAGAGAGAGAAAAAAAAGGTGCCAAATTCTATGATAGCAGGAATTATGGGTCTATTGTTTCCTGAGATTTTACTATCACTCAGCTGAAGGTTTGTCTTAAAAGTTTCACCCTAATTTTTTTCATCAATACCAGGGATATGAGTTTCATGCCCATCCTTAACTATTTTTTCAACTCAACAACAGTACAAGCTATGTAAGATACTTTGCTTCACAACATAGGATATAAATGTAAGGCATTTTTCTTAGTGTATACAAGCTTTTTAAAGAAATGATGATGTAGATAGATTGAAATGGATCAAAGATACTGTGAAACGGGTCCAGGGCCCTGTTGAGTTGTAACAATGACTGGGAACATGAATAATAAATATTTTGTATTGAATGGGATTATTCCACAAACTAACAAAAAAATGGCCAAAGGTCAATGTTGTCCTAGGTAGTGGGTACTGTTAAAACAATGGCATCTTTCAGATCAACAAATATAAAGGTTAGAGATGATTAAGAAAGTCTCATATGTTATTGAAACTCACAAAAGGCTTGGGAACAAAAAAATTGTACTCCTTCAGAGGTCTCTATGATCAATAGGCTACAAACCTCCTTCCCATAGAATGAGTTCAGTTGATTCCTGGAAGAGCAGACTAGACCAGAGGAATGGGATATTGGAAATGTGAACCTAACCTGGGGATTCTGGGGAAAAAACAAAAATTAATTTTCCTCCCTCAGTTTTTCTAATGTAGAAGCCACCCCAAGTTCTAAATCACTCCTTAGACAATATCCTCAGGATTGCTTTGGAGGTTTCTAAACCTCTGGAATAGTTTGGGGGCTTATATACAGAGAGACTTTAAAAACCTGTAACATTTGCCCTTAGTTTCCAATTCAACATTTAATTTTGCATGTACACCAAATGCAAAGTTAGTGCTAATTTAATGAACTCAGATATGTTGAACAACGAAAGGAGACAGATGATGACAGGACATGAGTCACAAACTAAGAACCACAGTACAGAAAATGTTTGGAAAAATACTATAACTCAGAAATACTGAGTGGGTGGAATAATGGCCTTTAATATGCCAGAATGGGAATTCTCAGGCAGAGCACTTACAAGGAAACCACAAGAAAAAGAAGACTGCACTTTTTGTTCAATGATTTCCTATTAATTGTGATGTAAATTATATGGATGTGATTTTGACAAAGAATAGCACTGTTTCTGAAAAAAAAAAAAAAGAGTTTATGTGCAAAATACAAAATGCATCAAGTAGAAAAGAAATGTTATTTGGCATCATGAGTATAATAAAATCTGAGATAACAGCTTATGATTAGGGAACTTTTCCATTATTTTCTCCTGTTTGGTTAGATTTTTAATGCTTAAATATTAGGAATAAAGTAAATATTTTATTTTATTTAATGCCTATATGGATTTATAGGCATTTTCATATATACATATATATGTGTGTGTGTGCGTGTGTGTGTGTGTATATATATATGTGTGTGATATATATATATATCTTGATCTTAACATGAAATGTGAAACCTAGCTTTGGTGATATTAGGTGGACATTTGGTGTCAAAAGATATATTGCATAGCTTTGTTGTTAATGTGGAGCTACCCATGTAAGAAAATAGTTAATAGTCAACAAACTCAATTAATGTTGAACAGACTCCTTTAAGGAGTAAAATGGTCCCATTTACTGAGTCCCTGGAGAACTTATATCTTCTCTTAACCAAGATGTTTCTCAGGGGATACTAATTAAAGTTGACCAATCCCTTGAAAAGTAAAAATATCTATCCTTAGAAGTGGTAAAAGTTAAAGTGATATATTAAGGAGAGGTAAGCTGTAATGATAAAATTGAAGAAGAAAGAAGACAACTTTTATTTGACCTTGAATGTACTTCTTATTCTATAAGAAATTTTAAAAACCTAGAGGGTAGTTGTTTCTTGTCATTATACTGTTGCTGATTCTGTGGTTAGTTATTAATTTTATTTTTTATGATTCACAATCTGCTCTTTGAAATATGCCATATGCTCAAAGCAATTCAAGGATGACAACTGTCAGAATTACTCCAATAAAAATTGCCTAAATGAGGAAGATTTACTGCAGTCTGATATTTCAGTGGAAAGTCCCTCTACCCTCCCCAACAGCTTTTTCAGACACTGTGAATCTTACAACCATTTTTTTTTTCAGTCAAAATCACATAGCTGTTTTGTAAGAACTTCTAAGGCTATTTAAGTAGAACTGGTAAAGCACAGTGGGCTAAGGGCAAATTAACAGACATGGAACACAATATATATAGTTACTGGATGGATTGCCTGCAATCAATATGTGAGTTCCAAGGCAGTTTTCTTAAATCACACGCAAATATATTGACTTAATATGACAGTGTCTGTTCTATGTATCACTAATAAACATTAAATTGGACAAGCCCTGTACCTTGAAAGCAGTGAGCCAAACTGAAAGCAAGTTTCTTTTTTCTCTGGGAAGATCTAAGGGATAGATAGAACCACCTGAGTGCTCCAATCAAAACACATTTTGCTAAGTGTTACCAGTCCATTTATCCTTCATTTTGTTTCAGTCTATTTATTAATGTAGTTTCATTTATTGCTATTCATCTTGAAGAAAAATCTTTGTCCTTCTATAGAATTACACCAAATAGAATGTGATAAAGGGGACTTTCTTGCAATTATGATGTCGGTGCAGCCTGTCAGCACACAAGGGATGGAAATGAGTTTGGGAAGAGGGAAGGGAATTCTAATAGACACCATGATACATAAAATGAACGCAAAGATATCCTGAGAGAGAGAGAGGGAGAGAGAGACTTGTCAGGCTAATCAGATCTTCCACAGCAAGGTAAAGGCAAGAATGGTAGCTCTAACCTTGTAAAGATGCTGCTGCTGCTCCTCTGACATCATCAGGTCGTGGCTGTCCATCACAAGGGACTCCATGTCAATCAGCCAATCCCAGAGCTCCTGATATTCTGAATCAAAGTCCAGAAGCCTGAAGATAAGGCACAAAAATGTATTATGCATAAATACAGTGTAGTTGTTAAAAATCTCATATTAGAATAATATATTCTTAAAAAATCTACGATCTTCCTAGGTTATACCTGTAAGAAGAGATGGGGAAATTCTCTGTAGTTACTCAGTGAGAAAAATAGTAACTCAACCTTGTGACATAGCTACTTCTTAGATTTTGAAGACATAACATGTAATCCTAATGCTCATACCAGAGACATAACGCAATTATTTCCATATGCTTATCCTTTCTAAGAATTTGCAGCACATGAACAAAATGACCACTACTGTGTCCTTGAAAAAGAGCCATACTTAATAGAGAGAGTCAGTGTCTTGTAAAAGGTTACATGGTCCAGAATTTTGGGTATAAACAGCATCCTCAATATTTGAACCTCTTTCTTTGCCTACTAGATTTTCTGTAGATATTGCATCTTCAATAGATTTATGATTAACAATACTAATTTCACTGATTTTCCTACAATGATCACAATACATTATCATATCCAAAATATTATTTTCACTGGGAAACGACTCAATCTATTTATCTGTCCCCCTGCTGTCTATCTGCCTATCTCTGCAAACATATATCCTACATTTATTGTCATGGATGAGTAGCCAGCATTTCAACTTAACACTCAGAGATAGGCTTGAGTGACTCTGGTAAGCCAGTGAGAACCAGGGGCAGATCCAGTATTAGACAGGTGTTCCCCACAGACATGTAGGAAACAAAGGTAAGGACAGGAAGTCAAAACAATGAATCTTTGAATAGCCAGCAATCATTAAAATTCAAAGGAGGATCACTATGGTTTTCAACAAAATAAATCATTAGAATAAGGAGCTTAAAAGGATTAATGTGATTCTCTATTGAAAGCCTGGTGAATAAGTAAAGCCCAGATTCTTCTAAAACACTGTGATCAGAAAATGAAAGTGCAGGATGAAACACTATGACTTTGTCCTTCTCCCCAAAAAATCATCCCCCTAAAAGAAATCCTAGTCTAATCAAACTGTAACTGACCAAAAACCTATGCACTAATGAAGTAGCAGCCTCAGGTATAAATCTGGATTTTATGCAGTATCTTATTACTCCCATATTCCTGTCTCTATACATTAAATATGACTGCTTTCCAAGAAAAGGAGCATCACTTTTCATAATTTACAATTTAATCTTAATAGAACTGTCAAAAAAATTAAGGCGTGTCTAATGATAGAGAAGACCAGATCTAGAATTGTTTATTTTTTTTTAATTACTTTACCATAATTGTAAAGATCCTTGATTAGGACCATAAGTACCCAAGGGCAAAGGTCATCACTGGCTAACACATAGAACTGATTAATAAATGTTTACTGAATGCCAATGACAGGTGCAGCTGATGTAGCCAAAATCTTCAGTAAGGTTAGGGTATCCTAGATCAGGGCTTCTTAAATTTTATTGTGTATGCAACATAGCTGAGAATCTAGTTCTAAGGTGAGGCCTGACATTCTGCATTTCTAACAAGTGTTGGCAACTAGCAACACTGCTGGCCATGGTCCTTACTGTGAGTAGCAAGGACTTCCAGAATACACATGAAATCTTAAGTAGCACATTAGCATACTTAAAAACAAACCAAAAAAGTTTTAACAGGGACCAACTTACTTTATTAACTGAGTGACTAATAAGGAGTCACTAATAAACGTTTGCTCACACAACAGATGCAGTCATTTAGAACTACCTCCTAAATTATGGTCATCATTTATCTGTCCTTGCATCCTTCCACATATTAGTCATAAAGACTTGGGAAAGGTGGAATACCACTCCCAAAATTAGGAGAGTATGATTCAGGGCAACATTAAAAACAAAGGGGAAAGGAAAGGAAAGGAAAAGCTCACTCCTTCACCTCAGTGGATTTGCAAAATAAGAAGACAAAAGGAGCAGGTGCTCAGATGTGTGTCCTCTCCTCTCTCAGTCTAACACCTAGAGGGGAGGTAAGTGAGACAGAATGAAGGGGAAGTCAAAAGTGCAGGAATGTCAGCTCCATTTCCCACTAAGAAGTCTAGGAGGAGATTGCCTTAAACAGTGTTCCTCATAATAACTGGGAATGGGGATGTTGTAGTCAGAGAGGGAACTTTGGTCAGAACTCCCTTTGCTACCTTGTTCTCTCATGAAAACCCCATGAGGTTTCTAGGAGTTCAGCTGGTGAACTTGACAGAGTCATTGTCATGGCAACAGAGTCACAAGGCCCCCAGGAGAGCCAGGGGGGGTCTCTGAAGACAGATCTTAGAGAGTTGGCAAGGCCAGTGAGGACTCAGATAAGGCACAGTCAGCAGGAAATACTTGTGTTCGAGGTAAGAGATAACATAGCCATAGCCCGCTGTGGGGAGCAACCTTATAATGTCCAAAGCAAGACCTATTTCAATGAATACAGCCAGATAGTACCCAAGAGTAACATTAAACCATGGGACCCTATTGCACAGCAGAATCAAGAGGTCATGTAAACCTCCTATATGTTCAGATTTTATCCTGGACAAAAGAAGTGAGAATAAGAAATCTGAAAACAAGAATTTATCACAAGAGTTTGTTCCCCAAAGAAATTGTTAATTGATTAGTATAGGCTATAAGAATTATGTTTAAGAGACTAAACCCTGATCTTAAAGCAAGGTTTTTTTCCTTGCTTTATTAGGAAAGAATATATTTAGGATGTCTCATAAGAATGATCAGCAAGAGAAAGTAGTCTATTTTCTATATTTGTATAAAAAGAAAATCTGATTATTACTAAATAATTTAAGGCCATGGGCTGAATTTATCTTCATTTCCTCAGAGCCTAGGATGGTATCTGGTAAACAATGATGAATGAATATAGATAATGAAACCAAAAACCTTAAGTAGGACAAGAACGACTTCAGAAGAGCAGCACATTAACAGAGATAATAGTATCTCATCCCCACATATATTACCAAAGCAACCAGTGCAACACAAAAATGCTTTCTCACTCATTCTGCAGGTGAGATTTTGCCTTCAATGTATGATAATGATACACTGCTTACTTAAAAGATGAGATGCAGTAAATGCTCAATTAATGTGAGTTGCCTATCCATTCCTTTAGCATCTTCCTCTTTTCTATAGTGAAAATTATAATAGATTTTAAATAAATGGAAATATATATATAGGATGATAGATGTTCAGAGTCATGAGCATTTTTACTGGCTCTTTACTATGCCTTTATATCCACTGAGCTATTCCTTCTATCAAAAGTCATTTCTTCCAGTTAAATGCACCTTGGATCTATGCTGGAGATCTGCAAATGATGAATGAACCTAACACAGATAGTCTTCCTTTCTCCAGTCTAGCCTGTTTTTTTTATCTTAGTTGACAATATTCAGGCTTCAGTTTGTTAGGTACAGTAAGTGCTTTAGTTCCATATTTTGTTTCATTAAGTGCAGAATCAACACCAGTGTTTTCCAAACAGATTTCCATAATGTCATAATACTGAGACTTTATAAAAAAACAGACAAATAAACACGCTTTTTAAGTATTTGCACCTGATTTCAGATTTCTGGCCACCTAATATATACCTTAGAAAAGAGTTCAGAGTTTCCCAAATTAGTTAAATCAAATGTCTGAGTTTGTAGCAAATCACAAATGAATTACTAAAGTTTCTTTGATGATTCTTTTGAAAACTTGAGAAATAACTACAATTAAATGTACTCTTTTTTAAGATTTATTTATTTATGCATACAAGAGCTGGGGTACAGGCCAGAGATGTGAGGGGGTGGGGGTGAGAAGATTCACCAGAGACAGAGCAGGGAACAGAAAAGACAGACTGACAGATATACACTGCTGAGGAGAGCAGCATAGGAGAGAAATAGACAGGAGAGGTCTACATCGCCATGTGGGTTTCTCTCCGGCCAGCTGGGAATCGAGCTCATGCTACAGAGGCTGTGGATTGCTTCATAGTGTGGTGTTTAACCCTTAGTGCCGCCAGGGAGGCCCAAATGTACTCGTTTTTTCAGGAAAATTCTTAGGTAAGGAAGTAGTTTACTTTCTTATGTATATATAACCTGCAAAGTTGTGCTAATTATTTTTTTAAGTGATTTTATGAAAGACAATGTTTTTCAGGAATAGTGCCAGGTACTACACAGGAAAACAGATAAGATCAACAATGAATGAATTTAACAAGAGTAGCATAGAACTAGCCAACCGTTCTATATCCTCTTGAAGAATATGCTGATTCTATTAGGTCAATTCAGAATCAGGTTTTCCTTGGTGAAAAATGCCCTTATCTCTTTATTTTAGAAAGGACAGCAAGGCAACTAAAATTGTGGTAAAAAACTTGGAATCTTATAAGGAATATATGTGTATGAGAATTATTTCTTTGGAGAAATGTTTCTCATAAAATTTCATTTGTAATTGTACTTGAGTTATTTTCAGCTCATTCACTCAAACATACAATCTCCTAGAGGTTAAAACATCTCAAAACATATATTTTGGTACTCTATGAAGATGTTATATTCTCTATGAAGATGTTGTAAAGCAAACTTACATACACTCTATGCAAGTGTTACCAGAATGAACACATCACCAAAACGGTGTGCTTGTGGATACTTTTCCTTTAAATCATTATATACTTGATCTGAAATGAATTCATAATAAAAGTGCCAGACATTCTGTTGCAGGTGTTAATATTCTCATTTTAGGAGACTTAAAATTTCAATCAAGTGTCCTAAGTCAAAATCAGTTTTTGTTAGACAATTAAAGAACTATGCTAAAAATGGGTTTATTTCATAGTAAGAATCTGATATAGAAAGAAACAAGGCTCTGGAGAAATAAAGTACAATTTTTTCTTTAGTGGTTTTTTTTTTTTCAAAGTCTGGGTTAAATATTATAGGTAATTGGCTAAATTTTCCCCAACATCTTATCTACATTTTATTCTGCCTTTTTAAGGGTACAAAATGATTCCAAGGCCTTTCACCACAGAAATAAAATACTAACAAGCTTATTTAGTATCATTTTCCTGCACACTGGATAGCAGTACACTATTTGTGAGGCTGGAATAGTTTAAGAATAATCCTTCCTCTAAACCCTGATGGGAGTTATGTTTGACTAGCTAAGTGTTTGAATACATAAATGCATTCAGCCTTTGGTATTTAAAGTGAGCATCATTAACTCAACATTTCAACTTAAACTTTGCTTAAAAGATAAAGTTTCACCCAAGTGAAATCAATGGGAGGTGTGTGTGAATATATGAGGTTTCAGCTTGGCCCACTAAGGAATTTTGATTAAAACAGACAACGAAATGAAGAAATCATCAAAATAGAGCAATTATTGGTTGAAGAAAAGATATCACTAAAAAGTCCTGGATGTTTTTCTACCAAGACAGGAGTAACAAATATTTTGGGAGCTTTTAAGAATCCATCTTTTCTAAGTTTAATGGTTCATTTCACGCCAACATATCCAAAAACACAAGATCGGTAGCTGAAATACCAGTTTGTATATATTAGAACTTCTATTAAATGATCCAATTTTTCTAGCTTCTTTAGCATATTGATTCTTTCCCCAAATATTCACTATTCTGCTCACATTATTTGCTCAAGGAAGTTTGTCTCTGGCTTTCAAAAAAAGCCACTAAACGGAGTGTTAACAAAATCTTACAAAAATATAGGTTAAGAAATTTACTGAAGTAAAATTCTAATAATAGATCAGAATTTCCCATCATCCCCTACTTCAGGAGGCATGTAGGCACAGAAGGGAGACACAACAGTGGCACACCTCGCCCAATCATAATATCATTAAAGAATAAAATTTAGCTTTCCAGCCATGGAATCTGATATGCACAGTTGCATGTAGAATCCCTTTCCACTCTAAACATATTAAAGTGTGGACACTAATTTACTATTTTGAATGAAAATTCATGAGCGACTTCCTCGTGAGAAAAGCAGCCTGCCTTTGCCATTAATAAATAAAAAGGAATATGGAGTTCTCCCCAGCAGTAATTTTCTCAATTCTCATATACATTGATGTATATGTGAAAATGCCTAGAAAAATTAAATTAATCATACAAATTTGTTAGTCACTTGCCCACTTTTGCAAGGACTGTTTGTTCATAAATACCTGTTACTGTAATAAAAGCCACAAAGCAAAAAATTCCAACATTCAAGATAATGCCCGCCAACGGCTTGGGCACTGTTGAGTGCCACACTGTGAAGCTGTCCACAGCCTCTGCAGTGCAGGTTCGATCCCAGCCAGTGAAAATCCCACATGGCGCGGCAACCCTCTCCTGTCGCGCCCGCTGCTCCCCTCAGCAGTGTATTTCTGTCGTCTGCCTGTTCTGTTCCCTGCTCTGCTTCTGGTGAATCCTCTCACTCTCCCGTGCCTCTGGCCTGTACCCCAGCTCTTATAAAAATAAATAAATAAAAGTTAAAAAAAAACATAAAACAAAAAAAACAAAAACAAAAAAACCCTAGAAATTTCTCTAAGGACTTAAAGGCATAAGAAACTGTGCTTCCCTCAATATCTATTATTTTTAACATAAGAACACCTGATTTTTCTGATAGATTTCACTTTTCTTGGGTGTGAAAAGTTTAGCATCAGATCATAACCCTTCTTGTGGGTATGCATAAACTATGCATTTGTTTTCTCACACATATTTCACTTTTGCTTAACTTATATGAAATATTTATCCTATTTTATTGTAAATATTTTTGTCAGTTGATTCAAACCTTTTGTGGAGGAGATGGAGAAGTAAGTAAAGGAACAAATTTTAAAGAAAAGAATTAAGCTTTGCAAATTAAAATGAGTTAGGTTAGATTTGTTTTAGGCACTCTCTCATTTTCCCTGTAACCATCTCTCACTCTTCAATGGACCACATTAACTCTCCAACACTCAGGAACTACTAAAATGGAAGATAGTTACATCTATCTATTGGGCCTCCCTGGTAGCACAAGGGGTTAAGCACAGCACTGTGAAGCTATCTGCAACCTCTGCAGCAGAGTACCATCCCTGGCCGACCAGGGAGCTACCCACATGGTGCAGCAGACCTCTCCTGTGTGGCCCACTGTTCCCCTCAGAAGTGTATTTCAGTCTGATTGTTCTGTTCCCTACTCTGTCTCTGGTGAATCCTCTCACCCCCAGCAACTCTGGCCTTTACCCCAGTTCTTGTATGCATAAACAAATAAATCTTTTTAAAAAAATCTATCTATATGTGTGTGTGTGTGTGTGTGTGTGTATAGAAAGAGAGAGAGAAAGAGAGAGAGGGAGGGAGAGAGAGAGAGAAGGAGAGAGAGAGAGAGAATCTTTTCTAGGTGACTTTATTCTTAACTTAGAACATACTTCCTCAGAAATGTGCCTACCTCTCTGGTTCACCCTTTTTTGGTTTCTGACATGAATGGGCATTAGATCACTGAAGTGGAAAATGATGTAGGTCTGAAATTAGTTCAACGCATTTTCACATTAAAAGAGCATAATATCATGTTCCCAAACAAATATTCTACAGTTTAGATTTATTTTTACCCTAGAAATACCTATTTTGATAATCACATAGTGCCCAGAATATCAGTTATCCAGGAGGTAGCTAGGCATTTTTTTGCTCCTTTGACTGCATATTGTACTGTGATCTTAGTATTTAATAACATCAGAGTACAAGGGATGGAACAAAAAGAACCTGAATTGAACACTGATTAGCTAAGCATTAGATTCAGATAGGGTAAGAGGCAGGGGAAGGTGGTAGAAATGCATAATGGGAATGAGGTTTCTTTGGGGTGTCGTGCTTTATTTGTGAAAGTATTTTCAAAAGTGGCAGTTATAAGAGATAGTACTTCATGTTATGGCTGCTCTGTGTGCCAAACAAAAACATTTTATATGGCCATGTTCTAAAAATACCTATTGAGTAGAAATTCAAAATGGTTGTTTTAAGAGACAGAGAGAAAGAGATAGAATATGAGTGAGCAAGACTATTATCCAATGGCACAGAACTACTCTGAGTTGTTTCTCAACAGGAAATCTGAAAGATCACCCTGCCACAGTGAAATCCAGGGTGAGTATATCTTTTCTCATGTGGTCAAAGTCATTCAGTGCATTTTATTGCTTAATTAAATTAGAGACTCAAATATGATCTTCAATCAATCAATATTTCAAATAGTGATTTGACTTCATTTGTCAATATCATTTCTCTCTGGGGATATTTTCAATATTTGTGTGAGTATTTATACACCAGTTCAGAGACATTTCTCCTAAATGAAAATGGATTCATCTTTCCTACCAAACTTTTAAGCTTTTATCTAAAATTCATAAAGTTCAACGTGCTGTGATTGGGAATAACCTATACACAGTTTACTGTTATATTTGGGATTAAATTTACATTGATACCTTGCATGATGAGGGCTTAGCTATTGCTACATTCTTATATATGGGACATATATAAACCTTAACTACATTTCCATCTATAGATATTGTCCAAATTCCTCCAAAGCCAGAGGAAGCCGGGCATGAGACTAGTATCTTCCAGAATTTTATTACAAGAACAAAAGTCTTTGAGAACCTCCCTTGGGATACGATTCTGATCCCAGAAGGCAGAGTCAGAAATAATCTCCATGCCCTTTGCTTCAACAACATTAAATTATTATTTATAGTAACTTTTAACACAAGCAGGTGCATGTGCACATGCATGTGCACACACACAGAGACCCCACATACATACCCTATATAAGTTACTGTCTTGTGGTTGAAATTTTTACCATTCTTCTTTGTGATGGCTAATATCTATGCATCTTTTAAGACAGCTCAGATGTTTCTTACTCTCAGGAACCTTCCTGATCCCTTCTAGCCAGGCTGGATTAAGCAGGCTTCCTAGATACCCCCATAATACCTTTTGTCTTGAATTTTGCACACTGTTTCATAAAATGTACCTGAGTGTCTATGTCTCTCTTCCAAGGACTGTGGAAATAAAGTCTTAGGTATCTTTTTCGTCTCATACCACTCCATGAAATTTAGTAGTTGCTCAATATATATTTCATCAACTGATTTCTCACATATCTGCTACATTCCAAGTATATTAGACATTTTCTTACTGCTTATTATATTTCTGTAGCACAGAAATTATGTGAAGTAAACTGAGATAACTATTTCTAATTTACAGACAGAAATACTGCATCTGAGGATGCTAAGTATACCAGAAAAGGTCACAGAGCTAAAAAGTAGTAAAGTGCCAACCTAAATTTTAGTCTTTAATTTAAATCTAGTATGGTCTCTCTCCTCCTTTAAGGACTTAGTCTAAAGTGAATGCATGATTATCCCTAAAGATAAATATTATAGTTGGAAGAAATCTAAGTGTTCTAATATCTAGGATCAGGAGCTTTTACCTGTAGCTTTAATACAGAACATAACAGTCAACTGTAGTCCTATATTCCTGCCAATGAAGCTACCATCTGGAATTCTCAATGATGTAATTTTTATTTTGTATGACTTGTATAATACATCAGAAAAAAATTTTAACTGAAATCAAAATGTTCATATTATCCATACTTATTAAAACAAACATTCCTTAAAGAAGGGAAGAGGAAGGGAGGGAAGTCTAACACAAGGTAATCTCCTGCTTCTTTCAGCCTCTACCTCACTTAGCAGTATACCACTCAGTCCTTGTTGATGATTGAGGAGCCCAAAACATTCCTGAGCTTCTGGACTTTTACACTTGGATGTCCCACAGTCTATCAAAAGAACGATGTCCCAGATAGCTCAGTTTCTTTTGCCCTTCCACACCACCTGCTCCTCCCCTGCATTCCCTACCTCAATGAATACCATGCCCTCTGCCAGAGTGCATAAGCCTGAGACATGGGGGTCCATTATTAAATACTCCCTACCTCAAGACCTGCATCCACTTGGTGATCAGGGCCTATCAAATCAGTTCTTTCAGTTTCCATTATTATTGTCTTAGCTCAGGCTCTAACTTTCTTTTTATTTATTTGTTTGTTTGTTTGTTTATTTATTTATTTATTTATGCAAACAAGAGCTGGGGTACAGGCCAGAGGTGGGGAGATTGAGAGGATTCACCAGAGACAGGGTGGAGAACAGAACAGGCAGACTGACTGAAATGCACTGCTGAGGGGAGCAGTGGGCGTGACAGGAGAGGTCTGCTGCACAACACTGATAGCTCCCTTGCCAGCCAGGGATTGAACTCTTGCTACAGAAGCTGCAGATAGCTTCACAGTGCCATATTTAACCCCCTGCACCACTAGGGAGGCCCCAGGCTCTAACTTTCTCACTTGGATGAATAAAATAGCCCCAGGTTCTAACTTTCTCACTTGGATGACTAGAATAAACTCTTAACTAAGCAGTGTCTAGTCTTGCCCATACCAATCTGTTCTCCACACTGCTGCATGGCTATTGTTTTAAGCCCACCAATCTAGACATGTTGGGTATCCTTTAGTATTTCTAGCTTTTGTACACACTGCCTCTTCTGTGAGAAACATTCTCATCACTTCTGACCCTGGGCCATCCTTCTTGACACTGCTCCTGAGGGTTTTCCTGATTTACATACACTTGACACCCTTTGCTTCCCATTGCCTCTACAGCCCCTGTGCCCAGTATAGTTTGCACTTAATAGTTGCTCAATAATTATTAAGTGATGAATGATACGAAAATCATTTGACTGAATCCCCTTATTTTCTTTCTCCTCTTTGAGGTAACAACTGGAACATCAGATTAGCATCTTTCTCTCCTTCATTCCCCTCAGGTGATGGGCTACCAAGGCTTATTGATTCTTTCTAGCTTTAGTCTCCACATTTCCATTAAATTTTAACCTAAAAATCTCTTATAACAAAAACATTATCTTTCAAATCTCAGTGTCAGAGAGCTTCTTAAGTAAAAGATTGCAGGTCCCCATCCCCACACTTTCCAATTTAATAGGCTTAATAGCCCCAGATCAGTTTTAGTTATTCATATATACACCTATTCATTCTAGTACTATAACAGATGCAGTGCACATGACATGATCAGACACAGCCCTGCCTCATAAAGTCCATCTATTTTCTCTGAGTTCTCCTAGCACCCTCTGTTTTCCTCCTCTCTCACTGTACAAGAAAGTACTGGCTCACTACTATACTTTCTGCTGGACTATAGCTTTCGTGGAAGAAAGGACTGTGGTCTATTTTTGTAGGTATTTAGATTAAATAGAAAAGTTATTTCCCTAGCCTTATTTCCAAAACCATCCCCTATGCTTTCCTGACCTATTCCAACTCCCCTCACCACAGTCAGAATTGAGCTTTGCTTCAATGATACCAACCCTCCATACAGATGTCTAACTCATCATTTGAGATCCTTTAAATCCATGTTGTTTATGGATGTTTATAAAGCAGTGAGTCTCTCAAGTGCTGGAACCATTTCATTTTTGTCTTTTAATCTCTGTGCATCATATAGGAGGTATTTGATTAATATTTGTCAACTAGTGAATGAGAGTCAATTTTCTTTTCACTTACAAATACCTTGTAATGCTTATGACCAAACTTCCTTACGGCTTTAATGAAATTTCCTTAAGATTCTTCCATGGAGGAAGATATTGTTATTTAAATTTTGTAGATTATGGAATATTCACAGTATGAAATTTAGGGGGGAAAGTGCCTATCAATGGAATTCTACAGAAATTCTCAAAGAAAGGGCAACATGTGACTATGATTGGTTCACTACCTTCTGACCTAGGGTTCTATGTTGAAATCTTAGCACCATTATCCTGTACAAACCAGTTACCTACCTTTTTTGTCTCCCAGTTTTAACATTTATAAACTGAACAAAAGGCATGCTTCATAATCTACAGTGAGTCTTGGCAGCAAGTACGATTCTTCTTAATGAATTAAATAGCATCTTTGAAATTCATTTGAAAATGGAAATGAGACAATGTCTTAATAGACAGAAGTGTTGGGAAAAGAGATGTTACATTTTACAAAGTATTTAAAATGTAAGCATTCTTGACAAACCGTTCAGAGCATCATGCTATGTACATAGTAGGACTTCTGTGAATATTTATTGGATGAAAGAAATAAAACAATGTATAACTGCTTTTGTTTATATCAGCAGGTATCAAAAAGCAGCACTCTACCCCACTGACAATCACTACTGACATTGCATGGAGGGACACATTGCATGTCCCTCCAGGAAGCCATGGTTCCCCACATTGCAATGCTGGATCCACTATCAACTATCTCCTAGAGGCCCACATAACTGATACTAGAGTTCTTATAGCCTGAAATACATTTGGGGATATCTTCCACCATGACTATTAAACATGCAGTTATAATTGGATATAAACTGTTATAGCACCTTGCTACTCATATTTTTATCAAATCAGAGAAGCTATAAATTCATTTCTAAATGATATATTTTTGGTTATGTAATATTCCTAGAAATTTAAGATCACCATTCTGTCTAGCCACTGAGTCTTCCTTAGAATAGTCTTATTATACATTTTTCAATTACATACTCTTTTTAGCATGCATGTAGGCATGGGAAGGAAATAAAAATATATGAATTGTATCATCAACTTAATTTCCTCTTTAGTAGATTGACTATCTGCATATGGAATGAAGACCCTGGAAAGCCCACACTATTCCCACAATAGCTTATCAGAAACAATGTTCATTCTATATAACAAAAGGAATGGTTAATGAAGTTTATGTATCATTGGAGCAGATAATTTTTACAAGGCTGTTTTATTAAGGCTTCAAAATTAAGGATTTAACTGTGGGAGCAAAGTGTCTTAGGGGCACAACACCCCAGATAACCTCACCCACATACATTTGTCAAACAATGCTTTTCTGTATGTAAACAGAAAATAGAAAGGAGTATATGGATTTTGTTCTTAGTATTAAATAGCTGGCTTTTCTTTAGTGCACTCTTAAATTTCTGCACAATACACAGTCTTCAGTACCCCAAGGAGCACAAACAAAGGATATCAGGCAAGTTCACCTACTCCCACTTCTCAGAACAATGCTTGCTGTTAACTAAGCAATTCCCAGGGCAGATTTATGAATTGTGGAGCCCAGAGTAAGTACTCAGGTTGGGGCCTTGGAATCTGAGGTCAGAAGCTTGTGGTACCCACTCAATCCCTAGGGCTTTTAGAAGACATAAAAATGTGACCTAAAGTTTGTGCTTGCATGTACACCAGAGACTATTTAGGCATTTAGAGAAATTAAAGCACATTAAGTCCTCAAAACAGCTTATTATTCATGCTCCAAAATATAACCTATTCTTTCTTATTTGTTGCAAAGCTTCTGTCTTGTGTCTACTGAATAATTGAAGATGAATCAAATATACACATAACACGTCTATGCATTAAAAAAATCCTGATAAAACTACAAATTATATATATAAATATATATATATGTGTGTGTGTGGTGTATGTGTGTGTGAACTTGACAATTTAAAAGTTCTTTCCCACTTCCTATACAGAATCATGGCTCTGATCCTTTCTCTGTATCCCTAGAGCTTAGTTTTAACACAAGACAGAATTTGCAATCCATGTACTTAATTTATCCAAAAAATTTGTATGAGGATTTTAAGGGGCTAAAACTATAACTGCTTAAAAGATAAATGCAAACTAGTACATGATAACATTTCTTTGCTCCTGCCTTTTCAGGGAATATTTTGGCAAGAGTTACGTCTCACAGATTCATATGATGCTCTTAACATATATAACAGAAGTTGGGGAAGTATCTTCTCCCCCATGTTGTCTGGTTCAAGTATAAAAATGAAATAGGTTACTGTTTCCATTTTTATGAGTATAATTACTATCAAGTTGTTAAAATCATAAAATAATTAAATTTCATTACTACTCTTTTACTTTTTAATAATCATCTACTAAATATTAGAATTGAGCCTGAAAAGACTACACACACACACACACACACACACACACACATTTATATAACTTTACAGTTATTTGGAAATACCTGCATGCATGACTTAACAATTTAATAGTATGGGTAGTTACTATAAAATAAACACAGCCATATGTCTCAGGCTGAATGAAATTGTTGATGGGTCACTGAAGTTGCTGGGTCCTTTCACATACTATAATCAATGCAAGTGCTACTCTATTTTTCCAATTCACTGTATGTGAAGCTAAGTGGCTAGCCCATGATCTGTAAACAATTATTAAATATCTACATTTTCCAGGAAAATTACGTTCTACAAAGTTTCCAATGAGGTCCTGGTATTTAGGAGTTCCTTAAATAGACATTAAAATAAATAGTGACATTTAAAAACAGGTAAATACACTGAGAAATTATAAAGAAAGAAGATCAATACTACAGGCAGAATAAAGTTACAATAACCCTTGCAAGATCACAAGGCTGTTTTGAAAAACAATAGCAAAATTAGGAAGTTCTGGGTTAGATGACAGAAGCTGATAAAACCCAACCTTCAATTCCAGCATGAATAGAAAAAAATAAATGGGTAATCTACTGCTTTTCTTCTTCTTTGTTAGTTGGGGAAGAAATGCCTGCCTAACAAGAAAATCATGGGAAAAGTAAAGATTAGTAAAATAACAAAAAGAATATTCCCTACCCATTGCCTCCCACTGAATGAACTTTTGACATATCAGCAAACTCTTCTTTCCTCTTGCTGCTGCTGGTGTACTGCTCGCTATACAGCTTGAGGGACATCTGTTCAACAGCATCTCTTTGTGCTTCCAGGTAGCATAGTTGAACCTCAGCCTGGAGAGAGAAAAAAAAGAGGAATTGCTGTTTTAATCCAGAAGGAATGCATTTCAAGTGAGGTGTAACAACTCAAAGAATGGGAATTGTTCACATCATTATACCCTTCCTTTTTGGGTTGGATTTAATGGGATCAGCTGGGCATATTACAAATTATATTTTAGATCTGAATCTTATAAGTTCCTTCTTAAAATATGACCTGAATAAATGAACTCTCAGAAGACTCAGTAAATATCACAAAATATCCCTGAGATCATAACACTGTATGATGAGACTTTACATAAAAATTCTGTGAAATTCCTTAATAATATTCTTCCTCCTATTGCCACATATGTAACATTTATTTTTTAAAGATCCCCTTCCAACCCATATATTTGCATGGACACATATTCTGAATGCTTCTCATTATCGTCCCTGAGGAGAATAAAAAAGCCTAGCACTAATTCTAATACCTCCTCAATAGTGACAGCAGGCTGCCTTTATTACATTTTTTGGCTCTATATTATTATCCTAATAATTTTAAAATAGAGGGTATAGTGATTTTGCTTACATGTAGGCTTTGAATTGTTCAATCTTTCCTAGTTACTTGGGGCTCATTGTGGTAAAGAAGAGGTAGTAAGTTCACCATGCTGTTTTCTATCAATCCAAGGTCAAAAGAATGCTGAATAATATTTGGCATGGAAATGAATTGAATAGATGCTTTATTTATTGCAGCTGTTGTGATTCCGTGGCTTTAGGGTTCCCTGGAAGACCAGATGAGATCAGGAATGAAATCTCTTCAGTGGCATGCTTACCATGGTAAGGGGGACGGGGCAATGTTGACTTCATGTGCACTTTGGACCAAAGGAACTCTTATTTCTTTTGGCACAGATCACTAAGTCCAAGCACATTCATTAATATTTCTGATAAGGCTTAAAACTGCTACTTCTTTATGACTTAATTACATATTCGCCTAAGAAAAATAGTTCTGGGTCAGCTGTTGGATAGTTGCCAGAATTCTGCAACATGTAAGAAAAGCTGAGTCAGATATGACCTTCTACTCTCTGTGTCCAGAGCCAAACAATGCCTTTTGCCTACTCTCTAGTTTTACAGATTCCACTATAGAGAAAAAGAAAGTGTTTTTTAAAAAAAACCAAAGTGGCAGCTGCTTAAAAAGGGCAAATCAGGACTTTGTAAAGGAAATAGTAACTTATGAAATGTAAAATCTCAAGTCATTCTAGAGTTCCCATGCTGTTGCTTTCCACAAGCAGCTAATTGTGAATGATCTAGATTGCTAAGAAATAACTTTCAAAAATGCTAAATTACTATATTCATATAATTGAGGTTTCAAAAATCAGTTAAAAAATACAGTCTATGTATTGGTTTATGAGAACTTTTCTTGCCTAATTTAATTGACTTAAGTAAGAATAGACTCAACTGAAAAATAAAAAGATAAAACAATGAATTGCCTATTCATCAACCCAAAACAAACAACAAGAATAAACACTATAAACAAAGGACAATGTTACACTGAGTATATCCTATTTGGGGAGAAGGTATGCAGCTGGTGGGAAGGCACAAAAGAAATGCAAGCTCTAGACTTACTTAGCATATTTATTAAAGATGTGAACAAGGAGGTGGGGTGCATACTAATGGCATCATAGAAGAGTCCCAATCAAGAGGTTAGTAAATATCATACAATTTTAGAAATAATAATTACTGACCTTAGAATTTTTTTTTAATGGGGGTGGAGAGGTAGCATAAAACTGACTATAGGGAGTTAATGACTAAAAAAAAAAAAGAAAGAAAGAAATAAAAAAGAATTTATCTTTCAAAAAGAGCATGTGATATTCTTAGGTGGTTAAATATGAGATAACTATGAGATATTGAACAATAATTAAAGAACTTAAAAACAATACTCTTCCCATATACCACCCAAACATATAGTCCTCTTTTGGTCAAAACTATAGGAATTATAAGATTATTCCACTGGAAACTTCATTAGACTAATGCATCTGTACCATTAGGTGCCAAGGGACATATTTGTTTCTTAGAGATTCCTATTAGTTTTAACTATTCTAAGGTGACAAACTAGACTACTGCTTATTCTGAATAATGATCTTACAAATGTGGGACACTGGTCATAAAAAGGATCACTTAAGGGCCTCCCTGGTGGCATAAGGGGTTAAGATGCAACCCATGAAGCTATCTGCAGCCACCGCAAGTTCAATCCCTGGCCAGGGAGCTACCCACATGGTGCAGCAGACCTCTCCTGACTCGCCCACTGCTCCCCTCAGCAATGTATTTCAGTCAATCTGCCTGTTCTGATCCCCACTCTGTCTATTGTGAATCCTCTCACCTCCTGCACCTCTGGCCTGTACCCCAGTTCTTGTATGCATAAATAAATAAAATTTTTTTAAAAAAGGATCACTTTAATGTGGTTGACTTAGTGTGGACTCATCATTACTACAAAAAAATAACTGGGCTTCATCCCTTTGAGGTTCTAGGCCATTTCTGCATATGAAGAGAAACACTTCTCACATTATAGGACACATGGAAAGGGGTTCATAGAACAAGACAGAGACAAATTCAAAAAAAGTCAACTTAAGAAAATGACTAAAAGAAAAAGAAAAATACCGGATGGTCTCACTCATAGCAGGAATCTAGAAAACTTAAATAAGGGACCAGGAAAATGAATAACTATAAGAAAGTGAAAATCAAAATCAACAAAAAACTATGAACCAGAGATACTTTTAGGGGGGCGGGGGTGGGAGGGGAGGGATTGGGGTCAGAATGGGGGGGCTGCAATTGTATGGGGAATATAAAAATAAAATTTATTATTTAAAAAAAAAGAAAAGAAAAGAAAAAAAGAAAATGACTAAAATGTTTTAATTTTTATTGCACAGTATCAAATAGGCATTTGACATAGCAAATGAACAAACAAGATGAATTAGACAGTCCAGGTCTTTTCTATCCATTTCTATTTCTAACTCTGCTTTCAGTGATTCATTCCTACACATGGTGATAAAAATAGAATCAAAGTAGTTCCTTCTGTTAAGGCTGAATGACTTTGCCAGTTTAAAATCTCTCTGCAGAATGTCTTAACTTTTTCTCACAATGTATCTCAGTCCGAAGATACATTTTTAGAAGAAAAATTTGAAGAAAATACAATTCTTAAAATAGTAGCAACACTGAATCTTTGATTTAAAGAATTTTATTTATTATCATCTATAATAATAGTGGATAGTTTTAAAGTATTTTATTTTACAAATGCAAACTTAGCCTGCTTAAATAATATTATAGATGTATAAACAAATTTAACAATTTACTTATTA
Source organism: Talpa europaea (assembly GCF_964194135.1). NCBI lineage: Eukaryota > Metazoa > Chordata > Mammalia > Eulipotyphla > Talpidae > Talpa > Talpa europaea. Next base: position 69,474,200 of record NC_140075.1, on the reverse strand, counting down.
AGAAAAATAAAAAGGAACTATAGTCAATGACAAATCGACCTTTTACTGAATGGTTGCTGAGAAGCCTGGGGTGCCAGCAATGGGAGTTGGAGTATACAAAGAACTATATGTGTAAATGGAACAAATAAGTTGGATTTGAGACTTTAGTTCTGAGGTACCAAGAATGATATATCCAGCAATAAGTGGAAATATTAGGACTAAAGTATAAATCTAGAGTAATTGTTAACATTAGCAGATGAAATGAGGCTGCCACTAAGAGAGTATATGATGAGAAGAGAAGAAGGATCAGTTCTTACTCTAGTCTTGGCCTATATTGCCCCTTGGCTCACCTAATGCAATAGACTCTCAATTGCTCTTCCTACCATATTCTCTACCATTCCCAAATCTGTTTTATAGGTAGTTCAGTGATTGATCTTTTTGAATTACAGCTGAGATCACTGGTGGCTGTTGTTTCCAAGCTTAATTCTGAACCTCTTTATTCATTCCTTTTTCTAGGGCTTTCAATGCCAACTGTACGGCAATAGCTCCCAATCCCCTTCCTCTGATCTCTACACTCTTATCTAATCAACCACTTGATAATGCTACTTAGATTCACTTAAGGTGTACATGTTCAAAACAACTCTCCATTTTCATCATCACTACATCTCCCAAAACTTTTAGTACTGAGGCCTTTCTTTGTAAACAGATGGCACCATCTGTTGCTAAGGTTAGAAACCTGAAAGTGATCCTTAACTCCTCCTCTTCTTCATTTTAAACAGCCAATGACTCCCTACATTCTGTTGATCCCTCCTCCAAAGTTTCTCTCCAGTCTGTCTCCAATCTGCATTCCTGCCATCCTGATCTAAGCCTTTATCCTCTTCCCCCCTGCAAGAGGGCAATTATCTTCTAATCTGTATCTCCCTTCACCCAATTCCTGTCCCTCAAAATCCCTTCCCTTATAGTGACCAGAGAGGCGTTAATAAAACAGAAGTTGGTTTCATACTATGTTCAAAGCTGAAAAACAAACTTTTTTATGGCTCATGAGATTTTGTTTCTCCCTACCTCAAACCTCATTTCCTACAAGTCTCTCTTTTGACAACCATGCCCCTGTCTTCCTTTCCTTCTTTCACTGCTTTTAACAGTTTAGTTCTTTTAATAGTTCTTTCCTATTTCAGGACAGTTTACCATATTTTCTTCTAAATCTGGAACATCTCTTGCTAATCTCTTCTCATCCTCAGATAACTACTCTCACAGCAGTAGCGACTCACAAAGGCCTCCCTGACCACTCTATCAAAAGTAGATTTTCACTGTTTTGAAACAGCGCTAATTTTTTTCACAGCACATACCACTATTTTAAAATCTTGTATTTGCTGGCTTGTACTTTTTCTGTCTCTCTCTCTCTCTCTAGATTCCAAGCCCCATATAGAAACTGGGTCTGTCTGTCTACTTTGCCAATTTAAATTCCTAACACCTTGGCAGTATCTGAAACATGGTAGGGCTGAGTAAATAATTGTTCAATGAGTGAATTTTACATTCATACTTCCATCCATTTATTACTCATATTGAGTCTTCATCAAGTGTCAAGAACTACATCAGAGACTGTGGGGATAAAGAAGAATAAAATACAGTGTCTATACGGCGCAGTATAGAAAAGAACCATACCAGCAGCTAAGTACAATTGTGGCAAGTGAAATGACTGTGGGGGAGGATAGGAATACAAACTAATTGCCTAAAGGTCAGGACTGGGCAATAAAAGCTTGATGAAGGTGGCATTTGAAGCAGATTTGGGAGTATGGATATGACTTTGTCAGGTGTAGAAGCAAATAGATAATGGGCTCTGAGCTGTGATTGGATATGGAAGTGATCCAACAACATGCCAACATAAATGTCATTGTTTCTGCATGGCCTTAATCTTTCTCCATTTCTCTCTTCCTGTCAAGGCAAGGTAGTCATTTGATGCTTATAAAACTCTTACCTCTAATGTACTTTGAAATAATTCTGATGTGCTACATTGAAAAAGGAATCAACAGTTTCCATTGAGTCAGAAGTCCCAAAGAATGGTAATATCTAAGAGAATCTAGTAACTCCTACTTCTAGTAAACTTTTAACTTAATGCATGTGCCCCTCCAAATTCATACATTGAAACCCTAACATACAATGTGATAACTTTATTTAGAGATGATCTTTAAGGAGGTAATTATGGTTAAGTCAAGTCACAATGGTGGAGCACTAACCTCACAGGACTAGTGTCCTTATAAGAAAATGACGAGATAGCAAACAAAGAAAAGGCCATGTGAGGACACAGCAAGAAGGTAATCTTTTACAAGCAAAGGAGAAAGGTCTTACTAGAAACCAAATCTTGATCTGGGACTTCCAGTCTCCAAAAGTGAGAGAAATAAATTTCTCACAAATTTATTTAAAAAAATAAATTTGTTTAAGCCATACAGTCTGTGGCATTTTGTTATTATTGCCCTAGCAGACTAATATATATAATAAAGTCAGGAATACTGCCTTCTCATCTGTGGCTTATTATAATTGCTTTGCTAGTTAGCAATAGTAGCATGTTTCCCACCTTTATTTTGTATGCAACTAGGGCTCAACTCACTAGAGATATTCCTCTTCAAATTTAGACTGCAGATTAATAACTTAATCAGAACACAAGACACTGTGTTCTGAAATATTTTATTTAAATTTGACTTGGTATGTTGTGACCCAAATTCAATGGTATTTTTGGCCTGAGTACTCAATCATCTACTTCCCTCTGACATTGTTTTTAATAACAAAAAGCCCAGGATAATTTTGGGGATGGGGAGAATTTCAGTCATTCTAACATTCTTCAAGGACTGAACACATAATCACTTATAGAGATATGCCTTATCCTTGCCATAAAAAACACTAATTTAACTAAGACCTATCAATTAATTCATTATCATTGCATGACCCAATATTCTGTATTGGGTTAAGTACACTGCAAATGTGTTACCATTAATTTTATTCTTTCTTAACTTATGCCATCGTGGGTCTACCTGTCCACTTGTACTGTACTTTATAGCTTCCTAGTACATCTACCCATCTACTTGCATTTGGGTCTATATCATCTGTCTTCCCTCCAGTTAGTGTGGAAACTATCCATATTTCCATCAAAGTCCAATCCCTTCCACTGGTGCACCAGACATTCTCTTACTATGCAAAAATGATCCCCTCTACCGTGCCCACTGCTCCCATCAGCAGTATACTTCGTCAGTCTGCCTGTTCTGTTCCCCACTCTGGTGAATTCTCTCACCCTCCCGCACTTCTGACTGTACCCAGTGCTTGTATAAATAAATAAATCTTTAAAAATAAATAAATATTTAAATATTAAAAAATAAATAAATAAATAAAATGTAAGAAATAAAAAAAAGATCCCCTCTACAGCAAATTGTCTTTCTCTTTTACATCAAGTTTTCCTCCCTACTGTATTATTCTCATTAGCACCTTAACCAAAAGAATGCTGTTGGCTTTCCCATATAAAGGAAAAAAAGAAAATAATAATCCCTATAGACCAATTGACACTAATCTATCCTCTGGTGAAAGCCCTATTCACTGGCTCTCCATCACAGTAAAATTGCTTTTACATGCATTATCTTACTATGTCCAGTTCCTCTTTTTTGTCTCAAACCCATTCCCATGCCAGAGATTCGTCCTCAATCTTCAACCTATCCCAAGCTACTTCTGCAGAGCTGGTAGGCCCACTCTAGGCAAATTTGCTCTTGTTTGCACCATAGTTCAGTCCCTTACATTCCTTAGGTCTTTGCCGAAATGACATCTTCTCATTCAGATCTCCTCTGATCTTCTACTTAAAAGTCCAACTTACATCCCCCAGCACTCCTATACATTCATGTATCTATATGTAGATATATATAAATATGTATATATAATGCCATATCTTGCCAAAATATGTTATATATTTTATATTTTCCAAGCAGACTGGAAGCCCAATTAGGATAAGGACTTTTATCTTATGTGCTCATTGCTGTACCCCCAGCACCCAACACAGCACTGTACGTAATACTCTATATAAATTGGTTGAATAAATTTTACTAAGTCTGAAGATCTGAAATGGTTTAAATATACAAAGAAGTAAAATAGTTTGAAGGTTATATCCTCAGCTTGATTTTTCAATTGTTGGCTTCATTCTCCCTTAGAATGAGACTTTTTCTTTAATGAAAAAAAGTTATTGCTTACTTTTCTCTAGAAAAGAAATAATTTTCAATTCAAGAATCATTTGGTAACATTTTATTCAGCTAACACAGTGATCTTATATGTCACACATTATATCAGAAAATAACCACAACAGTTGCAAACATATAGAATGAAAATTTCAACTATTGTCTTGATGTGGTATTATTTACAATTGATTTCAAAAGGAAGTTTTAAGTCTTCTGCATAGGAACTTGTTTTACCTTAATAAAATTCGCTTTCCCCATTTTTTTTTTTTTTAAAAAGAGTCTCATTTGACACTCTAGAAAGACAACAATGCCATAGAGTGTATTTGGAAGATCTACACTAACTGAGGAAGACCATGGGGATCCTGCTATCATGTATAGAGAGGTTTGTGGGAATATACTTTTTCTGAAAATAGTTTTGTCATTTGGAAATATTTTCCCACTTTTATAACGTATATATATATATATATATGCATATATATAGTATCTTTAAGCACATGCCTTTTTTCTTCTTCCCTATATAAATATTTACTATACCTCCCCTCTCTCCTTCCCACAGTATTCTTCTCATGCAAATGACCCACAGTGCTTCCTTTTTCTGGAAACACCTTCAGGTCTCAACCTCCCAGAGGCCCTAACAAGGACTTCCAGGATTGATTAGAATCTACACTTGGAAATCTCCATGCTTTTGTTTGGCAGAGCACCCCATACTCACTCCAGGATTTAGAGTTGTCACTTTTACAATGTTTTTTGTAAAAGAACCTGGTTATTTTGTTAATTTTTGTTTTTGTCATCATTGTTGGTAGTTCATAAGCTCCTGAAATAACTTCTCTTTTGGTGAGAATTCAAAGTGCATTTCCTTTGTCCAGAAATGAACTCTCTAGAGACATTTATTCACATATCCGTGATCAGCTACAATCTAGCTAAATACAAATAACATTTGGCATTACAACAGATGAGAAACTCACAATGTTCTTGTATCCTGTAGGCACATGGCTGAGCAACGTAGGAAAGCTTCCTTCTATAGAATCAGAGTAGGGAGTCAAAGGTGTAAGGAGGAATGTATTTCTTTGGAATAAACTTGACTAAGGGCTTTCATTTATTCATTTGACAGATAGATCTGCAGTGCTCCTTATGTATAAGACTTTGTGCAATATAAAATCTAGGTTAGACAGAGTGCCTGCCCTCAGGGAACATAAATATGAATTACAGGAAAATTATACTAAATAAGAGGAGCTAAAATATTCGTTCAAGGATAAGACCAATATTATACTTCAGAGAATTTGCCAAGGAAACAATAAGTTTATTATAAGGTTTCTTTTAACCAATAGATAAGAGTTATAAAAAGATTTAAAAATATATTTCCTATTGCTAAATTAAACATGTATCAAAAATTTAACAAGGCTCTCAAAGGTATTTCATTGTTATACTTAACAAAGACTACTAGTTATATACTAATCTTTGCACATTAAGATACAAAACCTTTATGATCATATTAGCAGTTCTAGAAACCTAGCCTTAGGTTCTCAAGGTTTATTTATATTCATATTCATGGATAACTGAGTCAGGACTATGAAAGATAACTGATTTAAGTAAAAAATATAATTATATCTTAAAAAGGTCATCTTTATTTCTATCAGCTTGATGCTATTTACAAACTATTAAAACACTCACTATAATGTTTAAGAAATTCAATTTTAAAGCTATATCCTTAATGATATTTCTGAAAGGCAAAGCATTTAAACAAAGCAGAGAAATGAACACAAATGCTATTTTCATTATTTCTTCTGCATTTGTTTGTATGTAAAGAAAAATGTCCTCTTTCAATTTAATGTTGGATAAGATCTTTATTAAAAACAACAACAACTACCACACCTCCACCTAAGAAACATAAGGAACAAATATATCACACAATTGCATTTGTGGAGAGCTTCATCCACCACCTCCCTCCTCCTCTTTGTAATGCAAGTAGTTAAAGTCATTAAAAATTCAGCATTTTATGTCATGAGCTAGGGTGGGAAAGGAGCGTGATTACACTGTGTGGACTGGAGGGGATGATTAGAATTTCGATGTTTCTCCATTACTGCTTCCTTAGCAAATCTCTGCACAATGACACAGGCATCAAGTCTGTGTTTATATTCCATGGCTGTGTCCTTATTCCCATCTTCCAAATTCAACTACAGCAAATCCTTATTTACTTTCTGGCAGAAACTAAAAATTAAAGATGTATAATGTGAAGATACAATCTTAGCTTCTCTTGCCCTGCAGGACTGGCAGTTCTTTCCTAAGTACAATTATGCTGGCAAATGCTGCTATTAAGTATGAGTATGATGTGCACTCCAGTTCCTTTGAAATTCTATAAAATAGTTGTCCTTAGATGGGGATAGAAAGGAAGGAATGAAGCAGGAACAACAAGAATTACTTTACATACTAATAATAACAATTTAGTTATCAAAACAGAACTGAACAAGTGTGCCTTTATACTATTCTTTAAAAAATTTAGCCTCCTAGGGTTCTAATAATCAGGGCCTATGGTTCAGGAATGCACGGTAGCACTCAGCTCAGTGCCTATATCCTCATTTCAAAGAGAATCACTCAAACCGACATCCACCCTGTCAAGAATCTCAACTTTGAGCTGCTAATGTAGACTAAAAATCAATATAAATTTTGATCATATGATGAATATTTACTTCTTTCTTTAGTGTTTGGGGATTCAGAACTGAAAAGTGCTGAATCAAGTCATTTTATTTTTTTGTGTTTGTGCCAACACCAATTTACTACCCTCCAGAAAGTTCCTGAACAAGATGTCTCAGGTGGCATGCATGTTGGTTTTTCCTGTCAATCATAACAGTATGTCAGTAGGGAACCATAATCATTTCCCTTTCATACTCTTAGTGTTCCAAAAAAGAATATTTTGATTACTTCCCTGGAAAAGGTAAACTTTCTAATTTAGACACACTATTGTACGCCTGGGTGTCTGTTGTTTTTGGCATTCAGCTGAGCCTAAACTGATACAATCTATTAAAAGTTAAACACTTTATCTTAGGCTCCAAGGGTCATGCACAATAAATAGAGTTTACAAATGGGTTTCTCTACAGCCAACATTCAATATCACCACCAAGACAAAGAGCTTTTTATAGAAGCTGCCATCTTTCTCCATGCATTTTTTGAAAAAATAACATGAAAATATCAATTGACTGTTCTAATCAGCAAAAGGACTTTACATAAAAATGGTCTTTACATTTTTATAATATGTAAAAATAAATTAACTACAGTTAAATAACTTTTAAAACTTGGCAATTAAAAATGTGATTCCAGAATAAGGCTAATCATATAAGTGGAGGAGCACACCACCATTTTTATTATGCTACTTTAATATACATAACAAAAGCTTATCATTCTTACAAAATGATTCCATAGTTATTTTTTAAGAACGGTCTTTCCCAATTTAAAAACAACTAAACTAATTGTAAGCACCAAAAGGTAAGCTAGTCTCATTTTAAAAAATCACACATATGACATAGTGGCAGAAGATTCAATATTAAGAAGACTTTTTTTTTTTTGGTTCCTTATAAATTAAATAAAAGTGGCAGCAACTGCCTTTTCCAAAGATGATATAGCCCTGGACAATCACTGGATATTATGTAGACAGATGTTTTAAATAAAATAAGTATTTAGATTGCTAGATACCTCGGTAGATATGAAGGCAATTATAGGATGTCTTTGTTAAATTACATTTTTCATTTTTGTGAGGGGGGAAAAAAGAATTGTCCTGGAAACAGTACCGACAGGAAATGATCCTATATCTAAAACAGCTGGAGACTGTAACTAATATAAATTTACTTGAAAATAAAAATGCTGTGTGCCTCTGGAGACAAGCAGTAACATGCCATAAAAACAGATGATAATATAAGAGTATTTAAAAGGAGGAAAAATACATTTTATCAAGATATTACACTGGATATGATCCACTGATAAATAAAAAAATATTTGAAGATGAAGAAAATAAAGAAAATCATGAGTCATTTTAAAACTTATAAAACCATATTTGTGGGAATATCAGTCTTTCTCTAAGAAAAACACTTTGCTGTTCAATATCCTAGTGATTAATCAATTACTAAAGCCATAATAATAATGCAAAGGAAAATAATTGTAAAATTCTCATGGAAGCAGCAGATGCTTCCTATGAGTAAAGTAAGTGCCCCAAATATTAGATAAGAATATTCCAGTAAATCTCAAACCCATGTGTAATGAATATTCTCCCCCAAAAAAGAAAGTAAAAACCCCTACACTCTGTCCACATCACAATCCCATTCTTGTTAGCTGGTACATTAGGGAGACTATGTAATACACCAATGCATATCAAATATTCATAAATATTAACATCCTAACATGGTACCCATCTCATTTCATTAATTTCACTATTCTTCATCTAAAAACCAAAATGGAATAATCTACAAGAATATTTTAGGGCCTCCCCTGGAGGCGCAGTGGTTGAGCGCTGGGCTGCAAAGCTGCCCACAGCCTCTGCAGCACCGGTTCAATCCCTGGCCGCCGGCAAGGGTCCCACATGGCGCGCAGACCTCTCCTGCAGCGTCCACTGCTCCCCTCAGCAGTGTATTTCATCAGTCTGCCTGCTCTGTTCCCCGCTCTGGCTCTGGTGAATTCTCTCACCCTCCCGTGCTTCTGACTGTACCCAGTGCTTGTATAAATAAATAAATCTTTTAAAAAAGAAGAATATTTTAAGAAAGACTATTAGTGGATATCTATTTTCATAGCAGGGGTGAAGATAACCTGGAAAAGCATTCCCAAGTCTTGGGTGTCCATCTTCTCATCTATGTCAAAGACTCGTCCTACCCTTGTTCCATTCTAGGTGTCTAGGAATAAGACATGGAGACATCATGTGAAGCCAGGATTTCTTATGGGCCTCTAATTTTACCACCAGGGAAGATGTCTGTCTGCCTGTCTGTCTGTCTACTTCTCTCTCTCCCTCTCTCTTTCGCTCTGTCTCTCACACACACACACACACACACACACACACACAACTGCAGCATTAGTTCCCATACATATCTTTATAACTACAAAAATTGATTATCACTGCTACTTAGAATTTATGAATTGGCTTGTTGTTTAGCTTTTCCTGAAAATGTTCAAGCTCATTTCCAACTAGCTCATTAATATATCTGGAAGAGACTGGAAAAAATTACAAATACACATTTTTTTCCCTTCTTCAATGGCAGGATTCCTATCAGGCATAATGTTGTTCTAACTAAGGGATAGGTTAAAAAAATTATTTCTTCCTGCTTTTGCCTCACTTTTGCTTACCTCAATTATATATTTTTCAGCTGTGAAGCTGTCTGCAGCCTCTGCAGCGCAGGTTTGATCCCAGGCCAGCCAGCGAGAATCCCACATGGCGAGGAAGACCTCTCCTGTCTCGCCCACTTCTCCCCTCAGCGGTGTATTTCAGTCAGTCTACCTGTGCGTTCCCTGCTCTATCTCTGGTGAATCCTCTCACCATCCTGCACATCTGGCCTATACCCTGCCTCTTGTATGCAAGAATAAATAAATCTTAAAAAAAAAAAGAAATAGGGTTACTATGAATGAAAGTATGTTTTTTAAAAATTAAATAAAAAGATGCCTATACATCACTCTGTCCAAAGCAAATTTCAACAAAGGTTGCTCCACTGTTATTCTACATTTCCCCCTTATTGATCACACAATGATAGGTATTAGACACCATGCTTGAAATTTTTTTTAAAGATTTATCTATTTATTTATACAAGCACTGGGTACAGTCAGAGCGCAGGAGGGTGAGAGAATCCACCAGAGCCAGAGGGGAGAGCAGAGCAGGCAGACTGATGAAGTACACTGCTGAGGGGAGCAGCGGGCGGCAGGAGAGGTCTGCACACCATGTGGAACCCTTGCCCGGTGGCCAGGGATCGAACTGGCGCTGCAGAGGCTGCGGGCAGCTTTGTAACCCAGCGCTCAACCGCTGCGCCAGGGGGGAGGCCCATGCTTGAAATTTTTTTAAAGCAAAGATCTAACCTCAGCCTCAACCAGTGGTTACAAACATCTGTCTACTTGGGTACCAGCCATCAGTGGTCTGCTTTCTCTGTCTTTGCTGTCCAGAATGCCTCCAGAACTGCTCTCAGCCCACGCACTGCTGTGACACTGGGCTTTTTCCTATTGCTAAATGATCCTAGCCACTTCCCACCTGGCACACATAGTTCCCTTGGCTGAGAATATTCCTTCTTTCTTCTTTACATGCTATCATCTCCTAACCTTTAGGTCTCAGTTTAAATTTTGCCTCCTTTCTTAGCCATCGTATCTAGATAGGTATCTCCTGCTATTGTTCCTCTCTCAGGTCTTATTTAATTTCTTCCTAACACTTACTATGTCTTACAATTATATTTTTTTGGCTGAATGATTTTTTTTCTATTATGCTTGATTTTTCTGATCCCTATCCCACTGAAATGTACATTTCAGAAAGCAAGAACCTCATTGCTTGTTTATAACTCTATTTCCACTGCCCAGAAAATTGTGAGTTGAATGAATTAATGAATGAGTTGTTGAGTGAAGGCTTATAAATGATGTCAGTAGGAGGCTCGAAGGACAGGTAATGTCCTTGAAAAAAGCAGAGACTTTTGGTCAGTGCTAAAAACACTTTACATTCCTAGTTTAAGAGGTATGATATGAATGATGACATTCAAAAGACCCCCTAAATTGTGGATGGATAAATATCCTTAAAAGAGGTGCTATCACTAAAGCCTCAAAGACCCTTTTAGTTTAAGAGGTAGATGGGAATTCTCTAAAAATTGCAAACAAGAAAATCCATGGAAGCTATTAAGCATCTATGTTACACATTTTAATTCAAAGTGATGATGTTTAATTTTAGCAGCTTTCTTTAGAACTTTAACCCTGGAGATAAAAGATCCACTTTAGCTAAGACATGGGGAGAAGATTACATTCCAGGCCAGAGTGGAAAGCAGAATTCTCAGAGTTATAGTAGGAAAGAATGGTTATGCAACCTATTACAGTTACGATAGAAAAGTACAAATCACAGGGCCTCCCTGGTGGCACAGCGGTTGAGGGCTGGGTTGCGAAGCTGCCTGCAGCCTCTGCAGTGCCAGTTCAATCCCCGGCCACTGGGCGAGGGTCCCACATGGCGCGCAGACCTCTCCTGCTGCCCGCTGCTCCCCTCAGCAGTGTACTTCGTCAGTCTGCTGTTCTGCTCCCCGCTCTGGTGAATTCTCTCACCCTCCCGCACTTCTGACTGTACCCAGTGCTTGTATAAATAAATAAATAAAATCTTAAAAAAAAAAGTACAAATCACAAGAAAACAAGGAAAAATAAAAATATTTAGTAAATTGTCAAACTCCCTAGTATGAACTCACAGAGATTCCAAACCCATCTAACTACGTTGTTAATTACCAAAGGGACTAGGAGTGGAGTAATTTATATCTTTAATTACCAAATATTTTTTCTTGAATTCACTTGTTTCACTTAGGATGTAAGTCTGAGATATTTCATGTCCTTAAACAGTTGGTCTGTTGATGACTGTCAAAATAAAGGTACCAATTATAATGTAATTATGCTTGCAGGTATTACTAGGGCTGCTATTCTTCACAGAATAACTTCATACCTTATAAATACTTCATATGTTTACATTGTTATAGTTATATGTAAATATAAATATTTATAAAGTATAAGTGTTTAGACTTTATGAATAGCTTTATACCCAATGATTTTAGAGTTCTTGTTTAGACTTAACAATTTACAACATCTACTATAGGCTTTAAGAGTTATACGTTGCAATTCTTTTTTTAAAAGATGTATTTTATTTATTTATGCAAACAAGAACTGGGGTATAGGCCAGAAGTGTGGGGGGGGTGAGAGGATTTACCAGACACTGAGTAGAGAGCAGAACAGGCGGATCTACTGAAATACACTGCTGAGGGGAACAGCAGGCAAGGCAGGAGAGGTCTGCTGTGCCATATGGGTTAGCTCCCTGGCCAGGGATCAAACTCAGGCCTCAGTAGCTGGTGATAGTTTGATAGCACTGAGACTTTAACCCCTGCACCACCAGGGAGGCCCCCCTTCCTTGCAATTCTTGATGTGACAGAGCTTATCTCATTTTTTTATATAATATACTAAATTAAGTTGAGAAACTAGATAACAAAAGTTGTGAGAAGTACATTAAAAGTAAGAGTGGGCCTTCCCAGTGGCACAGCTTGAGTGCTGGGCTGCGAAGCTGCCCGCAACCTCTGCAGCGCCGGTCCCACATGGCACGCAGATCTCTCCTGCCGCCCACTGCTCTGCTCAGCAGTGTACTTCGTCATTCTGCCTGTTCTGCTCTCTGCTCTGGCTCTGGTAAATTCTCTCACCCTCCCCGCTTCTGATTGTACCCAATGCTTGTATAAATATATAAATAAATAAATCTTTAAAAGTAAGAGTAAGTAACCTCAAAGTAAGAGCATAAGAAGTCTCATATCAGTTTGAGCTCCTAGGCTTTGAGTTTTCAGTGGTATTATGATTGTTCAAGTCATTTTGCTTTTCCACCGTAGCATGCATAATTAACCGTGTAATTAACATCTGAAAGCATAACTCTATCAAGACTTGGAGATGGAACCAAGAAGGAAGGAATTCTGTTTTGGAGAAGGCTATCTGGGCTGCATGGAATTTCTCATTGTTATGGACAATTGAGCCACTCCTTATTGTGAAGAGATATTAAAACCCTTGATGATCTGCTATTACCTGTGAGACACAAATCGCAGCAGTAACCAGTGCTCTTGTATTTGATTCATTATACACACTACAGGCCAGTTTGTTCAACATCCAACCTACCAGTAGTATGATCATTTCTCTTTACAATGGCCCACATGAGAAAAATCGCTCTATGAATTTTCCTATAGCACATTGTTAGTCACATCATTGTTCTTACTTGAAAAATCAAACAATAACAACAAAGAACAAAAGTCTTTTGGTTGTCATTTCTTTAGAATAAAATTCAAAATGTCTTAGCATAATACTTAAATACCACTCACAAGTTGGACCTCAACCCACTTCCCCTCTATTTTCTGTACCTTCCCTTACTGACAAATAGTAAACCACATTTATATTGACATCAGGCTGTAACATGGGGCTTTTAGGTACACAGATTTTCTGCCTCTGCTTCCCTAGCTGTCCTCCATTTCTGCAACTCCAACATTCCACACATTATTTCAGGTTCAATTACTCCCATCTCAACTGAATTTCCCACACACATGATCTGCCCCTCTATTACAAAACAGGTATCTCTTTCCATTTTATAGAGTCATGACTCCTCTATCCTAACATATTTTAATCTCCCCAAGAACAGGATCTAAACCAGACTTAATTTAACATCACAGGTTCCTGACACATAGCAGATATTCAATAACACTCACTAAATGAATGAATGTTTTAAATAAATGGTGTGGACCACTTGTTTCCATGAAAGAAGAGCAAAAGGTATCATTTTTAAAGTCTTTAAAATGTCTGGAGGTGGAAAAGAACAAAGCGAGCCTGGGATATCTGTGCTAGAAAGCAAAAAAGCATTCCTTGAGTAATGGGGATATGTCAAAAGGACAAAGGAGCCATCATGAATAAGCACCCTTAGGGGAAATTTGGGACAAGCTAAACAGCGAAGAAAAGAACCACTATAATTTACTGTAGCTTGTTAAATAAATAAAATTAATCTATCTATAATTATACTCAAAAGAGAGAAAGAAAAAAAGTGTTACTGCTAAAGGTGACTATTATATTAACTCCTTATCCTAAAAATTGGTAAGTAAAGAGGGAAAATGAGGCACTTCACTTGATTTTTTAAGAAGGAAATGTAGTTCATCTGAAGTTGATAAGAGGAAGCATTATAGGGGGAAAAGCCATTTTCAAAAGTGGAAGAAATGATAGGATTAGAAAACCACCAATTTATAACCCCTAAAGAAATTATTGATTCCATTAAGAATCATCAATGGATTCTAAAACCACTAAGCAAACCTTTGATAGGAACTGAATATTCAAATGATGCCAAAGCACTATCTCTCAAAGTGCCAGCTAATTAAAAGAGAAATCTTGTCTCCATGAAAAAGGTATTTGACTGTCACTTTAGCATTACAAATGGTTAACAACAGCTTTAGGATTCACCCCCAACAGCAAGGAAAACAAAAAAGAAATAAACAACAAATTACATCAAACTTAAAAGCTTCTGCACACTGAAAGAAAATGATACCTGAAATGAAGACACCATACTGAATGGGAGAAAATATTTGCACACCATACATCTAACAATGGACTGATATCAAGGATAATACAAAAAACTCATAACTCAAGAAAAAGAAAACAAATAACACAATCAAAAAGCGGGCAGAAGAACTAAACAGACATTTCTCCCAAGAAGATATGCAAATTGCAAACAGGCACATGAAAAAAATATTCATCATCACATCATCAGGGAAATGGAAATCAAGACCACACTGAGATACTATCTCACACCTGTGAGAATGACCCATATAGAAAAGACCAAAACAACAGGTGATGATGAACATATGTAGGAAACATATGTAGGAAAAGGAATACTCCTCCACTGCTGGTGGAAATATAAACTGGTCCAGTCTTTATGGAAAGTAATAAGGAAGTGTCACAAAACATTAAAAATGGGTCTGCCATATTACCCAGTAACTCCAGTAATGGGTCTGCCATATTACCCAGTAACTCCACTCCTCAGCATCTACCAGAAAATTTAAACACTATTTGAAAGGAAATTTGCACTCCCATGTATATTGCAGCACTATTTACAATAGTTAAATTATGAAACAACATAAATGCCCCCCAAAAGATGGATGGATAAAGAAGATGTGGTAGAGGGCCTCCCCGGTGGCACAAAGGGTTAAGACACAGCCTACGAAGCTTTTCACAGCCACTGCAACACGAGTTCGATCCCTGGCCAGGGAGCTATCCACATGGTGCAGCAGACCTCTGCTGTCTTGCCCGCTGCTCCCCTCAGCAGTGTATTTCAGTCAGTCTGCCTGTTCTGTTCCCCACTCTGTCTCTGGTGAATCCTCTCATTCCCCACACACCTCTGGCCTGTACCCCAGTTCTTGTATGCATAAATAACCTTTTTTTTTAAAAAAAGAAGATGTGGTATAAATACATAATGGAATATTATTCAGCAATCATAGAGTATAATCTCATGTCATTACAGAGGATGGAGCTGGAAGGAGCATAGAGGATGGAGCTGGAAGAGATAATGTGAAGTAAAATAGGCCAGGAAAAAAATAAACGCTGATGGTGTCACTAAAATGTGGAATACAGAGAAACCAAACTAAGGGTTAGAACATGACAAGTCTGAAAGCTGACCTTTGAAAGCTGACTACAGAACTGAAGCATCCAGAGGGTGAGGTGGTGGGGGAAGCGTAAGAAAGAGGAAAGGAAGTATAATGGACTATGATAGTGGACTATGTATGGGTGATTTGATTGGAGGGTGCATACAGTAGCAATACCTGATGGGAGTATCCTAGTATTTCCTAAATTAAAAATAAACAGTAGACAGCCTGACACAAAGTGCCACATGACACACACACCACAAAAATATTTTATCTGAATCCAAGAAAGCCTATATATTTATAGTTTATAATAAATACTAGAGG
This sequence comes from Talpa europaea, assembly GCF_964194135.1. NCBI lineage: Eukaryota > Metazoa > Chordata > Mammalia > Eulipotyphla > Talpidae > Talpa > Talpa europaea. The sequence continues at coordinate 69,458,350 of NC_140075.1, read as the reverse complement.
GGAAAAGTTAGAAGACTATGAAGAGACAATCAGACAAATCTAGAATATAAAACATTTCACAGGATGATTCACCTATTTCCTCAAATTGGTATTTAAATACCACTGGGACTTCAGTTTGAGTGGGGTTTTGAGACAAAAAGGAATGTGTTAGAATAAAAGACGACAGTGAGGAACAAAGTCATTTTATACTGACATTAAATGCACTGCTGTCTTCAATACGTTACTTCACAGCTTGAGAACCAGACCTATGAGAACTATATTTAAAAAATAAATAAACATCTTGCTTTTAATAAGAATTCCATACCCAAAATGAAACTAACCACTGTTTAATTAGACATTAAAGAAGAACCGTAAATTTCATATTTATATAATTAGGTGTTCATTTTTCTAGTTCCATCCCAAATAATCAATTCCCCTAGCAAGCAAGTTTTGCTGTAGTTCTATTACTCGAACTAGTATGCAGGATGTGGTAATCCTGGGTTCACTGTTTCTCATGTGCATCAACTCACTATTCATTCACTTAAATCATCATTGAGAATAATGTTCTGCTTGATCAGGAATCACTTGCTAACAGGATACTGATACTTTTTTTGAAATAAAATACATTCATATTTATATGGATTTTGTGATTTCCATACATTTTCTCATTTGATGCCTTTTAACAGCTTGTGGTATACTAAGATAAATCAAGTATTATTATACCCACTGACCAGATTAAAAGTCAAAGATCAAATAAATAAGGTTTTCCCAAGTCACAAAGCTAATGAGAGAAGACTCCAAAAATTTATAGCTTCAAGTTCAGTGCTTCTTCTTAACCATCCCAAGTATCCTCTCTAGCTGCAGTCCTGTAGCCACTATTCCCAAGCCCTTGCTGTTCCCTGACTAAAGATTAAAGTACATGTCAGGTATTTTTTGTAAGGTTGAATGTTCTTGGGCTCAAACTCACTACACTTTGCCTTCAGATATAACAATGACTTTGCAATTTAAGTAGCTGAGCCCTAGCATGTGCTCCTTGTTTGCACACTCTGCTTACCTGGCCCTCAAACATCTCATCACTCCTTTACTTCACACATCCTGGATGTGGTGAACAATGATTGTCACTAAGGGGATCTTTTTCTTGCCAATTCTGACTGCTGATTCCTAATCAACATCATAATTTATACCATTATCCATGATATACTAATAAGTAGAGCCCACAGGGAACCTGTGAAAGGCAGAAATTTAGGGTTAGTGTTGAAGTACATGTGGAGTCCTTAACTCATCTACATTCCTTTTCTCTCTCTGCTATTTTTTTTCTGGAGATAATATCCCTGTCCCTTCTAATCTCCTGTTTTCCACTTGCCACCGTTACTCTGGCTTCCACAAAAGCCTATGTAGGGCTTTTGTTACTGTGCCATTCTGACTCACCAATACTTCCCCTTCCCCTCCAATCTCTGGTCTCTCACTCTCTCATGCCCTGCGCCATACCCTCCACCCTCAGTCTCTTCCTCTGTGATTGGATTCCATTTGGCCTCTGTTCACACCACCTGCCTTTTTCTTTCTTTCTTTTTTTTTCCCTTTGGCTTTATTTATTTTGTGTTTTTTTTTTTTAATTGAGGTAATGTTGGTTTACAACACTGCATACAACACCTCTTCAGATTATGTTACCAAGGTACAACCAATACCAATGCACCCATAATTCTATCTTTTTCTCAAAAGGACATCCAGACCCCAGATGAGACAGTCAGAACCTGTTAATAGTGAACTGTTCTGCTCCCTCTTTTCATTTCATTAGTTTGTTTCTCCTGCTCTTAATCAAGAGCAGCAGAAATATTCAGTCCCACGGTTAAGAGGGAAATTGGATGGGGAAAGATGGACCTAACATTTATTGAAAAGCTGCAATTTGAGTAGTCTTGTTTAATTTTCTCAATATCAAGCAAATCAGTACATCACCCAGAAAAATTCATGGATTCCCTGGCACCTACACACCTTTCTTCTCCTTCCTAACTTGACTAAGTTTCCACATTACAATATAAGCTTTAATGGACAACTAAGGACTTATCTGGTAACCTGTGAGATAATCTATCCTATTCATGCAGCAGAACTCAGGGGCTTTGGTCTACCCTAAATTCCTCTATCAACCTCATAAAGAATGTTATCCTTGCTGTTGCTGTTGTATAGGAAATTATAAGTTCCCCAAATGAAATGTCACTGTTTTTATAGTGAACTGAAAAATAGAGGTTATGAAAAGTTAGGAGATCTTTGTGAGACTGTGCAAGGGTAAGCAACAAGACATAGACAGTCAAGGACAAATGGTAGGCTTGAGAAAAAAAGAAGAACTATGGAACCGGAGGTAGGTAAAAAGTCTCTTTATATTTCATTTAGGTTTGAGAAAGGTCGTGAGATAGTAAATTAAGAAAGAGAAATGGTGAACTGAGTTGTTAAATTAGTTGACCTCCCTCACTCCAGTTTAATTAGTGTTTCCATATTTTCTATGAAGGCGTACTCTTTCCACTTAGCCTCAGTATCTCATGCTTTAAATATTATTCATGATGTGGTGATGAATCAAATATCTTCCTAAAGTAGATTCCAGGTCTATGTAAGTTTCATAGACACTCTTTAAATTGTTCTATTTTAGAACTTGGGGGCAATAAAATTAATTTTCTATAATTTTTTGTCTACAATCCTTTCACCAATCTCTAAAGTCACTTATTTTCAGAATCTCTCAAATCCCTCCCTGAAATAGAATGTAGTGCTTTGACTAATTCCTTCCTTCTACCAATCAAAACAATCTAAGTTTCCAGAGTTTTTGAGTGATTGACTAACAATCAAGGAAAAGCACAGCACACCCATTAGGTGGTCACCCTACCAGATGTTTTGCAGATTTTCCCAATGTTTCGCTGCTAATGCTCTGCCATCTGCCAACTTAATAGTGTCCAATGGAGCATGGATGCTTTTGTGGCTCTTTCTCCAGTTGTAAAGACTAGTCCACTGGCTCATCTTTGGAGTCTGAACTAGACATTTGTCACATTTCTTCTATTATTTGTTGCCTTTTTCCAACTACTAACTAACCAACATTGAGTGAGTTGTGACATGAATTATGTAAGTTCTCACTATCACATCTAAACCTGTAGTGTTTTTTCATGAATAGACATATAGTCACATCTCATTTCAGCTATCATAAGTTTTACCATCAGGATAACAACTGATTACCTTCTTGTCCAGTCAATGCTATTCCTTTTTACCCTTAATTTCTTTCTTTCTTTTTTTCGAGCTAGCATGCCTATATCACACTAGGAGAGTGAGTAATTATGTACCTGTGAATCACCTTGCTAGTTATATTTTAGTCTCATAAATCTTATGCTCATTTTATATTCTCTGAAGACAATATCCTCCAAGACTGATGGTAACGTACAGTCAAAGTCTGCCAAGTCTATAGGGATTGCTAATGTTTATTTCCAGTGGCTACAAATCCATATATGATCTATTTAATATACATATTAAGGAGATTATTGTTCCCCTCATTTATGTAGAAAAAAAGAAACTATTTCTCTGAAATCATGATTAAACTAGATGTCAAAAAGTCTAGCACCATTAGTTCATAATCCTTTTAAAGACTCAATGAGCCTGGTTATTATTAGGACTGTAGCAAACATAATGGTAAGGTCCAGGCAACTGCTATACATACAATTTATAATGTAAGTGTCTTCAATAATCTATTTATATTTTTCATTATTTTATTTTGGGTGCACCATGTGAAAATCCTTTTATGTTATCTTACATGATGAAACAAAATTTCTAGGGCTCTTTTAAAAGGATAGCTTATTTAAAGTATTATGGCGGGCCTCCCCTGGTGGCGCAGCAGTTGAGCGCTGGGCTGCAAAGCTGCCCGCAGCCTCTGCAGTGCCAGTTTGATGCCCGACCACCAGCAAGGGTCCCACATGGCGCAACAGACCTCTCCTGCTGCCTGCTGCTCCCCTCAGCAGTGTATTTCGTCAGTCTGCCTGTTCTGTTCCCCACTCTGGCTCTGGTGAATTCTCTCACCCTCCTGCGCTTCTAACTGTACCCAGTGCTTGTATAAATAAATAAATAAATCTTAAAAAAAAAAGGTATTATGGCTATGGTCATACGATTATGATCACAAGTGATGTCTGCATACAGAATGGTCAGATTATAAGCCTAGGACTAAAAGAGAATGTTAACATCATCCCTGCCAGCACAAACACACATGCTCTGGTCTCATAATACTGACTATCTGATACTAAACAAGTAGTCTGTTCCTGTTCTAGCTCATATTTAACTGAAATTAACAAAAGTATCAATCTTTTATTTGACAAAGCAATAAGATCCCAAACAATAAGTCCATGCTTTATGTAAAAGAGCTATAAATGTAGAAATAGTATAATCATGTACTAAATGTGAAGTTAATTCATTCCCATTTTAGTCAATAAATGTATTTAGTTGTTTTATATACATGTAAATAGTGTCTTCAACTTATAAACATGTATATCTTATCAGGTGCACTGGTTATTGTAAGGGATGAAGACAAGTCCTTTAAGGAATTTCCAGGTAACAAGGGACACAGACTGAAATGGTAATTATAATACAAGGTAGAATTTCATTAAAGAGCATCAAACAGTCACTGATAGCTCACTGAGAATTGAAAATACTTCAATAAAGAGGTGATGTTTTCACTGGGTCCTGGCAAATGAACAGATTTTTGACCAGTAGATAAGAAATAAATACAGTTAAGTCAGAAAAAATTCTCTATAAATGAACCTATCAAACTCTACCATACTTCATATAATCACTGATATTTTGCACCCCTAAGAGTGTTATTTAAGTTTTCAATGCAGTTAATTGAAACCCTACTAGATGCAAATCAAAAGTTTCAGCCTTAATTGAGATATTTTGAAAATTGAACCCATTGCTTCAGGCAGGTGCTACATGAGATTCCATTAATATAGGTAATTAACATTAGCCTCTGCTTTAATTAACATGCACACTTTAATTAGCAAAGCATTAACCAACATTAAAAAATCTGATCTTCATGCATCACAAAAAACTGCAAAGTTATGACTACCATGTTATTTTTCTCTAAGGTTGTAAATTACAAAATAGCTATCACTTTTGAAGTATATACCAAATTTAAAATATTAGAGAGATCTATATATGATGAGTAAAAACTCCATCAAAATAAATACAAATGTTCTCTAGTAAATACAGAACCAATACTTTCACATTTTAAACATGAATTACATTATAATCTTTCAATGATCATTTGGCAGGCAGAAGATTTTGACTAGGAAAAAAATGCTACAGACAGTTACTTTCCTTCTATGTAATAAACAGATAACTATTTTAGATTTAGAGTTTTAACATCATCAATATGCCTACCTCCAAACCACTTATTGTTTGCAGGGAACAAAGATAGCAGAAGTTCCAACACCATTTAATATTTGAGGTATCAAACTAGCAGAAACTTCAATTTTAAAACAATCTATTATTTCTTCACTGCATTCAAATGAATATACCAATTTTCAAGTCCCATTCTATACACTACCTATTTTTTACCATTTAAACGAAAAGTTGAATCATTATATAGAATAAATGGTATCCTTGTAGCACACCATTGTATTCTTTTGTCCCAAGATATACTAAAATTATAGTAAAGATATACTAAAATTAGAGTAAAATAATCGCAAGCCTTTTTAAACACATATTTACAGAAGTGATCATATCCTGATTGAGCATTAAGAAAAATTTTCACAATATTGCACAAAAATAAAGCAACTACTCCATTAATCTCCTACTGTGTGAAAAACAGTATTTTAGACACAGTGAAATCAAGTGACCATGACAAAAGAAAAAAAATCCCTCATGAGTTTATGTTCAAGTCTAAAACCATAAAACAAAAACAAAAACAAACAAACAAAAAGACCCTAGAAATCATTATCAGTGCATTAAATGTTGGTACAATAGGAGAAAAAAGCTAGAGGGCTGTATAGATTTATAGACTCACTTTCAGTTACTAACATTGAAAATGCTTGTTCCCAGTGACTTCAAAGAGAATCGGGCTTCTTTCATACTCCCCCATCATCAACCACTTCACCTAGCCTACCAGAGGGTCACCAAGAATCAGTATCTTTACTTTTCACTCTCAGAGCTCCTTTTTCAGCTGATGATTGGGAAATGAATGATTCTTGGGTTTTCAAAGACATTCTCCATATTTTACAGTAAAGTCCTTAGCCCTTTCTTCCATGGCAAATCAGGGTTGGGCTCCCTGGAGACCATTTGGAAGTTGGCTGTTCATGTTGAGGGCCATGCCCTGGAAATTGTTGCAAGAGCACCTGTCAACTGTACTTAAATTAATGAGGGGCCTTATCAAATTATTCCTCTATTCTGGGGATTAGAGTATGAAAAAATTTCTTCTAAAGGGTTACCACACATCAATCTTATCCATCCTCTGCCAAACAAATACACTTGGGATTTCAAGCAGAAAAGACAGAAATGGGAGAGACATAGAGAATCATATTTTGAGACAGAGCTTTAAGAAGCACAGAACCTGAATTAGAAATGTGAAACAAACCATCACTAACATCCCTCCTGGTTTTGAGTTCCTAGGACCTTCCTTCAGAGATGGAAGAGTAGACCAATAGCATCAAACACTAAGCCTGTTGCTTAACTGCATGTAAATATGTAAGACAAAAACTAAAAGTGAGAATTCACTCTCCACTAAACTGATTCCCTCCCCTCACTCTGGAGTAATGTTACTCAGATCATCAACTTCCAAATCAGCTGCTAGATTCACCAAAATGCAGATTCCGAGTCACAGAATGGAATAAATCCTAGTTTCCAGGGGCGGGTCAATATAAACCTGCATTCCAGGTGATGCTTACTCAGAGTAAGTCTGAAGAATCTCAGAAAAAAAAACCCGCTGTCTTCTACTTATTCTATTACAGGAAATGGTGATAAAAATGAACAAAATATTTCATACCTAATTTCATAACTTTCATAAAGATTAAAGTGGAAAAAGAAAATAAGTTTGGAAGAGAAACATTAGCTAAAATAGTCACTTTGACAATAAACAAAATTTGATGGACAGATAATAAAAGTTTTAATACATAAAAATAGGAATACTTATGGTAGCTTTGAGTACATTTTTAGAGTCATTGATGCCTATCATAGAGGCCTATCTTGTATACCTTAAACTTATGTAATGCTATGTGTCGATTATACCTCAATAAACTGGAGGAAAAAAAGAAATTATTTAAAAATCAAATAATTTAATAAAAAATTGAGTAATACATTTTTCAAATATGCTAAAGGTTTAGCCCTTAGTGTGAGGTATAGTTAGCATCTTTCACTTACAATCCACCTGAGAACCAGATATAGATTCACATAATTCATAGATGTCACTAAGGTGGCATCTTTCACTTACAATCCACCTGAGAACCAGATATAGATTCACATAATTCATAGATGTCACTAAGGTTGACGGAGAATTATAGAATGTTAGTAATTAGGTAAGTAAGTATTGAGGTGAGGGAAGTTCAATTAGCAGAATCATAGGCTGGTACAGTTAGAGTTGACTTCAATTTTTTGTAATATATAATTTACGTAGAAAAATGTTTCAGAGTAATACTTACTATTAAGAAAAATTAAAAAAAAATAACTTCAGTATCTACCCCTAACTCTGAGCAATAATGAGACTTTTGTTGCAATTTGTAGTATCTAATTGTGTAGAAAGGTATGCAGATACACAATGGTATGCAATCTTCAAAGTGCCAACTCTTATTTAACATCCTTCAAAAGTAATTCAGAAATACCAATATTACTATTTCTAAGCTAGAAAAAATTTAAAGACAAAGAGAAAAGACAACAGAATAACACAATGTGATACTTCTGACATATATATATCCACATGGCATAAATTAATAGTAGTTATCCTGGCTTTTAAAACAAACACTTTGTATTATTCATCCTGTACATATTGCTGTATGATTGAAAATTACTGTAGGAAATATTATTTACTCTTACTATTTTGGTTATTTTTTTTCCTTTTTCTCTTCCCTTTCTCTTTTTTCTCTCCTATCTGTACTTTTTCCTCTTGAAAACTAAAAATAGTTTAATATGAGGGTCGTTGGTAACTGACGAGAAAAGAAAAAGTGAAAATAAAATCTTTTCCAACTGTTTTCATCTCTTCATCAACTCCTCTCTCTTCCTTTCTCTCTCTTACTCTCCTTCCCTTTCTTCTTATCTTTCTCCTAAGACACTGAACCTAACCTTGTTCAGCTAAAGATTATATGATCCTGTGGCAAAGAATGGAAGAATCAATGGAATATTCTGACCTTTCAACGATTTTGCAAAGGTCATCCAAAAGTCAAGAAAACCAATGAATGAAATAAATTGAACTCAGTTCTTAGCTGAACATTAAATAGTAAGCTTTATGGTAAAACCATAGTGATATTTATGCTTGCCAAATCACAAAATATTTTATCACAAACAGAGCCTTTATAAATCTCTGCTATAATCAGCTGTTTCTTAATCTGCTATATATTTATGCTTTTCCTATTAGTCATTCCTATTTTGATAATCAATTTTACTGTATATTGATTTTACAGTATATGTATATTTACTGTATATTTACTGTATATCGATAATTTTACTGTATGAATATTTCTGAATTCAATTCCTCAGTTGGTACTTTCCTCAAGATATTATACAACAAAATATAAGTATTAAACAAAATTGAGAGCACAAATTCTATATACAATATTTTGTGAATTTATAGAAGTCCTTAGGATCCCCTTGTATCCTTTTTATATTGTGCAAAAATGATTGCTTGATAGTATTTCTAGTTGTATACAAGGTAGCTTCCTAAAAGGCTATCAATGTGCTATATCTCATTCAACTAATAAAACCCACAGACTGTATAGTGTATAGTAGTGATTTAATTGGTTTGCTGCATATGTGATTGGTTTCTTCTCAATTCACTTTCTCACAGTGAAGAAAAATTTTATGTTAGTCAAAACCACTTCATTCCAAGACAGTACATCCCCCTAGGGGAGCCTTTAGGGCATGAGAAACATGCTGTGGGACTATGTCAGGAAAACAGACCTAGAGTGTCAGTGGTATAGGCTTGAGAGTCCAGCTTTTGTGAAACTAGAGTTTGCAATGGCTTCATAAAGTTCCCCAGCCACTTGTGAATGGCATACATATCAAGTTGAGTAAGACATTTTTTAAAAGAGGAAATTACACAGCAAATATATAGCTGATAAAAATTATGAACCTTTTGAGGGGAAAGTTTGACTTTAATAATGATCTGATAATGACTTTAAGTTTGAGCAATTAGTAATAGTTTAAGGTACAATGGTTTCCAATTAGACTTGCGCACAATACAAAAGAACCCAAATGGCCCAAAACATGGGTCTTCTTTTTTGCTATCATGAGTTTTTACAGGTTTTTAATAGTCAAAACCCTGGGAATTTCCAGTCATTCAACTTGCATTAATGTGAAGTGATAGAGATAAATTACTGTGTTTTTCTGTTGAGCATATCAAAAATGAGGTAATCTTTTGATTGTTCTAGCTTTGCTAACAGAGATGGTAAACAAATGAACAAATATAAACCTTTTACTTAATACCTAATTTAAGGAATACTTAAAATTGGTAAGTAATATTTAACAATTTCATTATGTTCTTCAAGATAAGTATTACTATCCCCATTTTAAAGATTAGTAAAAGAAAAAGAAGGTAGAAGTGGTCAAACGCGGTAGTTAAATGACTAAATAAATAGAGGCCAAACAAATACCAATGAGTAAAGCAGCTCTTCTCTGCTTTAAATGTGAGGACACAAAAAGTTGTATGGGACTAAGTCAGTTATATATTCAAAAGTTTGAGAAATGTGCATTCAGAAAAGAATAGAGAAAATATCAAGTGAGGAGATCAGATCAAAGGAGAACAGTTATAGTTGTAACTCGAATAGAGTGTAGTTTCCTTGACTATTAATGAAAAATTAACTTGGTGTGATGGCTAGAAATACCATAGTGAAAAGGCAAAATATCTTGAATCTGACCTAACAGGAATAACAATGGTGCATAAAATTTTCCTTTAGGAGATTCTGGGGCACTTTTATAAGGATCAGAAGTCAAAAAAAAATGCTTAAAAATTAATGTGGTTCCATGAATTTTGGGTTTCTAAGAGAAGGAAAAACAATCAGGCAAGACACTGGTGCAATCATTTAGATAAAAACAGATTAAGGCTAAGGCTACTGTGATAATTGGGAAAGTAGAAATAGGAAAGACTGATTCCAAGAGCCTGTCATTGGCCTTATGAATGAAGATTCAGGAGGACTAGGAAGCTAGTGGTTCCCATTTGGGAAATAAAGGAGTGAACAATGAAAATGACTCCTGGTGTCTATTTCTAAGGAGGCTGAAATGTACTGACAGGGTAATGACAAGACAAACAGAAAAGATAAGATTAGTTATTATGTGAAGTTATAGGTGTCAATAGCATTAAAACTGGCAATCTTTTATAGGCAATTCAAGATGGTTCCATAGGATACCAAGTGAGCAGAAACTGAACTGAAGATATAGATGTAAGCACCAACGCTTGTAGCAGTAGTTGAAATTATCCTAAATTATAACAGACTTAAGAGAAGATGTGTATAGAGAGACTATTTAGAAAGGACTTTGATGATAGTCAAAGGGTGGAAGGAAAAAGAATGGCCACTAAGAAAACAAATCTAAGATATGAGGGGATCAAAAGCAAATTATAGAGATTTGTTGCTAATAATCTCTATAGGAAGCCTCAGGGAGCTACAATCAACTCCACCTAGTATAGACAAGATATATGCAATAATTAGACACCACACTACTACATGATGACAAAAGAACTATTCAAACAATTTAGAAAAGTGGGCCTCCCCAGTGGGCGCAGCGGTTGAGCACTGGGTTGCAAAGCTGCCTGCAGCCTCTGCAGAGCGGGTTGGCTCCGCTGCTGCTCCCGGGCTGCTCCCCAGCTGCTTCCCAGCCACTGGAGGAGGGTCCCACATGGCGCACAGACCTCTCCTGCCGCGCCCACTGCTCCCCTCAGCAGTGTACTTTGGTCCTTCTGCCTGCTCTGCTCCCGGCAATGGCTCTGGTGAATTCTTTCACCCTCCCACGCTTCTGACTGTAGCCAGAGCTTGTATGTATAAACAAACAAACAAACAAACAAACAAACAAATAAATAAATAATAAATCTTTCAAACAATTTAGAAAAGTGATGAATCCATTAAAACCATGATTGTTGGCTGCCATGTCATACATTGGCATCTTGCTTAAAAAATAAAATGGTTAGGAATGTGGAGGAATAGACAAGGAAAACACTGAATAATTTATAAGTGTGTGCCACTGGACTCTCAAGAAGGGAGCTAATACAAAAGAGAAAAGAGGAGCTATTGGTCAAATTCCTATGACTAATCAATAGAAAAGAGCATAAAATTATGCATACAAGTGTCAAGAGCTGTTCTTACAGTGTAATTTGTAGATGATTCTATGTATTCCAATCAAAATTTAAATAATTAGGTAATGAAACAATGTCACCAAGATAACAATAGAGAAGATTCCTTCCTTTGCTCCCAAGAGAAACATCTAACAATTAACCAGAGAGACATTATATCAAGAGAGTCCCATGACCTGGGGTGAAATTGAAATATCCCTCAGACATCAGAGAAAAACTCAGACTGCATAGAGGAGATAGAGAAGAGAGTCACATTTCATTGAATATGAATGAGGTGGATGGAAATAAATATATAGAGGTTGTGGTCCAGATTGGGGTACCCAGATGGCAAGGCTGCCAGCTCAACCAGAGGCCCTGAGGAGGGGAGAGTGGTAATGATGTGTAGGCCCCCATCTCTACTTGAATGAAGAGAAACATAGAAGGATGATCTGGGGTGTTCCACACTGGTAAGGTCTTTAATAAGAAAAAAACAGAGAAGGTATTCTAGACTGCACTCCTCCCAATCTCCAGGACTATTATTGGCTCATGAAGTCCACTGAATAGTGTACAGAAAATAGAGTCTCAGATCTGGAACATCAGACAGAAGATATATAAGTAGTTCTAGAAATATAAGCCAACATCCCCCCACCAGCATATTTTCACTGATGACTGGAACTTTAAAGGCCCATCCCCACTCTGCTGACTCAGCAACTGCAAAAACAGGCCTTAACCTATGGAAGTCACAAAAGCCATTAAGCTAAATAAAATAAAGCCACAGTCCCACCTTCAGTAAACTCTCTAAATAATTGCTATAGACTTTTTTCAAAATTAGAAATTTTAAAGCTGCAAAATGGGTAGACCCAAAAAAAAGTAATATATAACTATTGAGAATTCAAGGTAAAATGATAAAGCAAGGAGAGAATACATCTCCAGAATTGAATTACAATGGCATGAAAGATTATGTATCTCTATTAGAGAGTTCAATTTGTTATAATAAGAAAATCAGAGAAGAAGAAAATGCAGAAAAGTAAGTTGAAGTGATACAAGAGAACTCAGAAAAGCTAATCAAAAAGACACAAAAAAAATTCAGAAAAATATACTGGACAAGATGGTATCAGAAGAGGTCAGATGCTAATCTCAGAAGAGGATAATCTCAGTTAATCAAATAGGCATTACACACAGAGAGTTCTGTGGCTTAGGGTAAAATGGGAACACTTCTCAGGCATCAAAGATCAATACAGGCTGCTTCAGGAGGGGCACAGAGGAGATTCTTGCATCGTTGAACAAGAGGTAAGTGGAGAGAAATGCCCAGAGGTGTGCTCTTGGGCAAGAGGCTACAGTACAAATTGCTGCACTGCTACTCAGCCAGTGGTGACGGAGAGAGAAGAATTAAATGGTATGGAGGCACAGATCCTTGACTTAGGGGAAACTCAAGTTAGAAGCTGGGTTGCTTGGCACAGGTCAGGTGTCCAGTGAAAAGAACAACAGTGCACAGGACTATGCTGTGCCCTCTCCCACTTCTTGTGACAGATAATGACCTAGTGAAGAGCACTGACAGCATGCAGGGTGCAGTCTCAGGTTTGGAACCTGAGGGATATTGCTGGTGTAGCAAATATAAGTCAGTCACTCCCCAGCCCATTCACACCAGTGACTGGATTGCTCCAGGCCCCTCTTCAGCCCAACTCAACAGTTGTAAGATCAGGTCTCTGGACCTACAGTAGCTATAAAAAGCAAATAAATAAAATCACATAAATCCATGGCACCACCTATTGGAAAAAGAGAAATAGTTCTAATCTCTAAGTCACTACTATAGACCCTTAAAAATATAGGGAAATATAAAGCAGCAAAATGGGCAGACAAAAAAATACAATTCATGGCACACTGAAAGCTCAAGTGAACATGACATCACAAAGAGAACTACTCTCCAGAATCCAACCACAAAGACATGGAAGATTTTATAACTTGATCAAATAGCTCCAAATTCTATAATAAAGAAAATCAAAAAGATGAAAGAAAATGAGAAAAGCAAGAATCAAAGGAATACAAGGGGCCTCCCTGGTGGCACAGTGGTTGAGCACTGGGTTGTGAAACTGCCCGCAGCCTCTGCAGTGCCGGTTCAATCCCCGGCTGCCGGGCTAGGGTTCCATATGGCGTGCAGACCTCTCCTGCCTCCTGCCACTCCCCTCACCAGTGTGCTTGGTCACTCTGCCTGTTTTGGTCCCTGCTCTGGCTCTGGTGAATTCTCTCACCCTCCTGCGCTTCTGACTGTACCCAGTGCTTGTATAAATAAACAAATCTTTGAAAACAAACAAAAAAAAAAACCACAAAAAAAACAAAAAAAAAAGGAATACAAGACTTTTGTGTATAAAAGAGATACATAAAAATTCAGAAAAACAAATTAATGACATGAGAAATAAAGTTAATGAACAGAAAATAAATATTTTATATAAAAAAATAACAAATATCCAGGACATAAAAAGCTCAATAGATAAGATAAAGAATTTTAGAGAAAACTATGGAACCAGAAAAGACCAAATGGCAGATTGAATCAATGACCTCACAGGTAAGAATGCACAAAGGGACCAGGTGGAAGAAGAAAGAGTAATACATGGGTTGAGGCGGGGGTGGGGGAGAGGAAGAAACACTAAAAGAATTACGATACTCCCTTAGGAAAGGCAAGATAAGAATAATGGGTATCATAGAAGATGAATAGGGTGGGAGGTAGGAGACAGAGTTTATTCAAAGGAATAAAAGAGGAAAACTTTCTAAACATGGGGAAGAAAATGAATACATAGGTTCATGAAGTTAAAGAACACCTGGCTATCTAAATGTAATGAGGCCTATACCAAGATACATAGTAGTGAGATTACAAAAAGTTCGATACAAATGAAAGATATTTACGGTAACTAGGGTAGGGAAGAAAAATAGGTAATCTATAAAGATATTCAAATTGAGCTTACGTCTCAGAAGAAAGCTTACAAGCAAGGAGAAAATGGAATAACCTGTTCAAAACTCTTAAAAACTGCTAGGAAGACTCTCTGACAGATAAGAGGGAAGAAATGGCCTTTCCAGACATAAAGAAGCTGAAAGAGTTTGTCTACACTAGATCTCCCTTACAAGATATTTTGAAAAGAGATCTCCTATCTAAATTGGAGAAGAAAATACACAAAATACTGAACAAGGAAAGAGAACCAGAAAATTAAAAACAGAAACGGCAATAGCAAATCCTTGAATATCAATAATTACCCTAAATGTAAATCTATTGACCTCACCAAATCAAATGCACAGAGTGGCAGGTTGGAACAGAAAAGAAAAAAAAAGGCAATGTTGTTTTGTCTCTAAAGACATATGTGAATTCCCAAGAGTTCCAAAGATAAACATAGGCTCTAAGTAAATGATTAGGAAACAGTCCTACAAGTTAATGGGACACCAAAAATGGCATGTGCAGCCATACTTATGTCAGATAAAATAGAATTCAATTTAAAAAGGTAAAAACAGATAGGAAGAGATACTATATAATGATAAAGGGGCAAATACATCTGGAAAACATAACACTCATCAATATACATGCAAATAAAGAAGCAACAAAATATATAAGGTGACCATTAGCAAAACTAAAAACAGATATTGGCAGCAACACTATACACTGGCAGTAAGGAAGTGCAATACATACTTTCATCAATGGATAGATCATCAAACAGTAAACTAACAAGGAAACAATTGCCTTAAACAAGAAATTAGACCAGATGGGCTTAATATACATTTATAGCTGAGTACACATTCTTCTCAAGTGACATGGAACATTCTCAAGGATAAACTAAACGTTGGGCCACAAAAAAAAATCCCGATCTATAAAGAACTCATACAACTCAAAACAATAAAACTAATAACTCAATCATAAAATGGGCAGAAGAGTTAAAGAGATGTTTCTCCAAAGAAGACATACAGATGATCAATAGGTACATGAAAACATGCTCATCATCACTTATTATTTTTTTAAATATTTACCCATTTATGCATACAAGAACTGGGGTACCGGCCAGAGATGCAGGGGGTGAGAGGATTCACCAGAGACAGAGTGGGGAGAAAAACAGGCAGATCTGCTGAAATACACTGCTGAGGGGAGCAGCGGGCAAGACAGGAGAGGTCTGCTGCACCACGTGGGTCACATCTCTGGCGGTCTGGGGAATTGAACTCATGCTGCAGTGGCTGTGGATAGCTTCATAGGCCACATCCCAACCCCTTGCACCACCAGGGAAGGCCTATCATCAATTACTAAGAAAATGAAAATGGGGCCTCCCTGGTGGCACAAGGGTTTAAGCACTGCACCATGGAATAATCCGCAGCCTCTTCAGCAGGAGTTCGATCCCCAGCCAGCCAGGGAGCAACCCACATGGTGCAGCAGACATAGCCTGTTTCACCTGCTGCTCCCAACAGTGTATTTCAGCAGATCTGCCTGTTCTGCTCCCTACTCTTTCTCTGGTGAATCCTCCCACCCCCTGCATCTCTGGCCTGTACCCCAGCTCTTGTATACATAAATAAATAAATATTTAAAAAAAAGAAAATGAAAATGACAACTACAATGTGAGACCAGTTCACACCTATGAGAAGGGCCCATATCTAACAGATCAGGAACAACAAGTGTTGATGAGGATTTGAAGAAATAAGAACTCTAATACACTGTTGGTGGGTATGTATACTGGTCCAACCTCTGTAGGAAACAGTATGGAGATTCCTCAGAGAATGAAAAATAGATATACCTTATATCCTGCAATTGTACTCCTAGGTATCTAAGAACACAAGAACACTAATTTGAAGGGATATATGCACACCTATGTTCACTGCTGCACGATTTTCAATAGCCAAATTATGGGAAAAAACCTAAGTGCCCAATAACAGATGAGTGGATTAAAAAATATGCTGTATACATATGCAATGGAATATTACTTAACTATAAAACAGATGAAATCTTGCCATTTGGGACATGAGTGGTATTAGGCTGAGTTAGATAAGTTAGAAGGAGAAAGATAAATATTAGATGGCTTCACACACATGTGGAATATAAAGAAACAAACCAGAAAAACAGACAAAACTAAACCAAAACAAACCTTAGAAATCCTTCTGTGAATTGAACCTACTAGAGAAAAAGGATAGGGTTGGGAAATGAAGGAAAGAGGAAGAGGGGGCAAAGGTCTATGGTGGAAGGATATGGGTGTTTTCGTGGCAGGCATTGTATGTTTACATACATCTGAAGACTGTGCACATATACTCCTAAATCAAATATAGTGTTGTAAATCAACAATAGCAACCAAAAAAAGTAAAAAACTAAAAAACAAACAATAAACCTCAATTTAAAAAAACACAATTTATATTTTTAAAAAATTAGATATATATATTTTTTCTTTTTACATGTCACCTTATGACTTAGAACAAGGCAAACTTTACAATCATCTTTAGAAAGTCATAATAATTATAAAATAAAGAAAATTCTTGAAACCTTCCAGTTAAAACTAGCATTTCCTAATAGTTTCTATTATTTTCTCAGTATTAAGAATCTATGCAGCCTAGATGAATATAAAACAGGGTTAATAAAGGTCCTTTTACTATTATTGCACCTTTACAGTGAACTCTGGTCTGATTACACATCAAATTAACATATTTGAATTTATAACTGATTTATTGTTCTTTTTTAAGTGACATAGGGTTTTATAAATTAATTGTACTTAGCATTTAGAAGTTTGGATGGCTCACCAGTTTGTCTTTAAAAGGCAAAGTACTGTATGATGTTGGACTTCTTGGACAGGATATAGCTAAAGTGCCCCCAGGATGAAATACCACAAAGGATACTGCATATAGGTGTTTGCATTATATACAATTCTAACCTATAGAATGGTGTATTTTAAAAAAGCAAAAATGAGGGTCTCCCTGGTGGGGCAGGCAGTTGAGTGCCACACTGTGAAGCTGTTTGATGCTGGCTGGCTAGAATCCCACATGGTGCAGCATACCTCTCCTGTCTCGCCCTCTGCACCCCTCAACAATGTATTTCATCAGTCTGCCTGTTCTGTTCCCCTCTCTGTCTCTGGTGAATCCTCTCACCCTCCCGCACATCTGGCCTGTACCCCGGTTCTTGTATAAATAAAATAAATCTTAAAAAAAAAAAAGCAACAATGAGATCCCAATAAGTTAAAATTTATAGCTACAGGGCAAACTCAAATCTAAAAAATTAAAATAAAATCCCACACCCTTCAGTAAATAATTCAACATCTATGTTAAGGAAAAGGTGAACAAAAGCCCTTCTTAAGCTCTTTTTAAAAAGTAATCTATACAAAATGTAAACAGTGTGCAGTGCTTATAGAAAGCCTATTCTCCATCAAAGACAATGAACTTTTCTCTACAATATACTTTCTGCCTGCTTTTCAGTTATTAAACCAACTTGAAATCACTTACCAAAGCAATTTGCAAGCCTATCTTAGTAACCAATAAGCTCTTACACTTTTTATATTATTTTATGAAATGTGGTTTACTTTAAAGGGGGGGTTCTATAAAATTAAATAAAAGTTATTTAAGTGGACTTATCATTGCTTTTTGTTTCATATTCAGATTCACATTCAAAATTTATAGACTGCTAAAACTTATATTTAATTAATTTATATTTATAAAATGAAGAAGCAGTGCATAAAACTTCTTATAAGAAAAAAACAAATGTCTCCTTAACTTTATAAGTGATAAACACAAATTAAAAATAAAGTTACATTGGAATTACTGTAGACTTTTAGTTCAGGCCTTAGAAATATGAAGATATTTGTAGAAATTTAATGAAAACTTTTCAGCACAATTAAATGTAAAATATATTTTAAAATGCATTTCTCCTGCCAATTGGCATACATAATAGAAAAATGGAAGAGAATAGGTTAAACAGTCTAAAAGGATTTTAACCTTAAATTTGACAGAAGTTAAATGGCTGTGACATTGGGTTCTTCTGCTTTATTCCAGCTAGTAATCCACCCTCAAAGTTCCTGTCAGGTAAATGACCTTGTATTTCATTAACTGATAATTAAATGGATTTATTCCACTAACGGTTTTAATTAAAATGCTAGAAATATTGATTACCCCTCTCATCCTTATTCCCCCAGATGAAAAAAAGGTTTTAGGAATGTTTATTTAGAGAAGACAGAGAATTAAATTAGATTGAATCTCTATGAGACCCGAAGACTGGTTCTTTCATTTCTGCTGCTCAAGCAGAAAAAGGTTTCAATTTTTTGATGTTTGATTAATTATTTTGAAATCCATTTATGCTTACCTTGGTGTTTAATTAAAAATGTCATTTTTAGCATAATTAAATTGGCTATCTGTGGAAGACTAACTTCAAACTTGTATTTTAAAAATGCAATGCCTTTTTTTGGTAAAAGAAACTTAGTTATTTGCTTTTTCGGTACAGCTACCACCTCATGAATGAAAAACTAAGGAGTGCTGGAACTTAATTGGATTTCCTACATTTGAATATTAGCCCACATATGCTTATGACTAGTGTAGGTTTATTTGGCTGTGCTCTTTAATCCATTAGTGATTCATTCATTCTAACAAATACAGAGTATGCTCTTCCAAATGTGTTGGATTTCATAGTGTTTACACTGACAAAATGTACCTCATAAAAGCTGTCTTCAGCATGCCTGGGTGCTTTTCTACAGCACTGATTCAAATAAGTTAAGATACAGTTTCCACTGTCAACTCTGTCAAAGCACATACAGGCAATAGGAAACCATTTTTGCTAAACATCAGACATGATAATGACAGAGTGAGAAGTGTTAAATAAAGGAAAGGAAACCCAATTCTTCTTGTGAAAGGCACTTGACCTAAAGGGAATGTACCATATGAGTTCTTTAAAAAGGTAATTATAAAAATGATCATAATCATTATTTATGAAAATTATTTAAAAAATCACTTCTACATAGACAAATAGTAATTCATAAGAAAGTCACACCTAAGCAGTAACTAATGGACATCAAATCTTATTGAAGAATGATTCACTCTGTCTTAGCTTTTAAACAAAAACCAGCTCAAGTCAACATTTTTTCCTAAAAATTCCCTCTAAATTCTCTTGTAGTTAAACTTGAGACTTAATGCACAGTTTTGACTTGCTGAAGTCACAGAAATTAGAACACAGACAATTCTCATGCTCATGTCTCATGCTGAAAGGACTACAATAAATGATGTTGGTAATTTGCAATATTTTATTATTTCTTTCCATACAAACCTTTTGTTTTACTAAATAAACCATATTCATGACTTAGGATGTAAATCACATTTACAGATGAGGCAAACCTCTAGGCTCCAGCAGGTAGTAGTGAAGCTATGACTGCTGGAAGGACAGCAGCTGCACATGCACTTGAAGCCTAAGGAGCAGAAACTTAACAGCAGAGAACACCATACATTTCACTCTCTATGCTGACTAAGTGGAAGCAGAGAGAGCAAGAGACTTGGTGAAGTTAATGGACCTACGATGTGATCCCCTCACCTCCATGCTACAGAACCAGATCACAGTAGTGCTACTTGTAGGTAAGCTAGAGGTAGGTTTCCTCATCATATTAAGTGAAAATTTCTCCCACTGTTAACAATTAGGGCAAGGACATTAGCTACAGAAGGGTATCTATGAAGAAATAAAGAATACTGGGAGAGAAAAAAAGGAAGCTACACAGGTAATTTTGTTTCTTCAAATATCAAAAACTTCCATATCATAGCAGTAGAATAGATGAAATCCACCCCCAAAAAGGCTTAGTCTAAAAACTTCCTGTAGAAAAAGGTGTCAGAGAAAGCTCCCCATTCTTCTGGTATCATCTGTTAGGATATGAGATCCATTTGGATGCCTACCATGTTAGAAAACTTTTATTTTATGATCCCCATTATAGATCTCAACTCCACCAGCTATTTCCTCAGGTTGATAGGCCTACTAATTAATCTGGACATCATTTTTTTTGGTGGCTAGTGCAATTTAGTTTGTAGGGATTGCTTTCTGCACTGCAGCCTTTACCAGAGGAAAATTCTGTTTCCTAGAATGAACAATCATTCTGGGTTCCAATAACTGGTATCCTGAAGAATCCTGAAGAAGCAGTCAGCACTTGATCCCTAAGTTGAATACTTACCCACCTCTTTCCATTGCTCACTTTAAACCTAAACTCAAGCTAGTTGCCCACTGGCCTAACATCTCATTTGTTATGGCCCTCAGTGTTGCTTAACACGCAAAAGCAGAATAAGCATATGATTTTAATGAACAAGCAGACAATGAGAAAGCAGAAGAAATAAATGTGAAGGCAGAAGAAAAGTTCAACATTAAGAAAGGTTGCCTGGTGCATACACAAAGACTGAAGATTATGGAATTCTGTGAGGAGACAGAAAAGCAGATTGAGCAATGTTAAAGTCCTCAGAGTAAGAAATGACCTTATTACTGACATATTAATTGGAGCAAAATAGACACAACAAGGTGGTAAAAGATATACCATTTGCATTATTTTTAATGGCAAGACCATAAAGGGAGAATTACTGATCTAAAGACTAGATAAATTCCTATTTTGGTACATTTCTATGCATCATAATTTGGGTGTTTAGATTTATTTTTTTTTTTAAAGACAAAATTTTTCAGGGGACACATATATTTTTCATTAGCAGAAAAGGGCATATAGAGTTATGGTAAGACTATAACTTGAATTCGTCAATAAACTCCAGAAGGAATTTTGAATACATTTATGCCTGAATAAAAAAGGGATATTTCCGGGCCTCCCCTGGTGGCACAGGCAGTTGAGCGCCACACTGTGAAGCTGTCCGTAGCCTCTGCAGTGCTGGTTCGATCCCGGCCGGCCGGAGAGGGTCCCACATGGCATGGCAGACCCCTCCTTTCTCGCCCACTGCTCCCCTCAGCAGTGTATTTCATCAGTCTGCCTGTTCTGTTCCCCACTCTGTCTCTGGTGAATCCTCTTACTCTCCCGCGAATCTGGCCTGTACTCTGGTTCTTATATAAATAAACAAATCTTTAAAAAAAAAAGGGATATTTCCTAGATCTGGGTGGGTGAACTCATAGTGGCCCAATGGTCCATAGACATGAAATTCTGAGCTTCGATTCCTAAAATGAATAGTAATTTTTAGCACATATTCCTAAATTACTCATATTGCTAAATTTCAACAGGGGTATCAACATCTACTGGTTAGATTTTAGCAATCTAATTTTGGCTGTGTAGATTTTCTCAAAGGGTGTTACAAATCACTGATACATCCTCCTCCTGCCTTTTATCAGAAGAAAATCTTGGCCAAAGGTTTTACCTGATAGCTTCACTCAAAAGTGCCACTTAAAGTTTGCTCAGGCTGCCTCCGTAATAAGAATGGAAAAGAGGCTCTATGTTTCCACTGGCAAAAAGACTAGAAAAGTGAAAATGAGTAGCATTCTAAGAACCCAATTTTTCTTAACAGCAAAAGTAAGCTTATTTGGTCATATACCTCAGTTTTCTCATCTAGAAAATGGAAATAGGGAAATAGTGCCTATAGTGAAATATCATTCCTTTCAGAGCACTGGCATCTGTGGATGTGAAGGCCAATGAACACTGTTTGCAAAATGATATTGTACCAGCAGTTCAAATTTGCATTGAAGAACAAAAAGATGCAGAGATAAGGGGAGTTGACCTGAGTTACTGTACTTGAAAAATGTCATGCTTCATTTTCATAATAACAGTGGCAGAGTTTATAATACCTACCATTATTGCTATTTAAACAACCACTTGTCAAGATTACAGATAGTCCTAGTGTGTATACCTACTTTCTCAACTATTGTTTTTGGAGATAAGTGACGTATTATACCTTCAGATACATAACACAAATATTTTCAAGATACCAATATAGTTTTAGTGCTTTTCCCATGAACTTTAAGAAACTAGACAAGATGAATAACTTTATTTTTAACACTGATATATGACATATTTTAACCTGTCTACATACAAAAGTAACGCTGTTAACAATTGCAACTTTCTTCAAGTATGCTATGAATCACTGTATTCCTTTTCCCTTTTTTCATGCACCATTGCCACTATCTTACCTTCAGCGGTTTTGTTAGATTTCAATGAAGATGGAACTAGAGGGCACACATTAGAATTTTATATCAGTTCAAGAAGGGAAGAGAAGAAAGACATATGAAGCCAGAATGACATTCATTGAAGGTTCCCTAGGGAAGATAACACATGTTTTTGTCTCTCACCTGCTAGGCATGCTAAATCAGTGCAATGATAAGCTAATTTATGAAATATATTTCATTCAAACTTGGACATCTTTACTGTTGCTAGTTCAGCCATTAGAATTTCAGAAATAATGGCAGCCTAATTTTTAGAATGTAGAATACTTGAATTTTCTGCAATAATACTTGTGGTAGATCTTACATGCAGCTTCAGATTTCTAACAAAAATAATGTGTAACCATGCAGTTGCACAGACTAAATTCAGAATCTCTATCCATGTTCTCTGAAACTTGTAACACCAGTGTTGAATGCTATTTTTATTCATTAGTGTCAAAGTGATTGGGTTTTGGGGAATCCAAACATACACAGGAATTAGGAATATCTACTATATGTTAGTATTTATGTTCTCAGATGTACAACTGCCATTAAGCTTTTTACTTACTTATTTTAACTTTCTTTTCCATATGACATTTCTTAGATTTATTTCAATTAACTCTAATGCAATATCTAACATCAATTGCCATATAAAGAATATTTTTATCTTATTTAAGGAACATAATTTCATTTAACTCTTAAACATTTCTTAGCTATGTACAATCTTCAGTTTTACAGATTATGGTACTGAGACTCAACAAGGTTAAGATTAAATATCTGATTGTTTGAATCCAAAATCTAGGCTCTTTCTACTGAATTACATTCTCTGCTTTTATTTAATTTTTGTGTCAGGAAACTTTTTAAATATTATTATTTTTTACTGAATTAACATTGGTTTACCACACTATCAACAGTTAAGAGGTATAAAAATATCAGATGATTTCACTAGCATATGGAATATAAAGAAACAAGATAAAGGAAACAATAAAGCTAAACCAAAAACAAAAAGCTAAACAAACCTGAGAAATATGATTGCAAAATTGAGTCTACAAGAGGGGGTGGGTGGAATGTGAAGAGTTAAGGTGGGAGGGGGCCAAGGGGCTATAGGTGAAGGATTATAGGTTTTGGGGGATGGCATGGGATAGTAACATACATTTAACTTTTTTAATGAACCTTTATAATTTTTTAAGATTTATTTATTTATGCATACAAGAACTGGGGTACAGGCCAGAGTTGCAGGGGGTGAGAGGATTCACCAGAAACAGAGTGAGGAGCAGAACAGGCAGATCTACTGAAATATACTGCTGAGGGGAGCAGCAGGTGAGACAGGAGAGGTCTGCCTCACCATGTAGGTAGCTCCCTGGCCAGGAATCAAACTCATGCTGCAGTGGCTGCGGATCGCTTCATAGTGCTGAGACTTAATCCCTTGTGCCACCAGGGAGGCCCTATAATGTTTTATAACTCAAATGTTCAAGCTTAGTTTTTCCCCTTGCTTTTTAATCTCCCAGTCTTTACCCATTTTTCTTCATAACTATGAATTTAACAAAGCTTTTAAGTAATCATGAGAAGCATGGACACAGAGATGTTTTCAGACCCATTTCAATGATTCCAAGTGGGCACCACTAAAACACAATGTCATCATGGTATACTCTGAAATCATTCTTATTTCATTAGCAACTGAGCAGATAGTTTTTTCATATAATCAATGCCTTCTTCAAAAAAAGGCAAATTAAATGTGGATCAAATTAAAAGCATCTAAGCATAAAATTAGAGTCAAAACAAGAATTTCCCATTAAAAAAGTACTATTCAGCCTTGTGTGATATATTTTAAAGACTTCGTCTCCCTGATATGCTCTTATCTTCCAGCCAGATTCCCAAGAATTTTGTACAACAGTGTTTGTCTTCTTTGCCATTCTCCTGCTCCTCTTGCCATTAGAATTCAACAGCCCGAGTGAGACATAGGAGCTCATGATCACATGTGAGTTCCACTGTCACCCACATTAGAGTGTGCCATCAAGAAGCCAAAAAGCATACAAGATAGGAAAAGGACAGTTATAATAGAGGGTGTCTGTTTATCCATAAGTATATTGGCAATCAGCAATGATGGAAATGAAAATGCAGCAAATACTGCTGATAGCTTAATGGCATTTAAATAAAATATTCAAGGTTGAAAATTTCTCAGAGCAACCTTGTTCCTTTAAATGTGCACCTTTTAGGATGAAATTGTTTTCTGTGATAATTTGTACACAAATAAATAATTGGGTTTTTATTTAATGATCTTATTTTTCTTTGCACAGTGTCAGAAGTTAAGTAGAGTCTAGCCTTTTGTGATTAGACCACTATCAAAAATAAATATTCTTTTTCTTTAGCTGAATAATAGCACCATTCTAAATAATATGCTGATGTATGTTTTACAGCATAAATAATAAAAGATTTGTCACAGAAATAAATCTGTAACTGAGAAGTGACTGCTTTGTAACATTTGTGCTTGAATGATCCATTGATTACAGTAAACACACCTGTTAGTCTGTCAAAGACCAGAAGCATCACAGCACAGCAGCTTTTTTGAATAAAAGGAAGTTTCTCATGACAAAGACAGAAGGGAATTTTATTGGGTGATCCTATGGGAAACTAGTGAGTTCCTTGAGTAAGAACTTGGGGAGATTAAGACCTGGCTAAAAAATAATGTGTATCTTAAAGATACAAGAAAAATGGTGATTAGTGAGAATAGAGAAAAGGAAACTGAAACAGAGAGAAAGAGACAGAGATGCTATGGAATTTTAAAAAGTCTTGGTCCACAAAATACAATAGAGAACTAAAGCAATGCAGGATTTATTATATAGTCTTTGTGTCATTTTATAGCAAACTAGAAAAGAATTTGTTTTGAGTACTTAAAACACTTTTTTACTTCCTAGGCCAGTAGAACTCTTGGGAACAACCTGGAAACAAAACCCCTTGGGCAGTATTTACAGAGAGATCAAATGAATGTCTCAAGAAATCAGCCCTATGTTAGAGATTCTTTGCTCCAAGGTCACCAGATAAAATCCAGTCAGGTTAGAAATTACTGACAGCTTTCCTCTCTGATGCTAGCCTGAAAACACTTGATAGGAGAGAGAAATGACCTTCACAGAAAGAGTCACTCTTTGGACATTATTTGACAATCTTTGGAGGGTAGCAACTTCCCATCCAACCTTTTCACATTTCTTAAGGGCAATGCCAACTCCACGTGAATTGAGATCTGTATAAGCATTGGATTTACAATGTCCCTGTAACATTCTGAAGCAAAAAGAAGATCACCAAACTAAATCAGTTCATTGAACATCAAATCACCTGTTGGAAGTGGTATATTCCAGCAATGGTCTCAACCTTAAGGGTTTGCACCTGAGTAGCTTTTGTAAGTCAAAATGATATGCTCTAATTATGTGTACATACATGATCATCCATTAATATAAGATTCACCAATATTTCAGTAAGTCAGGTGAATATATCTATGAGAAATAGAAAGAAAAAGCAAATTACTAAAGTCAGTATTATGAGTATACTTAGCTTACAGACTGAATTGTTAGTGAAGATGAAGAACCATGCATTTTTCACTTCCATTTCAGATGGCTGTTGTCTGGGAAGAGAATCAAGACTAAGTACCACATTTATTTCAGTTCAACTATCCTTTTAGGTAAAGAACAAATCAATTGTCTTCATGATTTCTCCTGATGACATATTGTTGGCATAAGGCAACCCTAGAACACTATTTCAACAACACAAATGCTTAAAAATTAATACAAGAAAGAGAAAATATACTAATGAATTGGGAAGGAGAAAAAGGAGGATAAAATGATAAAAGCAGGACCTGAGAAGAATATAGGGGCAAAAATGAAGAAGGAAAGAACAAAAAGGAGGGAGGAAGGCAAGCAGGAAGCACCTTTCTCAACATAACATACAATCTTGTAGATAGGTACTACCAGAGTCCTACTTTCTTTCAGGGCTAAATTTTAAGCACTTGCTAGGACAATGCATCATAAGAGATTCAGAACATTAATCTTCCTTATTATATATTTCATAAGAGAAATATACACATTTATACTAGTTGAACTAGTAAGTCTCAACTTACCCTTTCATATTGTAATGAAAACGTTTGTATTCCAGTGAAAAAATTCTAATAACCGTGAATTTTAATTGTATTGTCAATTTCCTCGTCATACTGTATTCCCATGGTATGGTATTAGCACTGATATACTTTAACTGCACTTCATGTATAAATTTATATACACAGAGGCATATGCATTTTTTAATGGGATTTACCTGAGCAATGCTAATAGGGAGCCATACATGTAAATCCTTATGCATTGAAATGAAAATACAGCTCTACATATTCTCAAACAAGGTTTCTTAAGGGTTCATTTAGTGTTTGTGGGGAATTCATTTATATTTGTAACCAGTTCTAATCATCTGAAGGTCAAAGCATTTAGAGCATTTTTTTAAATGTTTCTTTCATGGTTAATGAATGAAACAGACTTGAAATTTGTTCATTTCCTTAAAGTCCATTTAAAAACAAAATGCCAAATCTTAAGGACATTTCCCCCCTATTTAAATCAACTTTGTGAAAGAAAAAATGCATAGCTGCCAAGTATATATAAGTTCAAAAGTTTTCCTATTGCCTGAAATAGAGATGCAAGAAATTACATTAAAGTTTTAAACAGAAACAGAAGTTTTTAGTTGATGTAGATAAAAATCTATTAGAGATAAAATTGTTTTGACAAAAACTGTGTAAATACAATGCCACTGGCTGCAAGCCTATTATTGAATGCAAGTGGAAAATAAGAATAGCACTCCTGAAGGGGCATTGCTAAAGTGACACAAAATAAACACAACCATTTCAGTATAATTTTTCACATTAATTATGTTCTCTTATCGTAGATGTATAACTAGCCAAGTATAACAACAATAACAAGATAGCACTGAAGTTATTTTGCAAACAGGAAAAAGCAAATAAAATAATACTGATATGCTAGTTATTAGATTACTAGCCTTTTATCTTGTGGAATAGCTTCCCTGAACAAAAAGACTATATTAATCATTTCTGTTCCTCCAAGTAAATGATATTGCATTTCTGGAAAAATAATGTTAACAGCCTTTTTCCTTAAAGATACCTTCATTTATTTGCTGATTCTCCATCTCCAAATCTCAAACTACTAAAAACATTTTCTTAGCATGAGAATATTGGTTTTTTTTTTTTTTTTAGTCCTTTCTTATTTTAAAAGATAGTATACCCTAAGGACAAAATGCTTTCTTTAATGGAACATTTACACCCTGTTATTTACAATTTTATCAAAAAATCCTTATAAATAACACCATTTTTGCTCTCCTCAAATAAACTTCCTTTCACTCAAGTTCTAACTGTAGCTCTCTATTATTTCTCACAGAGTGGAATTTAGAAACCATGTTGAATTCAGCTGATTTCTACCTTTGAGGTTTATTCTGAAGAAGCCAAAGTTTTGTCCATTAATCTTAAAGATAGCCCCAAAGTTCAAGTCTAACAGGCTTGATTAACATAAGTCCTACAGTTTTTCACTCATAAGACCAAAAGAAGTGCTCCTTTTTGCCTGGAAGAGCGTAACTTTCAGAATTTTTTTTTTTATTGTATCATATATTATTGCATATTTCACTTCTCCATGTACATAATTTGCATTCTTCTCTTGCATTCAGATCTATCCTCCTGTACACTGAACATGTCAGATTTAATCGAATGCATACCTGATTACTCATTACCATCACAGAGGTAAGATGGGCATATTTTTCTTTGTTAGTCTTGAAAAATTATTTTTATTAAATTATTTTTAATGTGATAACACTAGCTTACAACACTGTATATGTTCACACCTCTGCAAATATATGTTATCACACCATACCCACCACCAAACCACCAATAACTCCCCACTACAGCCCACTGTGCTCCCTCTTCCCCTTTGCTCCGTCTCTCCTCCACTGCCCATGCTGGTAGCCTCAGTTCCACAGTAAGATTTCAAGGATTTGTTTTGGTTTTGTCAAAACAATATTTTTTAGTGAAGAAAAAATTCACAAGAACCTTCCAGGGAGTAGAAGAATAGTAATCTATTTGCCCTGTATCCCCACCATAAATGACTTCCATAATTTGTCTTGAAAAAAATCAGAGAATTCTCTGGGTAGTGCATTCAAAGGCAGTTATTTACAAATATATACCACCAGAAGATCATCAAAGGGAAATGGGAGCAGCTAATGATTCTTTATTATTTCACATATTTGAATTTTTCTTGCATATGTTTATTCAAACATTGTTTTGTGTATTTCTGTAACAAAGAATCCCAGGCCATTGCCACATACATTCTCTGAGGTAGTATTTATGTGTCATATCTAAATCACACACTTCGAAGCTTAGCATTAATAAGGTTTAGAACCTTGATCTCTTTGGGGAATAATAGGATATTAAAATCTACCACTAGATGTGCCTAAGACAATCGAGAGTTATCTGTGAGAGATAATATAAGCACTGGCAAGAGAAAACTGGTCTCTATTTACAATGTGAAACACATTGAATGAACTGTTTTAAGGACTGATAAGAACAGATGTTTATGTTTGCATTCTATTTATGTAGATATTTATAAATTATTACAAAAGAAAATGCTTTCTCTTCCCATCCCTAGACAAGAATAAAGAAATGTTAAGGACAAAACTGGAAGGTCACAGAACCCAAAAAAGAAATAAGAGGGTTCAATCCTAAGGCCTAAATCAAAGCTCTGGAGTGATTTTAAAATGTTTTTTAAATGTTTTTTTAAAAATGATTTAATATAGTGAGTTGAGATACATTACATTAGATATAATTAGACCTAGACAGGAAAGGTGGTTCTGAGAAGCTAATGAAATATCATTAAGGTTGAATATAAGATTGTTGATTAGGATAAAGCTAATCCTGATTAGGATAAACAAGATAGGAGCTAGAGATCTTATTTTTCCTCTTATTTATATATTTATTTTATGAGTGAAGAAGGGTGTGCTATCTTGCTTTTATAGGAATGAGAAAATAAAAGATTATCATTTCTATTTTTTATTGAAATATTCTATCATGACAATAATGCCTTTTCCACTTTATTTTTGAGAAAGACATTTGCCTTGAGATGTATCTATATTAAGGTAAAAGATATGAATAGAAATTGAATTTACTTGCTAAATATTTTGCCTCCACAGTAAAGAAAAACCGTGAGGCCTCAAGCAGGCTGGCTGTGCCTTCCCTACCAAATCTCACCGCACACCACGGCCTTTCTTGCATTCTTTTGCTCCAGCCACTATGGAACTGTCAGTCCTTCCCTCCCACTGACATTTACTATTTAATATCTAATCATGGCTCAAATCTCTACTCCATCTTGATTCCTAGGGGAATACTTGTTGAACCTCTCTGACTAGATCAAATCAACACAAGTTCTCCCAACACTCTGGACTTCTCCTTTATGGCATTCTTCACAGGTACAATCTTATTATTATCAGTGCAGATATCTAATTGCCTTCCATCTTTCTCAACACCTCTAGCAAGTTTTGCTCACGAAGATTTCCCAAAAAACTTTTTGTGGGTCCTAATGCATGAAAGGCACTCAATAAACATCTGACAATTAAATGAATAAACGAATGATTTTCCTTTGTATTGAATGACTGATGTTGTGTAGACAAGTAATCAAATTAATCATTAGTTCTAAATTTGAGATAAATGAAGATTGCTGCAGTATTCTCTCTGAAAAAAAAATTGATATATACTTGAAACCTCTTCTCCAGGAATAAATATCTCTACTCTTTGAACACATCAATATTAGTCACAACAATAATTTCAAATACAGTCATGCAAAAACAACAGACATTTCTGGATCACCTCTAGTTCCTTTAGTCATCTTCAGGGTTCATTTGTAAGTGTCAATAGATCATAACATTAATATTTTGTGAACTATTAAATGGCAATACATTTAAATATATGTTGCAACCATGTCAGTCATTCATTATGATGGTAGAGAACTAAAGTAAACCCTGTGTGTGTGTGTGTGTGTGTCTGTGTGTACCTATATATATGAAGGCACCTAGACCTTGAAATTTAGAGAGTGCTTTAGACATATCAGGACCAAAATTCCCACTGAAGCACATAAATTCATAAAGCATTTCATATTCTTTAATTGCTCCTTACTTGATACTTCTAGAAGAGATCATTTATTCCCTAATTTTACTTCATGTTTTTTGCTGGCACTAAAGCTATAATTAGATATACTGTTAGTCTCTTTCCTTATCTGATAGCAACCTTAGGAACAGGAACCAATTACCATTTCCAATAATCTACCCCACCAACAACCAAGTGCAGTGCTTTGGTAGCTGAAACACAATATATGTATTTTGAATGGAAGAGAGGAGAAAAAATAAAGAGGGAAAAAGGAAGGAAGAAAAAAAGACATAGAAAAGGTGGACTTTCCATTGATGACACCATTTTGCTTGGATCAGGCCATTAGATAATATCAATTATTTGCAACACTATTTTCCAAAAAATCCAACAATTTTTAGGTTTCATCACAATATGCAATCACATGCTGATTAGATTTTCACTCTCTCACTTTCTTCCTAAATTATCTGGCTGAAATACTAATACATGGAGAAACAGCCAAAAAGCTGTATTTCTCAAAAGACAAAAAGAAATAAAAGAGGCAAATAAAACTCAGAGTTGAAAAAATATCTATTTGGACATAGGCTTCTGCTATCCTCTAGTGCCTCCACTTGTACCAGAATGGAAGTTGGGACCAGTCAGTTCTATCACGCCTCTCATGCTTGCCATTCTTCACCACTACTCAAAAAATAAGCCCTGTTTTCTGTCTTTGAACTTACTCTTACCCCAGTACTACTCCCAACTCACCTTCCCTTTGATATCTCCCTAGCCCTTTCCTCTGATATAGAGGCTACTTATTCTTCCTCTCTCCACTCACATGGAGAAGACAGTCTTCATGTCTCTCATTGCTTTTCCCAAACCACCACTCCTTCACATAATTCTAAAACATGTCCCTTGAGACTCATCCTGAATCTCTCTGTGTGGCTCATTCCTCTTGGATTTTTCTGACTTACTGGTTGAGGAATTTCACCTGGTTCAGGATCATCTCCAGACAGCTCTGGATAATTCCAAAGTGTGTGAGAGTGACTCTTCCCATATTCTAGTTCCTCGACCTATACCATTCTACAACACACTCATATAATAATATTCTTGCCATATCTAGGAGGTGAATATCAACTTCCATGTTCCACTCTCTGCACACAAGCTCTGATTCTCTGAGAGTGCTCTCTCCCATTGTTAATGCATATACTCTTCATAGACATGTTTTGAACACTTCTTATACCTGCTTCTGACTTCCTGTTTTCTTCATTCCACATGATCCCTTGACACTAGTCTGACTCTTAACTGAATATAGTATTTTACATGTTATAAACAAATATACAAAAGAAAACCTTTATATAACATTTCCCTTTGACTATGATCTTGTTCTCGTCTTCATAGTCAATATCTTGTCACCATGATCTACCTTTTCTATAATTATTCAACCTAAATTTATTCTTGAACTCACTACAATATGTATTTTGTTCTTCAGAATTGGCCCCTCTTCCACAGTTACCTATCTTAGAACACACCACTTTTTAACATTGAGCAAAAGTCAGCAGTTACCTGTGTTCTCCCTTCTTTCCTATTAGTTACCTAGTTCTGCTGATGCAGTATGATGTATCAAAACATTCAGTGAACTTACTCTATGTGCCAGGCCTTGAGCTAAATGCTTTATAATTAAAATCCTTACAAAAATCCTATGAAGTATATGTTACTATTATTATTCTCATTATAAAGCCATGGACAGTATAAATAGAGTTTATAGGCTAGACAAAGCTCTTTCTCTTTAACATCTCTTGGGCCCATCTTTTCCTCTCTTTTCTCACTGTCACTGACTTTTGCCAGTTTATCATATAACTTACTCTTCTCACTGCTTTCCTGACTACATTTTATGTCTCCCATTAATGTTCAATACTACTGCAGGAGAAACCCTAAATTTCACAGAGGATCATGTCCTCCTTGCTTAACCACCTCCACAGGTGCCACTTAACTATCAAACCAAAGCTCAGTAGTCATACTTATCACACACACTTGTGTTGTGTGTGAACAAACATAAGTTAGTTCACAGTCTTCCCTTTACATGCCTCCCTGACCTCACCTAATGCTGCTTCTTCCTGCCCTCATACTCAAATATGATTACGTATTGCTCCCTAACAGTGTTATGATACTGCCATAGTTAATCTAAAAAGCTTTCGGGATGCCTGGTGTAGATGCCCTTCCCACTATTGTGACTTGTTGCATTGTACTCACATCAGAAAGTAACACAGCTCTCTCTCACACTCAACTCTGAACTCCTGTAGGGCTAGCAGGACTGTGGTTTTCTGAACTTTGAACCACCAGTTCTACTCATAGTGCCTGTCAATTTAGAAGAACTCATACATCTAACTCTCAATCTCTTCTCTCCTGTTTAGCTGTCCTGATTTGAACTCACACATCAAAGGGATATTTTTAAAAATCTATCATGTAGTTAAGGAAAATTTCTTTTTATCATTTTCCAAGTGCAACAAATGATGTTTTGATAAGTTAACACTCCTAATGAAGGTAGCATCTATGAATTTAGAATAAAACAGATACCATTTGCTTGTTTTGATGGGCAAGTCATATAATTGCCCGCAATTATGCTGTATGTGTGTAGATATTTCTGAACTTGTACCATTTCCTGCATTTCAAAGTTGTAAAGGGGTGTGTGTGTGTGTGTGTGTGTATAAAAGTTTTAAAGGTATATAGATATTTTTTATTTAAAATGTCCAACAGATATGGGGATACTTTTATGTTAAATATTTTTTAAGTATATGCAAAACATTTCAGAGCAAAAACAAATGTCTAAATGTCTCGAGATCTAACAGAAAACAATGAATAAATTGAATGGTGCCACACTCTTCTCACAAAAGCTACTAAACATTGCTTTATAACACCCTGCTCTTCGAAGTGATCTCCTCTTCTACCATTATTTGGTTTAACATACATATTCCTACAACTTTCATACATGTATTCATACATTAAAAAAGTAGTTAAATACTATAACTAATCACTTTCAGAATTCTTCATGTGTTTAGTAAAATATGTCCAGTGAACACCATCATTTTCCCACAAAAAATATCCCTAAAAGACATCTGACATTATTTTCCCCAACTATAATTATCAATACTTTGAATATAACCACAGCCTATTTCTACCAGTAATCTTCAATCCAATTTTGTTCTAACTTGTTCATGTAATCTAGTAGCTCCTGTCTCCAAGGCAGCTAAATTAATGCTAGAATTCTCTTTTTGAGAATAGTATGTTCTAAAATTGCTTTTAATTTAATAATTACAGAGGGATCTCTAATGTTCTTGTTTCATGCTTTTTTAGTTAGATACAAATTAAATGAACAATAAAACATTCAAACACAGAGCCCCAGTTACTTATTTTACATAGCATATACACCTTAAGCCCTGAAGCAAAGATTGTTTACTCTGACCATGACTCATACAGCAACTTTCCATAATTCCTTGTTCTTCACAGTTGTATAGAATTGGCAAGCTGCTTTTCCGTGCCCCCATACCCTCACTAAAATAAATTGACTCTCAGAGTTTCCTGGAAAGGCTATAACGTTATTTTCCAATCTGAAAACAATTAATAAAGTACTCAGCAGTGAGTCCCAAATAATACAAGACAACATGACCTTGGCAGAACATACATTTCATTGAGCAGGAATGGACTTTTCTTTCAAAACTCCCCAGATTAAACTCAGTAATACTGAAATCCTTCTTGAGCTCTACATTGAAGACTAACCCTAGTGCCTAGATTTCATTTCCTTTTGCTTTGAACTCTTCACATCTTTATCTCAATACCAAACCTATTGTTATGGCCACAGGACACAAGTTTGGGTTGTATTTAGGAAGGAAAACTGAATGATATGCCAGGCGTCAGCCATTTTTAGAATGGTCTGAAAATACTATTCTGTAAAAACTAGCCATTTCTACACTGACTCCACACCCCCATAACCTTCACTCCCTCTCCCATCCCCCATAACTAGCTCTCAAAATGAGAAAAAAAAATCAACAAGAGAGTTACTATCAATCAATGAGTTTCAACAGCCATGATTTCCTAGACCTATAAAAAGAAACGGAGTAGCTCAACTTGTTCACTATATTCAAAAAGCTTAAAACCAGAAGGAAAGTCATAAGCAAGTAAAAGCGCCCAAAAAAATTGTAAGGGATGACTTCACAGAGAAAGTGGATTTTGAATTCAGACTTGAAGTTTGGTTAGAATTCAGAAAAACAGGGCCTCCCTGGTGGCACAAGAGGTTAAGCACCGTACTATGAAGCAATCCGCAGCCTCTGCAGCATGAGTTCAATCCCTGGCCAGCCAGAAAGAAACCCACATGGCGAAGCAGACCTCTCCTGTCTCACCCACTACTCCCCTCAGCAGTGTATTTCAGTCAGTCTGCCTGTTCTGCTTCCCATTCTGTCTCTGGTGAATCCTCTCACCCCAGTATCTCTGGCCCATACCCCAGCTCTTGTATGCATAAATAAATAAATCTTAAAAAAAAAAAAGAATTCAGATAAACAGAAGGAAGGTTATTTCTTCCTGTTAAAAAGCCAGTTAACACTTATTAAGCATTTACTATGGGACTGTACCACACTAAGCACTTTGTATGCGTAACATTACATAATATTTCAGCCCTGTGAGGTTGGTACTCTTACCCCATTTTGTAGATAAGAAAATAGAAAGGTTAGATAGCTTGGGTAATTTTTTGTTGTTGTTGTTGTTGTTGTTTTTTAAAGATTTATTTATTTATTTATACAAGCACTGGGTAGAGCCAGAAGTGCGGAAGGGTGAGAGAATTCACCAGAGCCGGGAACAGAACAGGCAGATGGACCGAAATACAGTGCTGAGGGGAGTAGTGGGTGGCAGGAGAGGTCTGCGCGCCATGTGGGACCCTCGCTGGTGGCCGGGGATTGAACCAGCGCTGCAGAGGCTATGGGCAGCTTCTCAACCCAGCACTCAACCGCTGCTTGAGTAATTTGTTCAAGATCATCCAGCAGGATTAACTCCTAAGATCTCTGAATCCAGATGCCACTTGAACTACTATGGAACACATATATTTACTTACTGGGGGACAATGAGTATAATGTTTTAACTCATGATGGAGGCTGCATGGAGTAGATACTAAAATAAGTTTGACATCTCACCTTAGAAATAGAAAAGGACTGAATTTGGGATATGGAGCCAAGGAAGTTTGTAAGCAAAACAGCAGTGTTGCAAGAAAGCTTGGAGTTGGGGAAACACGCAGAAGCACAGGCTAGTTTGATGAGGATGGGTAAATATTTGTTTGATCAGGCCTTTGGTAGTTGTATTGGTAAGTTTTGTTGCTGTAAAAACTCCCAAATGTGAGGGTTTTACAAAAACAAATGTTTACTTCTCACTCAGGTTTTATGTCTGCTGAGGACAGCAGTGAGTTGTGACTTTTCTCCATCTCTTCATTCCAGGATCCAGGTTGAAGGAAAGCCCCTATTTGGATATGCTATTCTTATGGTACAAGGAAAAGGGCCAGATTGCTGACAAAGATATGTAATGACTCATAAAACATTTGCTCATTTACAATTGTCAAAAGCAAGTCACACAGCCAAGCTTCAACTGGACATGGATGGGGTACATACTCCTCTACAGGAGGCCTGCAAGTCATGTGATAGTATGGAGGGGTATATAATCCTCTTATAAGAAAGGGGGGTGAATTGTGGGAACAATAATACAATCTACCAGAGGAAGCCTGTGCTTTTTACAGATGCTGTCACTATAAATTAAAGCAACAGACCGAAATGAGTAAACTTCATAGAAGGGGTTGAAATTTCTACCCGATCTAGGCCTCTGTCCTAAGGAGAACAACTGCTGTTTTATTTCCATATTTTCTGATGTAAAAGCTTTATACTATATGATTTTATCATCCTGTACTCAAAATCTGTCAAATACTGAAACAGTTTATACAAATTGATGGGGTAGATATGAATCCTTTATACTGTTTCATTAAAATTAAAATGAAATTAGAAAAGTAAATAGAAAAAGGACCCAGTTAATGTGTGTTCTATCTACCTCTTGATTTTCTATCTTAGATGGCATGACAATTAGGACAATTTTACCTGCTTACTCTTTGTGAGTGCTGACTTAACAAAATATTCCAATTTCATACAAAATATATGTGTTATAAATGAGCACAACTAAGCATAAACTAATCTAAATACATTTTAGTGCTAAAAGATAAGGTAACCCCCAAATACGCAAGCCATTAAACCAAATAAAAATGACATGTTGCTATTCTTAGAAGGAATAATTTCAAAGGCTTTTAGTGGAAGTTTTTAAACCTATAAAGCTAAAATCTGATTCTTAGTTTTATATTGTCTGGTTTTCTTATTCAAGTCTCTTGTCCCAACTGTTCATTTATAGATTCCAGGGTCATTTCAAAAGGTCACTATTTTTCTGCTCCAAAGCCTAATTTTTTTTATCTCTTTCTTAGCTCCCATCAAGCCATCCTGTTTGGATTCTGAGATATTGATGTATGTCTCTGCAAATCTAACAACATGAAGTCAATGTATGTTTTTCATATAAGATGCTCAATATTGCTTTTACCTTGGCAAGGAGGGAAAAGAATGGTTAATGCTTCATAGCAAAATAGATGTCCAGTCACATCATCTTTCACCTTCCCCATTTTTTAAATAAGACAAATATTTATTAGCCCTGGGGAAAGGAATGAATACAATGCTGAAAATTCTAACATTAGGAGAGGAAGTTGTCTCACTTCCCATGTTCTAAAATGTCATTTCCTAAATACTGTGGAATGTTATTAGAATGTCAGCAATGTGAGAAGGCTTAGACCTTATTGTATATAATGACCTACAAAACATAGTCACCTTTATAAAAAGAATATTGACAATTCACATTTAGAATATATCGTATTTGCTTTCTAATGGTCTTTATCTAAATTGACAATCAAAATGCTGCTGTAAATTTTCAAATCATTTTAAACATCTCATTTATGTGGCAATGTCAACAACTTATTCTAAGGCTACTTTCAAAAGAGTAACTCAGAGAGTCTCATGAGCTGCATCTTATTGGTGAAATGCTGGAATGCTGGGTTCAATCATAGACATGAACTTTGAAGCACTAGGAGAATGTGAATAGAATCCCATCTCTTCATGCTGCAATTACTGCTCTCAGGAGATCAATAAATGTATTTCTCACAGTTTTGTGCAGCAGCATAACTATAATATATAGTGTTTACTGTTTTGCTACATTTGTAAAACCTATTTAAAATCTAACCAATCTCAATCTTAAAAAATCATAAACTATTCAATCATGAAATCCAATCATGAAATCATAAACTATCCAAGAAAGCATTCTGAAAAGTGGAAAATTGGTAAATATAAAACCTGTCATTATAACATCATGAGTTTATTTGCATAAGCACAGAAATGGTGTTAATCTTAACTTTTACACACACATAGGGTGCTCAAGGAATAATTTTCTAAAAATAGCATGGCATACAATAGATAGGGCTTTTCAAACACAATGTGAGATTTTAGTAAAATAAATATAAGAGAAAAAAATCTCTCAAATAAAATGAATGGCTATTTGTGGAAAGTGAGACATAGGAAAGAAATTTCTTAAAAGGAAATATGAAGTATAAAACATCTTGATCTTATTTAAATCTCTGTACAATCTGTGAATTGTTTTAAATTCACCAAAATTATTGGCAGCAGAAAAAAAAGACTAGAAGGAAATGTTATACATAAGAATGTTAGCTATTCTTATCATTCAATGATAAGATAGCTGTGATTTATTTATGGTTTTGTTTAGCTTACAGGTTTTCTTCAATGAATATCTGTTTTTACTAGCATCAAGAAGAATTAAGAATCATTTAAAACATAAAAAGAACTAACCCTTTGTTATCAGGAAATGATTCAATCTTTATAAATTCTATGTGGAAAGGCTTGTCTTTGACCTCAAATTTCAAAGTGTGCTGAGGGCTCACATTATCAGGCTATCATTTCAGTGCTTTGGGGGTTATTGCTTGCATCTAAGTCCTAGTAGGTGACATTCACTTCGATAGGAATGTTTTCTCTCTGGCCCAAAAGCATCTTCCTTTCTTTCCCTGAACCATTGTAAAAATTATTACAAAAATGTCTTGGAAAATAAAATCAATGCTGATACCCAAAACTCCATTGCATTAACAGGTTTTCATCAACTCCTACAAGTAATGCATTATATTGCTTTTCTTTTCCATAATAGCAACATGAGGTAATTTCCCATTATATCCTTCTTATAGTTGAAAAAAATCCTTCATTTTCTAAATGTTGAACAATAAGCTGCTTACTGATATTCTCATCTGGGATCTTATTTCTAATTTCAATTTTAGGATGGTTTTGAAGTAAATTAAATGGGCCTATGCAGCAAGATCTTCTCAAAACCCAAGTTTAAAATGAGATGAAATCTTCAATTAAACATGTTAAATTGTGATAACTTTATCTAATGAGGACAGGAAGAGACAGTTGCGAGTTGCAGACTTTGTTTACAAACAGAAAGAGAGGAACCCTGCAGATAAGAATAATAAATTTCCAGGTATCACACAGAAGGAACCATATTCACATTGCTATTAGGAAGCAGTTTTACTTCCTCTCACATTGAAGTCATTCCAAACTAATAGTTTGATTAGTCAAAGTAATAAGACAGAGTATTACTATTTACAAAGGACATAATATCAAGTCACTAAAGTTTAGTTGTGTTTAAAAATATAGGGCCTAAAATTTCCAGTTTCCTGACAAAGTAAGAGTCACATGCAACTAAGTGCCCTGAGAATATGTCATATCCTTACTTATATGTTCTCTGATTAGAAACAAGGCATAGAGTTGTCCTTTCATATTTACAGAAGAAGCCCATTTACACCTGAGCACTGAGAACTATGGGACTAGTTTAAGGGTTTTCTTCTATGAGGTCTTGGGGAAAAAAATATGCTGAATGGTTTTCACATTAAAAAACAAAATCACTGGCTCTTTCTCATTTCTTTCTCTCTTCTTCATAAGAAAATAGCACTTAGCAAATTACATAGTTATACTGTGTTATGATGCATGATGTTTTTATAGTAATGTGACAAGTCTAAATGACAAAACGTTGGCTAAATACCAAAAATGTAAAGTAGTTTAAATCCTTTTCCAAAGGAAAAAAAGGCCATTATCAATTCCTTTAGCAAATTTCTTTGCTGTAAAATGGCAGCCAACCAACTTAACAGCAAATCTCCACAAAGTTTGTGATTATGACTAAACAAAAGGTTTTAGGTATCGGCGATTTTGTTTATGAATTGTTCACTACCCATAGCTCCTTCCTTCTTGGCTCAGAGAGGTAAAATTGTGAACCTTGAAATTGCCTTATTTCTCTTTTGTTCCTAAAGAAAGAATAATAAAAGATTCCCTTTCCAAACCACACATCCCTCCCTCTTCTCCGTGAGCTCTGACTGCAACTGTCTGGATGTTTTTGTTTAGGAGAGAGTTTATTTATAAAATCATGGGTAGCAAAGTTCTGACATTAATTTTTACTTTGTTTGCCTCAACTCAAATATTTTAATAAAGTGTTTATTTGATTCTAACTTCTCACAGATACTGCTACTCTGATAGAATGGATGACACACAGGACTGTGAAATTCTCAAGAGAAATGAGCTTCCTTCAAATTTAGAAAGAAAAAAACACTTTGGGAGGGGCGTCTATTCCTATTTCGCTGGGAACAAAAGAGTGGGGGAAGAAGAAAGAAAGGAATGGAGGAAATATATATTGTGTTTTAAATATATATTTAAGGAAATATATATTGTGTTTTGAGGAAATATATATTGTGTTATATGCATCCAAACCTCGTCATATAAATGGACTATTTTACCTCTTTTTAAAAGGCAAAAATCAAAAAGAAAATTCCTTTTATTCCCTGATTTTTTCCCATTTTGTTAATTTCCCGTGGTCCTGGTTGAAATTATTTCCTGAAATCATTCACCCAGCCCTAATTCTAATAGAAGACTTCAGAGCAGTTTGTGTCTAATAACAGCTCTGTGGAGGCCCTTGAAATTCTAATAAAGACCCATCAACCTATCAGAAGAACATGTAATTTTATGTTCATTACCTCTTGGTGCCTGGCTGTAGAATTTGGATGGTTGCACCTCAATTAAAAGTTGAATTGAAGTTAATATCATTTAAATAAAAACTTCAATAAAAAGTTAAGATTCTATTCTTAATAGCATTAATACCCTCTAATGACCGCTATGGTCATTACCACCAGATAACTGACCTCTCTGACCCTTTCCTCACTGAGAAACCTTCTTGTAACACAGTCAATTATTTA
Organism: Talpa europaea; assembly: GCF_964194135.1. Lineage (NCBI taxonomy): Eukaryota > Metazoa > Chordata > Mammalia > Eulipotyphla > Talpidae > Talpa > Talpa europaea. Next base: position 69,417,297 of record NC_140075.1, on the reverse strand, counting down.
GCAGTAATGAGCACTCTATGGGAGATTATTGTGTAACCAAGCACCTTGACTTACCATTCTCTGTTATCTCCATTCTTCCACAAATGTTGCATTTTCCATTACAGGTTTTTCTGTTTCTATAAGAGAAAGCTGCCCAGGCTCCACACCAACCCCCTACCCTCACCTCCCTTTGCCCTGGTTTACCATGTAATTGGTAAAAAGTTTAAATGTAATTAAAATGGTGTAAATTAGAGGAGGCCTACTATTCCTGAGCAGTGACTGCTGCCTCTTAAGGACGTTAATCTCCACCATTTGAGACCACTCTAAAGAACAAAATAAATTTAAAAGAAGGCTTAAAAAAGAAGTTAAATGTGACTTTCTCAGTCTCTTTCCAACTGGGCTTTGCATATGGTGTTAAACTGGGAAGTATGTAAGACAAAAAGAACTCTAAAAGGGTGATTTTAATGAGACCTCCAAAAATCCTTTAAGAACTTCATTTCCTGTTTTCCTTTTTGGAGATTGCTATTAATGGGAAGGGAAGAAGGGCCAGACAAGTAGTGCCAGACAAGAAAGGGAAGGGACACTAACCCAATTTTCTGTTACAATAATTTACTAGTCAGCACAGTCCCTGAGAACATTGGGAACTTCTCTTTCCATAATGCAAGTTATTTAAGGTACACTATTTAAGGAAAAAGAATAAACCCCTTACAATGTTCTTTTTATATACTGGTTAACAGTAATTCCAATATTTATGGCAACTCAAATTTATAATCTGGGAAAACAAAATAATACCAAATACTGATTAACAAATACCTAATTTTCTTACAAACCAAATTCGGCTGCAAATTCAAGTAAAGCAGTGCTGATATAAGAGATACCCAAGTTCAAAGTTCATTTATTTTGTTTCTTTGACTTTCACATTGAGTTTTTACTGCAGTAGGAGATTACTCAAAGCATGAAGGCCAGATCATCTCTGATTTCTCAGAGGACAGATACAAGATGAACTGACCACCTGACAGTACTTTCAGATGTAAGCAAAAGAATATATTAACAAGGACTTTTCTACTAACATAATGTGTTGCTCTGAGGAGATACATAATCTATTTTTAAGTCTCTCGGATATGCTTTCGGTCTATATTTATGTCCATAAAGCCTGAACAAAGGCAGGAAGATTGAATAAAACTCCTCTTGATATCAATATAGCAGTGAAGTGATTCTCTATTATTTCAAGATTAAAAAAGGAAAAGGAAATACTGTTCATTCAGTTGCCAATAAAGCAGTACCTATTACAAACTATGCAAGGCATCTGTAAGAAAACACAATGAAAGCAGTATATTGTTCCAGTCCTCAAGGAGTTTATATTCTAGTGAACAACAATGAAGCAGAATAAAATATATGAGAACTCACACAGAAGCAAAGTGCTGAAGGAATGTAGCAGATGGGATTAATTTTGACAGGAAGCATTAAGAAGAACCTAATGGATGAAGCAGTGTATGAGCTGGGTTTTGAAACAGTAGATAATGAATGGGTAGAAAACTGACAAGGCAGCACACCCTGCCCTGAGGGAGAGGCTGGGACCTGTGGCCGGCCCACTGTGGTGTTGGGGAAGTAGGGCTGAGCTATAGGTTGTGTCATGAGACTAAGGGCCAATGAACCTGAGTTTGATGTGATCCAATATGCATTTTAGGGTGATGACAATGGAGGTAATCAGAAAATAGAAATTAAACTGAAGCTGAGAGTCAATTAAAAGCCAGTGACATTACTTAGCCCCAGCACTCCATAATGGAAGCACTTGGAGTAGAGTAGGATCTGCTAACACTAATTAGAGAACTATAGACAAACAAATCAGGAAACCCTTAGCACCGTATCAGTAAAGTGCAAATTATTTGCAACTCACTGATCCTATGTATGGGAAAGCAGATTTCAAGATCAGTCTGCAACCCTAACTAGTTGGAATGAGGCTTAGACCAAGTGTAGTGATTAGTATAGGAGATGAGACATAAGAGAAAAACATCTTTATCGCTCAACCAAATGCTAGCATTTTCACTGATTTGCACATAAAATCATCCACAAACAAAGATGGACAAACAAATCAAGTTGGACATATATCTGGTATTATAGTGGGCTTTCCATTTAGTCCTTATTGGTCTCAGTACCTATTAGAATAATGCCAGGCCCAAGTGGAGTCAACCAAACAGCACCTGAAATGACCCCTGAAGGGCTGGTAAAATATAATCCCTTTGGCTTAAATAGTCTTTAACTCAGGTCTTGCAGCAAATGCCAGGAGGAAGAACACATAGCTGGTACTCAGGTATGACTACGAGTGAGATTTGTATAGACCAAAAAGAAAACTGTCAAGCAAACATTTTTACTAGATTGAAAGAAAACGGAGCAAGAGGGTTTTTTATTTGTATAAAATATATTGTTCTTCCAGGCTGCAGTGAAATAGTTTCTATTTAATTGCACAGAAATCCTAAGAAGGTTACAGCAGTGAAACATTAAAATTCTAAGGGCAACTAATAACATTAAAACTTTATAGCCCCAGATAGAATAATTTAGACAAAAACAACATGAACATATGTTTTGTGTAATAATAACAAACATTTATAGCTGTCAAGAGAGAAAAACACAGGTTTATGCACACCTTAATGGTGTGCATGGGTGAGCATGAGTATATTTAAAACATAATATATTACAAAAATGACAGCAGGCATGGCTCTTCTGGGTACTATGTTAAATCAATGAATAAATTACCAAAAGTGAGCTGTGGCTGTTTGGATGTGTAATTGAGCTTAACGTATGTAGTGTTATTTCAAAAGAAACTGTTCAAGGAGTTTCGAGCCCAATCCGCTCTGCATCTATCCTAGGGAGTTTACAAATAGCAATAAATGAAACTGTTTCACAGTAGGAAGGAAGTTTAGTTATACACATTACTTAAATGGAGGAAAAGTTAATTTTAATATGCTTTGCAGGAATTGAAAACAAACTTATAATAATTTGCTTATGTTCACCAAACTGGAAATTGAAATGTTAATTTTTGAATTTAAATTTATTTTAATTATTCACTGTATGACTCACAAAATCACTAGAAATTATCTGTTCAACTTAAAACAAATACATACACAACCCTTCATAAATATATGTTTATTATTCTACTTGTTTTAATTACACCATTTGAATGCCACAATTTTTAAAAAAAATTATAGGGCTACAGAATATGAAATAAATTTTAAGCTTGTTTGTGCCAACAAGTTAATGGCAATTGGTAATAACTATGCTGCAGACAAAGCCATTAATGTGATTTTTAGAATAAAAATAACTTCTCATAATTTTCTTTCTAATTATAAGGTTGTTTGTCTTACTTAGTACTCTACCACAGTGTTATGAAACAGAAAAAGAGGTATTTTTTTTTTTCCTTGCCTATTTTTTCCTGGCCTAATCATCTCATTTTTTTTTTATAATATGTAAAACGCTGTGTCCTTTTTGCGCAGAAAAAGTAGAACAAAGTTTCCTAAGAATTAAATCCTGAACCACTTGAATTATATATCTTCCCAAGTAGCCAAATGGGGCACTCAACAACTGTAATTTCTTTTTAGGAGATGGTGACTTTAAGCAATTTAAAAAGTTATGATGGGCTTAGGTAACAACCATGCTGACTCTTTATTTTTCATATCTTTCCTGTTAGTAGGATCAGTCTATCATGGCAGATGCAGAATTCAGGAAATCAAATGTTTTACAAAATAGAGACTATTTTTCTTGAGCAGCATATTTTCATCTGTTTTATTAGACCACTGCTTAGCTGTCATTTACAACCCCCTATTCCAAAGGGCATCTTCCAATGCTCTCTGCAATTGTGTGGGACCTTGGATTCATAAACCCAAAGGCTTGCTTTTCAAGAAAGGTGAATTACTTCTTGATGTACTGAAAATAACTAAAATAAGCTCATCTTAACAAACATCTTTTTATTCAAAATCATAATACAATAGATAGGAAGCCATCCCTCTGTGTTTTCAGCACCACTCTTGCTCGTGTTGCCACTATTAACTATTAACTTTGTCATTCTACTGTTCTCTCCCAAATTGCCAAGCCAATTTACTGATACTGCCAAACCTTAATCGCCCAAAATTTCAATGCTTCTAAGATTAATGGTCAAAACAGGAAGATACAGACAGACAGGGAGAACACTTGCTCAGTGCTTGTAATGAGACAAAGATATGAAAATTATTATGATAAGAAATACTGCTTCATGGGCTGGGAGTTTAAAGACCTGGCCATATAAAGTAAAATAGGTAGAGCTACTTGGAAAAAGCTCCCCTATCTTATTCTCTTTTAGTCTCCTCTGCCTGCTACCTGGTCACAGCTCTCTTATCTCTAGAGAGGTATTGCTGGTTGTTAACCAGAAAGTAACAAATATTTTGCAGCAAGGACTTGACTAACTCTACGTGGGCATGGCCTTAAGAGCCAAGCCTTTCCCTGATTTCACTATTTTAAACAGCCCATTTTCCTATCTGGGTTTAAACTTAGTTCTACAGAATTAACAAATGATTGGGGAAATGTGGGGAACAAAAAAAGATCAGTAACTGTTAGTGTAAAATTACTACCCAATTGGCATATTTCAAATGTTACCCTATGAATGCCAGACCAACCAAGAGTAATAATGAACAGAGTCATAGACGCAATTTGCTATAGAGCTCTAGATACATGTTAGTAAAATCTTAACTTCAAAGACCCTTGATTAGGTATCATCATATTTCTAAGAACAATAACAAATATTTAAATCACAATTCAAGAGTTCAGTTCCCTATCTGTTAAATTTCAGAAGCTACTGTAATGCTAGAGTTAAAAAATAATGATCTCATGATATAAAAAATAAATAAAACATGCAGAAAAAAAACAAAAACAAAAAAAATAAAATGTTACACTTTAGTTAAAAAAAATGATCTTGCATTCTGACTCTGGGGGGTTTATTGGGCCAACATTATTGCACTCAGGAGGAATACAAAGAATTACAGGCTGTTATGTGGCATGGCCCGTGCTGATTTTTCTGGCACCTTCACATCTCTTGCCACCATCACCATCCTGGTAGCACTCAAGGACCCTGTGGAGCATCCAGCTCTGAGTATTGGTGTGGCAGTATTTGTTTCTGGGTGCTGTGCTCCGCCTTTGTTCCATGTCCCGGTCAAAGTTCTGCTTTGTTATCCTGATCACATCGCCCACCTCCCAACCACAGTGCACAAGAACAAGGAGTCAGACTCTTACCCTGGCAACAGCTACAAGAGTTTAGGAATACATGAAGTGTCTCTCGTCTTCATAGCAACCACATATGAATTAGTCAATCATCTAACTCAGAAAATACTTTCATATATATTTCCAATCTCTTCAACAACACTGCAAAGGAGAGCAGTAGCATTATCATTTCTCATTTTCAGATAACAAGACAGATGCAAGAGAAGGAATTCTCTGACTTTCCTAGGTATACACCTTCCATTTGCCTATGACTTATGAATATATGGACTTATTTCCAATCATCTAATTCAGTAGTATATCTATTTGTTTCTATCACTATTTCTAGTTTCAAAGTCAGTTCCTCCTCAGTTATGAAAAAAATTGGTAACACTAGTTGAAAAAAACCTTTTCTTTTTTTTCCCCTTCCAAAGCATGTCTCACTATATTAACACTACTATATTTTAGGATATAATTTTATTATAGTTTCCTTAAAATATAAGCTTTACCAAATTGATATACATTTTCCTTATCAACTCTACTCAAAGATAGTAACAAAATTATGAAGCACTAAAGTAAGATGAAATAGTAGAAACTAAGTAATTGTATAGTGCTACCTCTTAGCTCCACCAACTTTTGTAACTATTTTTAAATTTAATGAAATTCTCAAAGACATTCTATTTAGGAATTATAGTCTTATAGCAATTATAGCAAACAGGAAAAGAAATACAAAAAGAGATACACTTTATTGAAATTACACATTTGATTGTCCTCACTGGAAGCCCAATGATAATTATTTAAATTAAGATTAAGTGTTTAAAAATTATAGTATTATAAACTATCACAGTTTGCATTAATTCACAGCTGGTATGCCTAGGAGATCAATAAGCTAACTCCTAAATAACCCTGTTTTACTTTAAATGTCAAAAAGCCAAATTTCCACATGCAGGATAGGTTGCTTTGGTTTTCCTTTTTTATTACAAAATATAAAGCTATAAAACATTGTGCATTAAAAGATACTTTGGGGGCATCTCCGGTGGCGCAGTGGTTGAACGCTGGGCTGTGAAGCTGCCTGCAGCTTCTGCAGCGCTGGTTCAATCCCTGGCTGCTGGGCGAGGGTCCCACATGGTGCGCAGACCTCTCCTGCCGTGCCCACTGCTCCCCTCAGTAGTGTACTTCAGTCCTTCTGCCTGCTCTGCTCCCTGCTCTGGCTCTGGTGAATTCTTTCACCTTTCCGCGCTTCTGAATGTACCCAGTGCTTATATAAATAAATAAATAAATAAATAAATCTTTAAAAAAAAAAAAAAGATACTTTGCCTTAGTTTTCTTTTTTTTCCCTTTCTTTTTTTTTTTTAAAGATTTATTTTATTTATACAAGAACCAGGGTACAGGCCAAATGTGTGGGAGGGTGAGAGGATTCACCAGAGACAGAGCGGGGAACAGAATAGGCAGACTGATGAAATACACTGCTGAGGGAAGCAGCAGGTGAGACAGGAGAGCTCTGTTTGCCATGTGGGTTGCTCCAAGGCCGGCGGGGATCGAACCGGCACTGCAGAGGCTGCGGACAGCTTCACAACACTGCGCTCAACAGCCTGTGCCACCAGGGAGGCCCTGCCTTAGTTTTCTATAACTGGTCTCAATTCCATTATATCAATTAAATTTAATCAATTTAATCGATGTAACTGAACAGTATAGGTCAGATTAGAAAATTGATACAAATATTTAAAGAATTAACAGAAATAAAAAACCTAAAGAGTATATAGGTGAAGGATCTTGATTTCTGTTGCAAATTTTCAGTTCATTAACAAGCTTTTTTGAGAGCAGTTTTGTGGGACTTGTGCTGAGCACTGCAGTGTATAGAACAAGGAACAAGAAAGAATCCCCTGCCTTCAGAGAGCATGCAGCTTGATGAATATCTTCAGTGCAAAATTTAAAAAGAGAATGTGACAGGTGCTGTAACGAAGGTACGAATGCTATAGGAACATTGGGAAATGGAGTCATTTTTAATTAGCTGGGTACTGGGTAGAAGTAAAAAGGACTGAACAGGAAGCGATGGGCAATAAAATAAGGAGTAGAATGAACACAGCTTAGAAAAATGGACAAAATTGGGCAGTTTGGGAAACAAGAAATAGCCCCTTGTAGCCGTAGCAAAAAAAGACTCCCTGGGGCCTCCCTGGTGGTGCAGGGGTTAAAGACACAGCACTATCAAGCTATCGCCAGCAAAAAAAGACTCAAAGGAAGAAGGCTAGGAACTCTATACGTAGACAATGGGAAATGATTGATTCTTTCTCATTAGGTGAGCTACATTGCAAATGGAAAAGAGGCAGAAGAAGCACTAAAAATAAGGTCAAGTTTGGAGACTAGTTTTAGAGCTAGGTCTTATGGGACCTGCAAGCCCTGCAGAGGATGGGGACAGGGAGGACTACAGAAGGCCCAAGTGGCATAAGCAGAAGCCAAAGCCCCCAGGTTCTATGTGAACTAAGAAATTCCACTTTGGTTTTTTTTATATAGCTTGTGAGTTAGCATTTAGTCAAAAAAAAAAAATTAGCAGCTAATAATTAAAAAAAAAAAAACCACCAATCAGGATCAATTGTTTTATTTATAGGTTGGAGAGTTAAGGCTCAGAAACTGATTTGGTAACCAAGAAGTCAAGGATAAAACGGATGAGGATAATTCAATGGAATTACTGTGGTCATAGTCACTAGGTAGTAATTAATTTGAGAAGAGATTAAAAACAAGATGATAGTTTATCACAGTTTATCAGTGGGTAAAAAAATGTAACAAGTAGAGAAAGATGTGAACTGTATAATAGTCAGCAATCTACAATGATTCATTAAAACGGTAACTGTTGTTTAGGATGGCCCCAATAACAGAGAAATCCAAAACCAGAAATAGAAAAGGGTTAAACAAAGAGGAAATTATTAAAAATGCAGAAGGTAGTATAGTTCCAGTCTTGGTTAATTCAGTTGTTTGATGAAATAAGGAATCCATCTCTCTCCTCTGTCATCATTGGTAGGTAAGCATTGTCCTCAACCTAGGTCTTTCCATAGTGACAACATGACTACAGGAATTCAGTTTCACAACATTGTGAAAGCATTCAGAGTTTGAAAGTGAGCCTTTTCTTCTTGTTTGTCTCTTTCTATAAGAAAGAAAACCTTTCCCAAAGCCCTACAGAGACTTCAGTTCTCACTGTTCAAAAGGGTGATTGCCAAAACCAATCAAACATGGAAGGGAAATACTCATGGTTTATGAACTGACTGTGATTCACTGTCTGGACTGGAAAATAGGGTCTACTTCATCTGAACCACAGTTCAGAAGAAGGTGGGTGGATGGACAAAATAGGTTATTCTATCGGGAAAGCGGAGGAAACAGTTATTATTTAAGCAATCCATGTATCTACAAATTAAGCTACTAGTAAACATTGTTTGATGCCGCTGTTGATGATTATATCATTAGTGCAAAGTCCCCAGCCCATTTCCCTTTTATGAGAAGTATGCCTATACTTCCTAATATCCAATTTTACCATTTATAGGAAGACAGTGAACTATTGATTGCCTAGGCAAAGTACACACTACAAGTTTCTATTTCAAGGCATTCATTGAAAGAAGATAGTGTGAGACAACATCTGCTTAAAATGCAGAATTTACAAAGAGATTCTATCTTCAAACTCTTTCACCTGATTTCTCTTTTGTGTATTAGCCAATGGAGAATAACCATTAAGCTTTTTGTGTACAACTGAGACTAAAAGAACCTGCAGATAATGAAAGACGATGCTATTTGTCAAAGGTCTAAAGCAGGAATTCACAACTGAAAATTGGATAAAATACAAAAGTAATTACAAAAGAAAAAAAACAATCAGAACATCAAATTTACCTTAACCAGTGATATCTTTGTTGACATCACTGTATTCTTTGTCTTATGCAATTAATAATTCTTAGCCTTCAACCAAAAAAAGGGGGAATATGAATTTTCAATAAATGATTAACAGTAATAGTTACAAAGTTCTCACTTATTAAGAAAAGAGGTGACTTCATTTCATTCCAAAATGCAACAAAATTGAATACGAAAAAAAAAGTAAGTGCACAGCAGGTGAAATTATGGAACATCCAAAGTCTTGAGCAATGGAAAAAATTCCAACACATTAGGTGATTTAATCTCTTCCTACAACAGTCAATGTCACTGATACTATTGAGCCTGCTTAGCATCAGATTCACAGGTTTACATCAGGTGGTTATTACCTTCAGCTAGAGAAGAAACAAACACTTTGGACATAAGAGCCTGGAAATGGGAAAAGAGTTAAAACAAAAAGGAGTTTTTCAAAATTTCTCATAATTCAAACTATATTACCTCAAATTATAAACTTCAGAAGGTCTAGAACCTATTGGAGTTCAAATAATACTGATGAACAATTAGTGCGGTGTGGCAACAACATGTTAAGAGCTGAGAAGCTATAACTCTGAATCATATACAGTATTGTAAACCAATGTTTCCTCAGTTAAAAAAAAAAATAATGCATTGCCCTACTGAACTCCCTACTGGAGTTTCTCTCTGGTCTCACCATTGGGCCAAAAATTCCCCTCAGAAATGATTGGGTTTTACTTGTTTTAGCCAGATGGGACTTCCCAGTGAAATTCAGTGTTTCCCACTATCTGTCTAATGTCAGCCAGAAGAGGCATCACGTGAGTGACAGCAGGGAAATAAATTTGATCAAGGTTATTTGGAAAAATGTTCCAGGGAATTGATCCAGGTCACTTTACAGAGGAGACCTCCTAACCCCGTATTTCCTACAAAGTTCTAGGAGAGTAGATGTTGTATTATGTAAGCTAAACCTCATTCATCACTTACTACAAGGATGTGTATACACACAGATTATAGTGCACTAAATATAATATGTCAAAGATTAGACTTTGTTAGAGATTCAAATAGTGATATGATCCAGTTCTGCCCTTTGAATTTATGTCAATTTAGAGACCTTTACCTTTTCAGGTTCAATCACACCTAATCTTGTTAGAAAGCTTTAAAGCAAAGAATACAAATTTCATCAATTTGCTGGTCAGTTGTTAAATCATATTAGATGCTTTCAGAATTTTTCAAAAAAGCAACTCAGAGTTCTTTTCAGCAGTCCATTTAAATACTTTTTAAAAAAAGAACAACCTATTAAAAATATTAACCAAATATACCTGAGTTAAGTACAAAAATAATATGATCACTTTTTTTTCTATTTTGTATAAATACTAGTTATTGTGGTTGAAATAATTGAAAAGACTCTGTTGAGAATTGTTTTATTTACAATAAAAGCAAGAGGCAAAAGGAAATCCGAGAGAACTGTAGAAAGGAGAAGCAGATGGTAAGACAGGATTGTGCCATTATTTACACAGCAAAGATAAAGTAGCATAAAAGATGAGGAGACAAAGTAGATCTGTTTGTAGCTTTAATAAGAATATTACATATCAACCAATTAAAATTAAAATACTTTTTAGCTCAAATAATTTTTAAAGTGAGTGAAACAGTGAAGTTTAGGATGTACTTGCTGCCCTGAGGAGTTTCATGGTGGAATATAATCATTTAAAAAGTTAATTATAAAAAATGTAGATGGAAGGTCAAAATGACAATGTCCATGGTATCACAAGGTTGTGTATGATTGATCACCAAATGTGTGGCAAGAAATGCAATACAGATGCGGAGGGTAGGGGGAAGTAGATAGTAATCACTCTATTGAGAGGATGGGATTTGAATCCTACTTGGTTTTCAAGCCTCTCATCACCCTCAACTCTCCCTTCTTCAAATAACTGCCCCACTGACTAATCACACTAAATTTATCTTCATTCAAAATCTTCTGGCTTCCTTCCCTCCTTATTGCTGCTTATCACCCAACATTTCTTCTTTCTCCTTTATCTCAAAATATATATCCTCCCTTCCCAAAACTCACAGCTCCACCTGATTCATTTCCTCTCCCTCATTTGAGTCATTGTGCCAACAGCTATTCTTCTTCTTTCTCATTCATCTTGAAGCTATCTTGTTCAACTGTCTTTTTTTTACTAGTCCTATTCTTTTGGCTACAAACATGCTAAGATCATTCCTTGTCCAATGAAAATTTCTTTTGACCTGTACCCCAATTCTCACCTGGTTGCCAGCAGTCTGAAAGGTAGGACCTGAGAGTTACACTGTAGTTTCTCACGTCATCTCCAGTTTTAATTGGGCATCTCTGTTCACAAATCCCCTAAATATTCCTCAAGGTTCTATCATACCTCTCCTTTACTCTCATACAATAGTCCTTTCTTGTCAAAATGAACTTCCAAGGTCATAGTGTTATAGGGCAACCCCGATATAAAACGGGTTGCCTGGCTGTGGGTCCTCACCCGCACGCTTAAAAGGGACTTATTAATACTCCACTACAAGCACACACAAAAGGTTAATAAAAGGTTTCTTTACAAGGAAAAGGGAATTAAGGAAATGTACAACTCAGGGAGAAAGTAGGGAAATAAAGTCTTTAATGCGTCCTACCCGATCCGCCAACCTGGAAACCCAAAGGCACTCTCAGAGCTGGCTGGATGCTGCGAGCTGACGGGGAGCCAAAATGGGGGATCCCCTCCAAAGCCCACGTGTCTGGCTTTATACCAACCTGGCTGCTTAACCCCACCCTCAGGTCCCAGCCACCTTCCCTTTGGTGGTGATGGGATTTGGAGTTCCCAGTGTCTTTGGGTTTGGTCTGGAGTGGGGGTGGAGTCCACAAAGCCTGTATGGAATTAGCTTTAGGACATCCTTTTCCCCCTAACAATAGTTATTATTCCTACGTGGCCTGTCAAACCCGTTATCCAGAGCACTGATCTCCACACTCCAGGCTTCAAGTTTGCGTTTTTAACAGAGTATTACTCATAACCACATAGATGATTTTCAAGTTTCTCCTATTTCTAAATCATTGTTCTCCAAACTTGCATGCACTTTGGCATTACTTGCAAAGGTTACAAAAACATCAATGCCCAGGTTATACATTATCAAAATGTGTCCCACCTCAGTTAATAATAACTACATTCTCCTGTTAATGCACAGTCCTTTGAGTCATTAACTCTACCATCAGCCCTCCAACCCTAGATATCAAACCCTATTATTTCTTCTTTCATAATATCAGATTATCACAACTACTGCTTCACATTAGCTACCTTTAATTATTATACTAGTATCCTAATTTATAGTCACTTCTTCCTCTGTCACCCTATCATTGCCAAATAGGAGGGGAGGGAGAGAAGAAAGGAAGAAGGGAGGGAAGAAGGGAGGGAGGAAAGGAGAGAGGGAGGGAGGGAAGGAGGGAGAAGGAGAGAAAGAGGAGGAGGGAGAGAGGGAGAGAGAGAGAATAATCTCCGTGTAGTAGAGCAGTTAGCTCCTCTCAATTTCACCAGAAAGTACTTCTTTATTTATCTCCTGTATTCTCCTATTTCTTCTCCTTTTCTTCCTTCCTTCTCTCTTCTCCTTTCTTAGTGTCTTGCTTTAGCCTCCCTTCCTTCCTTCTCCCACTTCTCACTAAGTGAGATCTGTGGCCTTGCTTACCCCTGCAGAGGTCAAAAAGTAAACAAGCAAGGGCCTCTACAGGCCAACTAAATATAAAGATGGGAAGGAACTACCCCAACCCCGTGCAAATGGCCTGGAAGTGGCAATGAGATGGGTCCCTGGGTTCTGGCCCAGCAGGACCTCCAATCTAGTTAATGTTTCCTGAGAAACATTAACATTCATTTAAGCAGTGGGAGGTAGAACTGGGAATGTTTTGTGAGTACTGGTGGCAAATAGCATGACAGTACATTGAAAAAATATCTGTCTCTATTAGCCTCAGAACCACACGAATGGCTATATTCCAGCTGATTCCCGAGGAGAAGGAAAAAGCAAAAACTAGACATCTAATTTTTTTTATTTTTACCTCACTGGATGGGACAAATTTGGTATAAAAAAGTTAAACAAGCATTTAGAGTATTCAGGGTGCCAAGTGTAGTTGTGTGTATATTTGAAAGCTTCTGTTTTATAAGAAGTCCTAAGTGACTCAATAAACACAAGAGCCAGAGCAGGGTAATCCCTTTAGCAGGGCTCTCCCCAACTCAGCCTGTTCCCCTGCCAGAAACAACAGATTCTGGGAAAAAGTGTAAGTCACACACTGAGGTTACTGTTTCACACTTTCAAAGAATTTACTTATTAAAGTATTTTTAGAAGCAATTTGTATCTTGCCTTTCTTTTGTGCTTAAATATTTAAAGACTGAAAAGATGTTGATCCACTATGCATCAAAAAGGCCCTCTAACATGTTTACTCTACATTATCTTTACAATAGATGAGACTGAACATAAAATGTGAGTTCTGCTAATAAAAGGGGACTGCTTTCCATAGAATGTAACTTTGTATCCAATACTATGCATCTTTGCAACTCTGGGCATTATAGATTCCCAGATTAAGCACATTGACTCAATAGGAAATAAATAAAACAAACTACCTACACAAGTCAATGTCATTTCCCTGTGTTGATGACAGACACCAAAAGAATTTTACTCCCAGATGCTTGCTGAGTCAAAAGTTTCCACCTTCAAGGAATGGAAATGTAGTGTGAAAAAAATCAAGTTATAGTCTCATACACACGATAGGCTGACCATCAGCTGTCCTTTGACTTAGTAAATACTTTCATCATCTCAATCATTTTTTTCAGTTATCTCACTAGAGAAGCAGATTATTTTAAAAAATCCCTTATGTTGGATCCACCCACACATCTGATAATATGCAAATTTAAGTGCCTCAAGGAGATTAGAGAAACTTTTATTCCATTCTATCACAAATTTAGTAACCACAACTGATCTTCGAAGAAATAACTCACTTTTGTTTCTGTCTTTCAAAAACATTTTTGAAGAATAGTTGCCCTTCTGATAATAAAAAAAGGGCTACTGAAGAATCCACAGTAGAAGAAAGAGCTCTCCCTAGATACTGCATATCAGGACTATGTTTATATAGTTCAGTAAGGAAGGAACGGCATCAGATACTAGCTTTTAGAAGAATTCTGCGAGGAAGAGGTAGAATTGGTAATGCATTTGCTACTCATTTGCTTGCATCAAGAACTCCATTCCACTTCAATCTGCCAACATCCTAATTAAGATGATCTAAATCTTAGGTGATCTATTATTCTAGATATAAGATAGCCCAATCTACATTAGACAAGATGTTACACTATGTGCTAACACTGACACGATAAGACCACTCAGCAGAAAAGCATGTTTTCCCTCATGTTTGGCCCAGCATTCGGTAGGGCAGAGCTCTCTGTCAGCACTCAATAAATAATGGCCCGGTCTTTGCCTGTTGTCTTTCTTTTAGAATAAATTTAATCTTACTATGTCATCTCTGGATCATTCTGCCAGCATGTACCATGCTCTTTTTGTATAAGGAAGAGTGAAGTATTTCAAGTAGGTCTTTATACATATATGTATCAGTGTATGTGGGACTAACAACTAAAAATGCAATAATCACTTATTACCTTAATGTGATTCTGAAGGTCCTATGTTAAACATTTTAACTAGAAAAGAAAAAGCAGAGACAATGCTTTGTCTCACCAATGTTCTGGAAAAATCAAGATCTAATCCTGGTCTCAAATAACATCCACCTGCATTTTTACCCAAGAGGCACTATATAATACAATGAAAATATCAAGGTGCTCCCCAAAGCAGTTCTTCCTAACTCTTCGACTAAAGAAAGTTACCTAAAATCCATTAGCATAACTACTGTCTTTAGATTTGGGTATCTGGTGAAACAAACAAACATGTATTAACATTGGGTTGACTCTCTTGATGTCTAAAGAAAGGCCAGGTTGTCATAAACACCCAAGTCTGAGGCCATCCACACCTCCCTTCTCAACCAATATCTAAAACTGTCATTTGTAAGACTGAACAAACATTTAAGAAATGCCCTTATGCTTGCTATTATTGAGAATGTAACAATGATGACTTTCATAGTCTGATTACTGCAACGTGTAAGAACCTCCAAGAAGGCAGATAAAATAATCACAGTCAAAGAATTCAAAGCACTAAACCTTGGTCTTTTTTTTCCACTAAGGAAATGGAGATGCTGATTGGAACCCAGGCTAGGTCACCTTCCTAATAGCAGTGAAGTTGTCTGAATTTGCAACTTCAAATACTCTTTATTTTGAAAACTAATCTGCTCTTTTAAAGAAGACATAAAAGCCATTGTGTGCTTTCAGTGATGTCATGTGGGGAAACCTGGCCTTGTTTCTAAGGCATTTATAATGATGGCATGCTTTATAGGTAAAAAGTAAAGAAATAGAGGATAAGTACATTTTATTGAAGGCAATATATAAAATTAAGAATATTTTCTTGCTTTCAGAATTTTGGGTTTTTTACCTTGAAAGGTCAAAAAAATAATGTAGTCCTTTGTTAGGCATTAGATATTCACTGAGTTTTGAAATCCCTTCAGCTGTACACCATTCAAAATTTTAACACACTGAAAGTCTAGTTTAAGTGATAAACTTTCATCAATCTTAAGTTAAAATATAATTACAAGCATATTTTCAATTCTTGGATATGACTGCTGAAACTCTATTTCTAGAACTGATGAATTCTGTTCTCTATTTCCATGTATAAAAGATCTCACAGTCCTGGGAAAACACTTTTTTAAAAAAAAATGAAATACAACAAATAAGGTATGCTGCAGATTCCTGGGGGAGAAGTTTCCCAGAGTCTTTGAATTTCCTCCTATCCTCCTTCTTTACAAGATTTCTAAGGCCAAGTCCTTTTCTGCAGTCTCTCAAACAAGGTAAAAAAGAAAAATACCCCCTAGATATATTCCTTAGATTTTCTATTATGCTTCTCAAGTTCCCAGTAGCTTCTGAAGTAAACCTAAGATGAATTCTGGAGTTATTTTTTATTATGTTTTAATTTTAGCTCCTCTTTCAGGTCTAAGATGAAATAGATGATCATAACTGCTGTGCTTAGAGATGCATTTCATGGCACAATTTGTACATGACCTATGCAAGGTCACATCATGGAAAGACGACTTACATGATAGATAACAAGTCAAACCCAGCTTTTAGTCTTGAAGAACTTCAGGGTAACCTATTTAAACTTGCTCTATTTTGGCAATATAAGAAAAAATTCTATTTAAACAATACATATTAGATATGTTCCATATAGAGATCTCACTCTGGCTTGGATAATGTCAACATGGGAGGAATTGTTGCTCAAATCATTCAACATTAAGGGTCATTTTTGTGACATTGTGAGCCTTGGTACAGATTGTGCTGCTGGTCTAATCAGTGTCCACAGTAAGATCCCGGGTTCTGTAGTCTCTGCATATGCTGTTCTCTGTCTTTTGTTTTCACCCTAGCAAAAATACTTCCCACTCTTCATTTAATACACCACTCCCGTTAATCTCTCCTTAATGACCCCAAGTAGGATTAGTTCTTCTCTGTGCACTCGTAGAACTTTGTATGATCCTCTACTAGAGTATTTATCAAATTCTTGTATAATTGTTTATTTTATCTCCACCACTAAAATATGAAGGTTTGCACATTTGCCCTTCTCTAGGATTTACTATGTGCCAGTCACTTTCTAAGCACATTAGAGATGTCAACTCTTTAAACTGCATCACGACCCTTCAGGTGGATATTACCACTGTCTCTATTTTACAAATGAGGAAACTGAGGCACAGAGAACGTTAGTAATTTTCCCAAGGACACATAGCTAGTAATTATCAGGAGTTGAACTCAAGCAGTCTGTCTTCAGAGACTGAGCTTTTCCGATTATTTTTTGTGTTTGCTCAAGGAAAACAAGGGACGCACTCCATATACATTAAACAAATAAAAGGAACGATCGTTTGTCCTAAGTTTAAATTTAGAAATATATTTTCTTTGTCTTAAATTGATTTCACCTTCACCCTTCACTATGGACAAATTCAATTTTCCAGAGAAAATTCAGCCCAGGCTGGGGGAAAGAAAACTAGTCGGGAAACAGAAGGCAGAAGGTTTGCTGTCTCTGCCGTGTCAAAGTCTTAAATCTCTCAGTACCTTCCTCAGATTCCTCATCTGTGGCTATGTACGAAGCCTCTCCTCATAGCTACTTTTATATAGATGCACATAGTGTGACATGAAATGCTTTAGAATAGAGATACTATTAATGAGAAAAACATTATGGTGTGAGTGAAAGAAGACACTTTGACTTGGAGATGATTCAAACAGAGAGGGGTTTTGTTGTGGTTTGTGTAAAAGTGAGAGACCCCAATCATTAAGATCTAGATGTATTTCTTTTTCCTCCTGATATTTAAATTCATCTCTCTCGAGTCCCCCCAATCAATATCACCTATTTTACCTTTTTAAAAACTTCTTAATTCTTGTTTTTTAGATAAATTCTTTATTTTGTGGATTAAAGTAATCCTCACTCATTGGAAAGAATTGGAAATTTCAAATATATTTAAAAATACATAATTTCAGACATGTCTCTTAAATGTTTTAAAATTCTCTTCTAAAATATAATTTTTAATAGCTATGAAACCTTTCATTAGGGTATGATATAGTTTGTTTAATTAAACAGTCACTATTTTAAATACTTGAGTTGATACCATTTGTTTGTTATAAGTAACAAGTATGACGTTCTCTCATTTATGTCGTATGAGGATCCTAGATATGTGAGGGTCCCAGATGTGTGAGGGTCCCAGACGTGTGAGGGTCACAGACTTGGAGGGTCCCAGATGTGTGAGGACTGTGTAGCCCTGCAGGAACAGAACCTTCTTAGAATTCATTACAGTACTTATAGGGGAGTTTGATGGAATGCAGATTCTGGAGTCCCACCAATGAGGTTCTGACCTGTCTGAGGCAAAGCCTGGGCAGGTGGTGGAGTCCCACCAATGAGGTTCTGACCTGTCTGAGGCAAAGCCTGGGCAGGTGGTCATCCTTCTGAGAAATGCTGACATTGCCTCGCCTTTGATAATACATTCTCCTCCTTATTGGGATAATTATCTTCTTTATTCCACCTCAGTACCTCCCTACAAAATGAGCTGATTTAAAAGTGTCAAACTCAAATTGGCCCTGGTGATGAGAGCTACTCATTTTCAACATAGGGCTTTTATTAATTTAAGTAATTTCACCATCTCTGCAGTTCCACTCTGGTGCTTCCCCACCCTCATTCCCACTCACCCCACTCTACCCACCCATGCTCTACTCTACAACCAGGAACAGATTTTCATGCTGCAAATCAATGGTGTCATTTCCCCACTACTCCAAAACCTTCCCCTTTGCTGGACAATTGACCATTTGTCTTCTCTTGCACATTTCTCCCTTTCTCTCTAATTGCAGTGGCCTGTAAAGAAGCCCTCCTTGATGCTCTGATCTAAATCACTTCTCCCTGCCCAACTCCAGTGGCTCCCTTTTCTTTCACAGCATGTCACGGTCTACAAAGGCATGATTATTATATTTAACTTCACCATAAGTTCCATGAGATAGGCACTGAGGCTAGTGGTTCATCACCATCCTCAGTCCTAGGCAGTTAAGACTCAGTCCTAGTTTGGCAAACAGAGCTCTACATTGTCTCAACATTGCTCCAAAGCAAATCTCAGTCTGCTACTTAGTACCTGTGTGATCTTAAGCAAGTTATTTAACTTCTCCCAGCCTCCATTTACTCTACTGGGGATTATAATAGGACGACTGATCGTTTTGTTGTGAGAATTAAACGAGAGAACACCTATGAGCTGTGGAAGCATGTCTGGCATATAGAATGCATCCAAGACAAAATAGCTTTTCAAAAGTAAGCACTCAGTATATTTTCTTGTAAAAACAAGATAATGTTTTACTGCCCCCCACTCCAACCCCAGCGAAAGCATTAACCCAATCAACTTCTCCCTGCAGTAAAGAGCTCCACTTCTGCCCTGAGAAGTCTACTGAGTGTGCTCCCCATACCATATTATTAGTTCCAGCTCTGATCCTTTCATCACATCACTTCCTAAAATATGTGCTCATGTGCCAAGCCACCTCTCATTCCTTCCTTTGGTATTTCCTGAAATGTGATCTCCTCCATGGAGCCTTTTCTAAGCAGAACTGAACTCATCATTCCACCCTCTGTATCCAACAAACAAGTTAGAAGTTGTTTGAGGTACCAAAGCTATAAATCGTCTGAGCTTTTCACTGGCTCTATGGCCTCACCATTGCAGAGCAGGTTGGGTGTCTCCTGCCCTGCAATGGTGAGTCTGAGAGAGCAAATGGCTTGTTGATTTGCTCTGTATACACTTAGCACAATGCCAGTTCACATGGATGCTGAAGAAATGTGACTTACTGATGATTTAATTACTTTGTCAAATCAGCAATAGGAACCATGAACTCTTAAATCTGTTTCTCCTACGGCACAATATGTTTAGATGCTGAGTCTATTATGAGACTGGTTTTCTGCATTCACTTTCACAAAAGAACAAAAGTGTGAGACAAGAAAGTATTAAATTAATTAAATTATTTCCCACATCATGTGTCCAAAGATACCTTTATAATAGTGGTATATTGTATTAAAAGGTGCCTCACTTAAAGTTTAATTATATGTGCTATATAGGTTGTTTTGTAAATCTAAAATGGATAACCAAATGTGTCAGTACTCATTTTTGAAGTACTTGTAGCATTCGGTGCATACACTGTTATGGAGAACTTACACTCAGAGCAAAAAGATTTGTAGCAAAGCATATGACCTTCTCCCCACTACAATGACCATCCCCTAATTAGGCAATGCATCTGATAGTCATTAACAGGAATGAGATAATGAATCACTTTCTCTCTTCTTTGTTAATTTGCTGTAACCAAGCGGCTAATGGATGTCAGAGCTGACTGATTGCACTGATTATAGTGATTTATAGTTGCAACAAAACAATTTAAAACCATTCAGATTATTCATGTTAAAGATGCTTTATGTTTTGTTTACTAAATGTTTTATGTCCCCCTTTCTCTACCCCTAAAGTACAATCCCTCTCCTACCCTACCACTTTTCACAAATGGACCTCTTCCTGGAAAAGTTAAAAGTTGCAGGCTAATTTTATTGTTTTAAACTAAGTCATTTCATTTTGTGTGTGTGTGTGTGTGTGTGTATATATATATATATATATATATATATATGAGAGAGAAAGAGAGAGATAAAGTTTACACAGTAGAAACGAAAAGCCTTAGGGGTAGAAAGAAAACTTCAGTGGTGCCTAGTTCAAAAGAAGACAGAAATAAGAGGAAATAAGGCAAACTTCAAGCCACTTACCTTGGGGCTTCCAGTCCCTTCCTCATCCTCCACAGACACATCAGTAGCCAGAATCTCGGCTTTGATGGTATCCAGAGCCCTGAGAATCCAGCTGTGTTGCCGTTTGATTTGCCTCTGCAGCTCCTTCCATTGACTCGCAATCATCCGCAGCATGTCCTTCAGTCCTTCTCCAAGAGGAGGGGAAAGCACCAGTCACAGACTTGATTGGATTTTTAACCACTATTATTTTTTTATTTAGTAAATCAGATGAATATTCCAAATAATATTTACCTTTTTAAATGACCATTATCATCACCTGCCATATTAGCATTTGTCATTCATAACAGACACTGGTGATTTTTTACTTGATATAAGGCTTGAGGACACAAAAATGGGATAACCACATAAATACAAGATTTGGAATCAAATTAGATTAAGTGTATTGTCAAAAAATGCATGAAGAACTAAAAAAATGATAATGTACAAAAATCATTAATACTACAGCTTCACAATCCAAATAAAAGTCCCTGTATGTATCTGTGTGGAAACTTTATAGGAATCAGAAAGATATATGAATATAAGTAAAATTAATGAGAAATACAGTAAATGGGTGAGAATTAGATAGCAGTCTTTAGCATTAGCACATCCGATTAATACTGCTCTTCTCTTGTTTAGTTGCGGCAAACTCAAAGCAAAAGTCAAACTGTAATTCATCCTCTTATGGCCTCTTACTATCAAGATAATTATAACCAAATGAGAAAACCATTTTTTATTTGTAATCTGTTCCTCATAAGTACATTAATACTTGGGTAAGAATTGGTTTAAGGCTAAAACTCTGCTAATGCAATGACCAGCAAACAATCTGCAAAATGTTCATGTGTGTGAATTGGCAGGAAAATAATCAGATATCTCTAGATTGCCTTTTTTTATATCTGTAATGATATCTATAAGTACTCTAAAGTGTGTGCATTACAACTACATGCACAATTCTCATTCATTATCTTAACGGTATTTCCAGAGCATCTACATCAAAAAGCATGTCAATGTGAAGTTTTCAGGAATGTGATTTCAATTGAAACTCGGGCGAACAGCAAGTCCGAAATAAAATGAACAGACCATTTGAAGGCAGTATTTCATCTTATAAGTATCACAGCATTGTATGCAGTATATGAAACATTTATAAATCTTGAAGGTCAATCTGATAATGTAAATATTAATAATACATAAGGAAGTGAATATAAGCAGTAATTTACAGCAATGCTTCTTCATTCTTAATAGTCTGGAGACATAAAGACTTGCAATATTTCAGGAGGATTTACCTGCTTTGTGAGATGCAATGAGCTCAAGAAGTTGGTGTCCTTCCTCCTCCACAGCTTCCTTGAGAGCACAATGACTATCTACATTCAACTTGAAACTCTGCAAGGAAAAATATGAGCATCAAACCCTGGCAAGGCAGTTAAACATAAAGCATCCATACAAAATTAGTTGCTACTTTTTAATCAAGAACCACACAGCCCCAATTTAACCAACAGAAAAACAAATTTGCAATACTAAAAGCTATTGATATTTGGGATCTGGGCTCAAAATGTTTCTATTAGATTAGCAGAGTGTATCTGTTTGGAAACAGCTGACAAATCTAGAAATTCATTAGGTTTTTATGAAAAGTCACATCCCGTAGGCTATATCAAGAGTAACAGAATTCTATGAAATACACTGAATTTCTACCAGCAAATATGAGCTTTTTCATTTAAAAAAATGTTAGTGATAGCACCATTTATGAAACTACAAAAAATGGCAGCATAAAATATATTAGCCTTATGTGCACATATACAAATCCATTAATATAGTAGGGTTTGATTCAGCTCTGTTTCTCAGATATCACACAAACCACAGAATATTGAAGTGGATTTAGGTGCTGTATTGAGAAGTCAAATGCTTTTCAAATCTTTTATTTTTAAAGGTTTGTTCCTTGCAATGTGTAACTGCTTTATAAGTGATACATCAAGCACATCAGGGGCATTTTTCACTCATGACAGTCACCCAAAACACAAAAACTGCCATCATGGCTTAAGTCCAACCCATAGCCATTTCTTTCAGGAAGGCTTCCCTAATGCATTATGTGAAGTTAATTACTTCTTTCTTTTATCTTTGCTCCTTATAACTGTTCCTGTTGTATAGTTTACACACTATATACTGTTTTATTTCCACAATTACCTACCAAATTACAAATGATTTGAAGGAATTGTCAGTTTCATATTTATCTGCAACTCATGTTACATACAAGGTGTTCAATAGATGTTTATGGGTATAGTAGATATCTGTTGAACTGAATCAATTGCACTCTCTGAAGGGTAAGGTTTCCACTTAAATATTTCACGAAACACAGATGGTTTCCCAAGATTTTTCCATGTATGGAATTTTATAAGGCATTCCAACCACAGGAGGTCCAATGAAGAGTAATCATAATGACCAATCTGTTGAATCATATAGGTTAGTCTTCAAGGTAAAAATCCATTCCTTGACTTGAATTATTGGAACAAGCATGAGTTTTGAAATCCTGTGTGTCAGATTCTGGCTTCTCTGTGGTAGGGCTCCAAAATAAACAACATATTTTGTCCCTACTAAACACTCATTAAACAACAGTTATATGAACTGCATTGAACTTAATATTAACATTTGTCAGAAGCCCTACATGATACAATCCTAGTTAAATGTAATTTGGACAAAAGAGGTTAAACAATCATAGTGAAATTGGGTATTCATTCATTCATTTTAAAACTATGTATTATGCCTATTATGTACACTGGACCAAGTAATAGTGACTTAGGGGATATAAATCATGGCCACTGGCATCAAAGGGCAACTGTGCATGTTACTGGGAATACGAAGTGCAGACTAAGTCATCTTGGATGGTCAGTGTGAGTTTGGGCTCTCCTTTTCTTAGTGGATATGAGTCTATTAAAATTCAGAGGATAGAAGCAGAATAATTAAAAGAAGTTGGAAGTGAAGGAGATAGGGACAGGCAGATTGGGCCAGGAAGCATAAGAATTTTGACCCAAAAAAAAAAAAAAAAACTGACTCCAAACTTATTTATCATTTTATCTGAGTAGAGGCATAAGAATAAATTTTCAGCTGAATGTAACAGAAATGGACAATGTTAGATTTTCCTATGGGTTGTTTACTATTTCTTCTTTCAGCTATGGGTATTTAGTTGAATAAGATACTGCAGTGTATGGAAAGCCTGATGCTTCTGGTCAATCCAAACAATGTAATTTCTATGAAAAATTAAATATTTTAAATTTATAGTCAATATATGTCTGTGTACATCTTACCTCTGAAGTGGAAATCCTCAAGTGTGAAATGATGCCATGCAGAATGAGGTGTACATGTGTTTCAGGCAGAAGGGACGGGAAAGGAAAACACTTGAGATCAACTTAGGGATGCCAAAATTTGGGGGGAAAACCTATTCTAGAGATGTCATATTTAGCTTCGTGCTCTCTTTACTTCTCTGTTTACTTATAACTGACTTGTGCTGAATGTTTGGTAATCATGAGTTTCCACAGGTGTATGTCAGGTCTATGTCTCAGCAAAAGAAAAAACCTAAGAACTTATGAGTAAGTTGTGTAATTTAACATAATTGGAACCAAGAGTATAGAATAGATGCAGCTGTATCTGTTTCTGACTCAAAATTATTTGGAAGCAATTGATTTGGAGGAAATAAAGTATTTATTATTAGGAAAAATGATAAGCTGATAGGTTTGATGCTATAGAAAAGAACCAGTTGATAAAACCATTACCCACTGGGTACACCATTGCTCGGCTTTCAGGTGTACCCATTACCCATTCACTATGTTAACTAAGGAATTTACAATGGGGACTATGAGAAGGCAATCAAGAGGGTACACTAACAAAACAGTCAGTGAAGTTTCCACTTGCTAAAGTATTCCATAGAAAGCCCTCCCCATTTTGCCCCCATCTTTTCCCTAAGGAAGGAAACTTAGATAAAAGGGTTTTATTTACTTAATTTTGTCCTTCAAACTTGATACTTACATACATTTCCATTCTTGTGCCACTAACAAGTTTCCTCAGCAATGCCTTATGTTATACAAGAGCCCCTCTACAATATCCACAGCACTTCCTGAAAATGCAGGGCATTCTCTGGAGATTGACTTATGGCAACAACATTGCCACAGGCAGGCAGTGCAGTCCTATGTCACTGATTATGTAAAATTCCACAAATATGAGTAATTTGGGGTCCAGTGAGACACTGGATCATTTTTAGTGTCTTTAAAGCAGCAAGTAACTAAACATCTAGAATAGAATAACTAAGGAAATGGAAACTACAGTAAGCAAAGAACTGAATCAAAAAGATGACATGTCAGACTGACCAGTGGATACATCCATTACTGCAATCTCAGCCTCACCAGTCTCCATAGAACTGAGTACATTACCTTTTGGCAGGGCCCAACTTCAGGGTAATATGCTGATTATACTTTGATTATGATCAGACTTTGTAACACAAGTAAAATACTACATCTAATTCTACTATATTCAAATGTCCTAGGAGCCATTTGATGGGAGTGTGTGGACCTGAAATGAAACCAAGGCAATGTATGCCTCTGTGGAAACAAAACTATGACAAATGTGAAGAATGATTACTCATGAGGGATTATAAGGATATGGATCTCCTGGTACAGGACATAGTGGGAAAAATCATAACCACATTCAGAGGTTTAAGGATCCAATGTGGCTCAGCCCTAGAAGCATCACATCATGAACATATACTTTCAGCCACCCCCAAAGAACACTGCCAGTGTCAGCCACTAACAGACACAAGTCCACTCTGGCCCGTGAATCTTATATTTGCAAATAACAAAATGGCTGAAAGGAGATATTGAGCCTTTTCTGACCTAATTTTAGGTTTTTTAAAGTGTAAATTAATATAATATATTGAGGAATCTATGCTAGGACTATAGATCCAAAAGTTAACAATCTACAATCTTGATGGAAGCAGTTTATAGATGATCAGGTAAAAGAAATCAGAAAATGAATAATCTTATATGAAACAATTATTTAAACCAATGTTACCTCAATAAATTTTTTTTAAACTTATATGACTCAGCATAGAATAAATATGTAATTAAGATTTGGTGTGTAATAGAGAGTGGTGGGGGACTTAAGCAAACTGAACAGGGATATGCCCTGCCCAATGATATTCAATTTTTAAAATGAACTTATCACCCTGGTCAAATAAAAACAAGATTGTGACTGTACTTAGTGTAAGCAGGTGTTGTGGAAGCCCAAGTTGGAAGCCAGGCTCTGCAGAGCCTGAGATAGAGCTTGAGGAGAAAGAACTAATTTGCATGAGGGCCTGGAAACAGCCTTTATTGTTGCAGGTAGCAGGAAACCAACCACAAACAACTTGGTGTTTCTGGGACAGGGTACAAGCAGGGAACCTCAGTGACACATGGTACGAAACTTCCAGAGCCATGAAAGTGTCATGGAAGAAGATACCAACAGCAATGGAGAGTGACCGGTGCAGTTCTTGATCTAGAATGATCTTTCTGACTGTTGTATAAAGTCAATTTTAAAAGGGCAGCCGGGAGACAAAAAGGCTATTTAAGAGGCTGCTATGATAATATAGGCCAGATGTTTCTGCATGCTCATATTTTTTTTAATTAAAAAAAGGTATGCTTTTTCTCCAAATGAATGGAAGAAGGAAAAATAGAGAAAATCTTCGGTCTTTTTCAAGTTTTTCTCAGTGCGTGAGAGCAGGATGTGCCAGAATTTAGTTCTTTGGCTGTTCTGATGATAAATACCAGAGGTTATTAGTCAGGAGTCTCCAAATGTGAAAGACATATTGAACTGATGAACTTTTACTCCCCCTGTCATTTTAAAGAGATGGTATATATGCTGATGAATAAGACACTTGATGACACTTTTTCTTCACACAAAAGATTTTTACTACCCTAAGAAAATGAAAACTTGTCTTTTTACAAGGGCAGGAAGAAGAATGTGTGTTCAGTCAAAAAAGCAGAGGCTTGAAAAGTCACCTGCTACCTGCCTCAGGCTATCGCTGCCTGGCTCCTACCATCCTGTGTTCCCAGAGGGTTTCTTGGTGGGGAAGAAAGCCATACTCCCCTGTGCAGAGTCTGGTAATTTCTCTTCTCCTCTCACATAGCATCCATAAAGGATGGCCAGTTGTACTGGTCCTCAAAAATATAAAATAAACCTCCCAAATGCCAAGAATGGAAAGATCTTTATGATTAAACATTTCTTTAAGAACCTCCTAAAAACTTGATACAGCCATTTAAATAAAGACAAAGAAATCACTTGAAAAAATACATAGATTACATTACAAGCAACAACAAAAAATGAAGATTCAAAACTATCTATGATAAAAATAGTTACATAAATAAATAGTCCAGGTAGGAAATATAACAAAATGTTAACACCATTTGTGCAGTAAGACCTGGAGTTAAGATCATCTGGTCTTATGAAATGAGTTGTCAGCGCACAAGCTTTCCAAAACATAAAATAAGAGTATTACCTAACTTCTGTCTTGTCAGAAGTAGAGATAATGAATGTAAGGCATTGAAGCAGTGCCTGGAAATGAGTGGGACCAAGAAAAATCATTGCAGACTTTTAAATTTACTTTTTCTATTTTCCAGATATTTTTGGGCTACATGGTACTTTATGGCATTTTCAGATGAAAAGTGACATTATTTTGAGGCTCTCTGAACTCCTCGTGTGCAGATAACGGGTTACCTCTGCTTTTGTGTCACCACCCAGCACTGGTCTGCCCACAAGTGGCACCAGACATGCTGCCCACTGAGATGCAGGGAAGGATGAGCACTGACTGAGAAGCCAGTGGTCTGGGTCTTCCTTTAGCCTTAGGTGTATGCCCTCAGATCAGTGGTCTAACCCTTCTGGGCTTCTGTTTCCTTTGCTACAATGCAGGCATTTGGACTCAATATTTTCCAGTCTTTGGACACTTTGATTTTATCTTTAAGCCAGGCAGTTGGGATGGGTGGCTTGGGAGAATTTTTATTTATTCTAAACCAGAGAATTTTCAAAAGGGTAAGAATCCCAAAGGCCATCTAACCACTCATCTACCCCAGGGCAGCTCTGTCCCTCAACCATCCCAGGCAGATGTGTCCATTCTATTTTTAACCATCTCCAGGGAAGTCTCTTCTAACTTCTCATCCTGAGTCTGCAACATTTCTTCTCAGGAATTTAAGAGCACTGTGAAGAGCAGTACGAGTTTCCCTCTGCTTAAGATTCTTTGCCAATTCTTGCCTCCAGTGTAGGAGTTGGAAATCAGAAGCATTGTGAGAATATGCCAACAAAAACCGCACATACAATCAATCATCAAGCCCTGCCAATTTATTTCCCTGTCCTCACCTCTCCATATTGACTAACACTGCTCTAGATTCAGGCCCTCATTGGCATTCCTTGCCAGGTTGACCTCACCAGCCTCCAGTCAAAACCACATTTATTCTTTATTTGTGGTGTGCCTGTGAAGGTACAAGCATTGTCCTAAACTTGGAGGATGTGGCTGTGAACAAGATGAATATGTTCTCCATCCTCACAGCTCATCTTCTAGTGGGGCAGCAGAGATGAGGAAGCACATCTTACAAACATGGAGCTGCAGTTGGTTGCGTCAAGAGGCCTGTGACATATGGAACATTGGTGAGAAGCCTGAGCTCCAAGACTCAACAGCCTAGGTTCAAATCCTGGTTCTTGTATCTCCTACTGTGTAACCTGGGGCAACCACTGTACCCCATTTCTTCATCTGTAGAGAGGGGACATGTTAGTGCCTACTTTGTGGGTTGCTGTGAGGAAGAAATGCATTGAAAACTATAGAACAGAGTCTGGCATATTGTAATATAAAATAAAATAAAAGCACTTTATTAAACAAAATTGTCTGTCTACAAAACAACATTCTCCATCTATAAAGAGACTCCTCTTCGTAAACCCTCCCCAAGGCTAAAGTCCTGTCTTCTAAGATCCCAGTCAAGTCTGCTTCTTGGTCCCCAAGTCTGCTTTTAAATGTGCCTGAATTACTTAAAGTTTCCGGCTCAGACTGGCAGTCTTGCTCCCATAAGACACTGTTCTTGCTGGCACCCCTGCCATGTAAGTTCTTTTCTCCTTCCCCTGGCTAAGTCCTACTCATTCTTTAAAAGTCATCTCAGGTGTCACCCTCGTTAGCAAGTCTTCCCTGACCATCTTCCATTCTCCTGGTTTCCCCTCCTCAGCAGCCACAGTACCTGTGTAGAGTTCAATCCTCTACTTACTACATTGTTGTGTAACTATTAATGATGGCTCTCTGCTTCCCACCCATGAGTTCCTTGAGAGTAAACTGCTTTATTATTCATCTTTTTGTATCCTCGGTGCCTAGGACAGTCCTGACACAGAACACACACCTAACAAATGTTCAGGGAGCAAGTGAATGAAGATTCAAAAACTCCAAGTATCATTGAAACTGCCTATAGCATTTGGGAAGATATTGGTGCAATTACTCTTCACTTGGAAGTGGTTGATAAATGTCCCCAAATTTTACTCAGTGAACACCATGTAAATGAGCTGTCATGTTCCCTCGCTTACAAAATTACTTGCCAATTACACTTAGATGATCCTAGTGTAATTGCCATGTAAACTGTACCCTGGCTGAGATAGCCCAAATCATCAATTTAACTTTACCTTTTCATCATATGGTACTTACCACCTAATTAAACAAATGGTCAACTACCACCACAATTGTATACCTCCCCACCAAATGAAGTGGCCACATTCTTTATTGACATGTTAGTTATGACAACCCACCACGCACCTCTAGGTATAAAATCAGAAGCTCCAACAGATTAAAAGCACTGTACACTCTTAAGAAGTTCTAAGTTTACAACAAAAAAGATAAACACTACAAAAACTGTTTCCTTAAAAAAAAAAAAGACATTAAGATATAAAGACAAAAATCCTCATGCTGAGAAGACTTTCTTCCTGAAACCTCAGATAATCAAAATAATTCTAAGCATTTGAATGTGAATTTAGCTCATCAAACAAATCACAATTTCTTTGCAACAAACAGCTGTACATGTTTGTAGGAAGTAAATATATTTTGCTAAGGCTGACTTCCTGATAGGCTTGCTAAGATCTTATGTGAGAATTAGGTAGGTGGCAGAGATCCTGAATGTTCATGGTGCTTTTTAGTAACCAAATTTTCACTTGTCTTTCTGGCTGCCACCTCCACACTTGGCACAGGTAATCACATTGACTTCTCAGCATGGCCACATTAGGCTAAATGCATTCTCAAACAGAGGTTCTGTCTAAAGGGACCATTTGACTTCCAGAACACACTGTTCTGAGGCTCTGATTGAAAAGGAGGTCAATGCTGGCCCAAATATTTCTCTACCCCCTGTGGTGGAATAATTGATGTGCAGCAGCCCCCACAGATGTGGAGTCACCAAGGTGATGGATGGATATAAGTATATTATTCACACGTACATCTGCCAATATACAGGTCCCAGTGCAAACACCAGGACTTAAGAATATTATGTGGATTTAGGACAATCCCTGAAGGACTCCAGTTCCATTAAAAATTTGTTTGGCTGCCTGGGGCAGATCTATTTCAACTCCCACATGCTTCATGCATTTGAGAGGGGGAACCAAACTGCTTTAAAAATAAATTTAATAAATTTTGTAATGTCAAGTCATTAACATTCTGTCTAGTCATACAGCCTTCATATTTTGAAATAGTAACGTTAACCTGTGGAATTTTTTTTAACCTCCTAATATCTGAGTGAACATTTTTATTTTTCTTGTGCTTTCTGCCAAAGGGGATAAATTACATCCTGAAAACATTCCTATTTTTTTTTCTCTATATAGGTGTTTTTCTTGTCACAAATGTACCAGACAATACCCAGAAAGCTTTGTGACCAGAATCCATTTGGGCTTGGAAATAGCAGAGGAAATAATTTAACTTGCAGACATTCTCAGTTATTGTTTGATGATTTATAATAGTAGTCATAATTTGCTACTTACAATGGTTGTAATGCTGCTTTTACAATGTTCATTCATTCATTTAGCAGATATTTTTAGTATCTATTATGTATGTATATGCAAGGTTGGATGTCACAGGAGACACCAAAGAGACACAGTCATCCCTCAAAGCAACAGTCACAGGTGAAGGGAGAGAGGGTGGGGAGAATTTCAACTTCTCTAGAAAGACCTAAGCTTCTTCCACAAGTTTTCAGATCTCCAAAATGAACATAAATCTTCCAAAACAGAACAAAGCATCCTTACATCTGACATGTTGATTTGACCCTCACAACAGCAGATCTGTTTCAGGCCTCAAACTTTTACCTTAATATAATTTATACTGAGTGAATTATTTCCGTATTCTATAATTCCACATATAACACGGTAGATAAGTAGGATCCATATATAGGTCTACAAAGGGAGAAAGATGGTAGGTGACAGCACCCTGGCTCATGTGAATTAGACCACACGCTGATTTTCATCCATAAATAAGTGTCCTTCTCCTGTGCATGAACCCTCAATTGTCCAAGGCCAGCCAGTGCACTGTCTCTTCAGTGCCTAGTCTACCAGTGTCCTAAATAGGAAATGCTTAATAAATGCAGTGTTTCCCTGCCCTTCTAATTTAAAACAGTCATTGCATCTAAAAAAGAATAACGTAATAAATTAGCAAAATGTCTATATTCAAAATGTTGAGAACTGCTGATTATTATGTCCCAAGAGTCCTTAGATTAAGTAAGGCAAAAAGTACATTTCTCAGGTACTTTGAACAGTTAGTTCAGGGACTCCTTTCAACTGAAAAGGAAAGACAATATTATTTGTCTCCTTAATACACAGAATTAGAGCTATATGAACAAAAGGATGTGGTTCAGGACTTTCACATGTTCAAAATGAGCCTCCTGTCCCCATGCATCGATATCGAAATGCCTGCACACTGAATTCCCAGCAGACCTTTCCATCCCCCAGTCACCGAAGGAGGATAAGGCTGATATTGAGTATTTCAAATCTCTCAAAGAGAAGTAAGGTTGCTGCTCCCTACCTAACTCTCACTTACCTTAAACTGAAGGGAATTGAGGGGGACAAGCTATTGGAACTTCAAAGCTCCTGCAAGGCCACCAGCTCTGCTCAGCAGGGCTGAGAGATGTAGCAGCCAAATTCACACAGCTAAGGCTTCTGAAGTCTGACCAACTGACTGCCTTCCATCAGCTAAACAGTACAATCATGGGGCAGCTGCTGGTCTTGTGGAGCACAACAGGTTTGAGCCAGGGCTGTCAATTATAGCAGCAGAGAAAGGTGGGTAAGAAGAGGTAGGCACCAGACAGTGGGGAAAAGGAAAGCCTGTCATCTCTTAGCTTCGAGTGGATCACAGGTACAGATAGGAGGGAATGCAAAAGAAAAACAGCTGAATATAATTTGGGAATTTTTCTAAAATCGCTAAAAACTCTGAGAAGTATACTGTTTTTCTTATCAGTTTATGAAAGCTATTAACAAAAATATGATACAATATGAAGATCTAAATGTAGGTGGTAAATATATGAAAATATTTTTATTCAGATTTTGTTAGCCAGACACATTACTAGTTTAATTCAATCTGCTTTTGTAAGTACGTAGGGTAATGATATACTATGGAAGAAACTAAACCCTTGAAGGGTACCAAGGCTATAAGCACTGTGTGCAGGAGTTTGGTGCTTCTGTGCCACCTGGTGGTAATCACCTCAAATTGCAGGGACCAATCCTAAAATGAACAACAAAGTTCAAAAAGGGGAGCTTTAAAAGCTATCCCAACAAACATGGATTCAAAATTTGTACACACACAAACATGGCCCCTGTACAGTTCTTGGGACTCAGAGCAAATGCTGTAGCTACAGAATAACAAGTTCTTATTACGTGGGGATCCTGAGTTGATGTTGTAGATAGACACAAATGGGACAAGGAAGAGACTTTCAACTAGTGTTAAAAACATCTGAATGTTGGACCTCCCTGGTAGCACAAGGGGTTAAGATGCAACCTATGAAGCTATCCACAGCCACTGCAGCACTAGTTTGATCCCCGGCCAGGGAGCCACCCACATGGCTCAGCAGACCTCTCCTGACTTGCTCACTGCTCCCCTCAGCAGTGTATTTCAATCTGCCTATTCTGTTCCCCACTTTGTCTCTGATGAATCCTCTCACCCCCCCCACACCTCTGGCCTGTATCCGAGTTCTTGTATGCATAAATAAATAAATCTTTTTTAAAAGAAACATCTGAATGTTCACTACAGTATTATTTACAAAAGCATAAAGAGGCAGCTTAAATGGCTATCATCATGGGAGTGATTAAATGAATTGTGGCAAATTCACACAATAAATTATAAATTATTAAGGAGCTGCTGAAATGTGTAGTACATCTTCATGTACTCACAAAAGGATGCCTCAGGCATATTTAGATACAAAAAGCAAGTTGTTGAACAATATAGTACAATAAAAATTCTTAAAATGGATGCATTTTTTACATAAAAAGATCCAAAAGGGGCCTCCCCTGGTGGCGCAGTGGTTGAGCACTGGGCTACGAAGCTGCCCGCAGCCTCTGCAGCACCAGTTCCATCCCCAGCCACTGAAGAGGGTACCACATGGTGTGACAGACCTCTCCTGCCGCACCCGATGCTCCCCTCAGCAGTGTATTTCGTCAGTCTGCCTGTTCTGTTCCCCACTCTGGCTCTGGTGAATTCTCTCACACTCCTGTACTTCTGACTGTACCCAGTGCTTGTAGAAAATAAATAAATAAATCTTTAAAAAAAAAATCCAAAAGGATACAGAACAAACTATTCACATTCATCACCCAAGGGAAAGTAAAACTCTTTACTACATTCAAGTCTTGGTCAGATTGCTGTCGTGGTGTGGCAGCAGGCCTTCCTGGGCTAGCCCCAAGGACATTAACCTCAGGGGAGATGGGAAAAAACAGACATTGGTCTTGAGATCTGTGACTAGACAAGAGAGAACATCAAAAAGAGAACTGTAGACCCTCTCTCTAATCTGTCCTTCTTTCTCTAACCTCTTCCCTTCTTTTTACATGCTTTTCATATTTTTGTATTCTTTATATATAAAACTATTACACATTCTCCATTTCTCTCATTGCCACCACATCATTTAATCCACTCAGTCAACCACACACTTCCTGATCTTGAGCTTGTTCTATTCGTATCTAAGTAAGCAAACTCCCTAGAACATATTGGTCTTCCCAGGACTGCAATCTGAATGTGCTTGTGCCGGGAGTACAGACCTGTTATATGCTTGTAATTTTGGCCTTAACATCGTATTAACCTTAAATTCCTCAAGCCATTAAGATATTCGTGTCTTCATGTCTTTGTGGGATAGGGCCCCCAAAATAATTTCTTTTAAAAATATTTTCTATTCATATCACAGACAAAGGACTCATTTCTTTAATACATACAAAGCCCCCATAAGCCCTGAGGAAAAAGGCCAACAACTGAACAGAAAAACAGACTAAGAACAGAGCAAATAGTTCTCAAATAAGAAATAAAAATTACTCTTAAAAATATGAAGAGGTACTCAACTCCACTTAAAATACTACATAAACTAAACTACAATGAGATAATCATTCATCACTATCAAAGGGACAAAGACCAACCGATGTGATAACATTCTCTGAGAGCAAGAATGTACAGAAATAGACATTCTTACATACTGCAGAGCTTAAACTGGTATAATCTCTATCTGGGACAATTTTTAATTATATGACAATTTTACATAAACTTAGGCCCCAAAATTGCACACATTAAGTGTTTATTCAAAGGATATACTTTTTTTTTAAGTTTTAAATCTTTTATTATCTCTTTCTGCAAAGCCATCCCTGACTTCTTCAGTCAAGGTACAAACATTCTCTGAACATCCAAAAAAATCTCAAAGGATATACTTATGCAAGATGATCAGTATCCAAGAATTTTCACTGAAGCACTATTTGCGATAGGAAAAGATTATAAACAACCTAAGTTTCCATCAAAAAAGACAAGTTAAATAAATTATGACATATTCACTGTGCATGAACACTGTGTAGCTATTAAAAAGGATTAAGTAATTCTATATTTACTGATTTTTAATTATAGCATAAACTAAGGGAACAAAGTTATATACACATATACATTTGTTTTCAAATACCTGAAATAACTCTAAGAGGATATTAATGAGGAACAGTGATTGCTTCTAGCAAAGAAAATTGGTAACTGGCAAGAATGAGGTAGAAGGCTTACTTTTGACTCTTCACAATTTTGTTTTCTCTATCCTTAGAATTTTGTAGTATATCCATATATTAATTAACCAAAAAACGCATTTCAAAGAAACTGATAACAGCCTGCATGTATAGACTATCCTTCAAATGCTATATTCTAATCCACTTTCCATTATGTCCATAGTTATAGTATCATCTAAACCCTGGCCCTCATTTAATTCATCTATGCCAAGGTGACCTTACATCTATGGAATGTATGACTGATTCATGTCACTCTTATGCTTTGAAATGAAATCAAACCTTCATTGAATCCCCATTGTCCCCAGAGAAAAGTTCAATGGCCAACAGGCATATGAAAAAATGTTCAACATCACTTGTAATCAGGGAAATGCAAATCAAAACTACCATGAGATACCATCTTACACCAGTGAGAATGGCACATATTAAAAAAACTAGCAATAACAAATGTTGGCGAGGGTGTGGAGAAAAAGGAACTCTTCTGCACTGTTGGTGGGAGTGTAAACTGGTCCAACCATTATGGAGAGCTGTGTGGAGATTTCTGGACCTACTAAACATAGAGCTTCCATATGATCCAGCAATTCCACTCCTAGGTATTTACCCAAAGGACACAAACATCAATTCCAAAGAGCACCTGCACCCCTATGTTTATAGCAGCACTATTTACAATAGCTAAGCTTTGGAAACAGCCCAAATGCCCAAAAATAGATGAATGGATCAAGAAGATGTGGTACATATATACCATGGAATATTACTCAGCATTCAAAAAAGATAAGCACATGCAATTTGCAGCAACATGGATGGCACTGGAAGGGATCATGCTCAGCAAAATAAGCCAAAAAGAAAAAGAAAAATACCGGATGGTCTCACTCATAGCAGGAATCTAGAAAACTTAAATAAGGGACCAGGAAAATGAATAACTATAAGAAAGTGAAAATCAAAATCAACAAAAAACTATGAACCAGAGATACTTTTTGGGGGGTGGGGGGTGGGGGTGGGAGGGGAGGGATTGGGGTCAGAATGGGGGGTTGCAATTTTATGGAGAATATAAAAATAAAATTAATTATTAAAAAAAAAAAAGAAGAAGACATTCAATCTCCTTTACCACCTGGCTCCAAACAGCGAGACTCCAACCTAGACTCAGCCATACGCCATGATTTACCACACCTCCGTACCTGCCCATAACATGTCCTCCCATCTCCTCTCTTCCCTTCCTAGCCAACAAGTCATATACATGGTCCATGAAGTTGTATCAGATTACCATTTTGAACATTACCTACCCTAAAGAAAAATCAATAAACATTTCTCTGAGCTGCAAACATTACTTTGCTTTCCCACATGAAGTTTACTGATCAAAATTATATTACATTTTTCACTTAAGGGTCTATAGATGACTACATTTAACCTATAGTCATCTAGCTTAGATTGCAAACTCCCCAAAGAAAGAAGCCAAATTCATTCATCAAGTACTCCTAGCACCTAAATAACTACCTAGCACTCATAAGTGCATAATATATATGAATTCACTTTAACCATTTCTCTCCATGTTTTCTCATCCATCAAACAGAATTAAGAATATTGTTCTTTGGGACCTTCCCAATGGCACAGCTGGTTGAGCACAGCACTGTGAAGCTGTGCTGTGAATCCTCTCACCCTCCTGTACCTCTGGACTGTACCCCAGATCTTGTAAAATTTTTTTTTAAATAATTAATTAAAAAAAAGAATGTTTGTTCTTCCAAGGCTGTTTTTATATGGTTGTTACCAATTATCCAGCATGTCATGGTAATACCTATACAAATTCATTTCCTAAGTTGAAGCCAAACCCTTGTATGTAATATTTTTTTTTCCTTTTTCTAAATCTTGTACAGCTATCTGCATAGTTTGACTTTGTTTTCTCCTACCTGATATTCTGCCTGGCTATAGATAAAGGAATTCCTGGTTTGTTTTCCTACAATTGATTGCATGTGATATGATGTCCTATAGAAACTATTTATGCAGAGAAACTATTTATGAGAGTTCTTTTCAGAAGCAAATGAATATGAAATAAAATCTCAGGGTAGGGGGTGGGCAGAGTTGCTTGCTTGCTCTACCCTAACCCTGAAGATACTATTCTTTTGAAGGGATAAAAAAATCTAAATAGTCTGCTAGAAACTATATATGATGCTTCTACTCAAATGTAGTTTTTTAATAAATTTTTGCTTCTTTAGTCGATAGAAACAGCAGTAGGAGAAACAATCTAAATGTACCTCAACAGATGGAGGGGTATATAAATTGTGGTATATCCATACAGTGGACTATTATGCCACAATCAAAAGGAATGAATGACTGACACTTGAACCATCAAAATAAGTATGCTGGATGACAGAAGCCAGACCAAAAGAAGTGACAAAGAAAGTACATGCTATTTGATTCCATTTACATAAAACTCTTGAAAGTACAAACTAACCCTAATAATGATAGAAAGCAGGTGAATGATTGCTTAGGTATTCAGGAGAGGTCAAGGAGGAGGGAGGGAAGAATTACAAATTGTTGTGAGGAAGCTCTTGGAAGTGATAGATTTGTTCACTTTTGTGATTGTGGAAATGGTTTCATGGGTATACACATCTGTAAAAACTTGTAAAATTGTGTATTTTAAATATATACAATTTATTATATGTCAATTATAAATCAAAGCTAAAAAAAAGAATAAGTGAACAGAGGTGAATGAAAAGTGAGACTCTCCAAGAACATTTATAAACAATGCTATTTTTAAAGTGGTTTTCAAATAAGAAAGATATTCAATATGCTCAATACTAACAAAATACCTTTCCAGAATGACATTTTCCTGAAAATGTCATTTTCTTGGAAGATAGGAATTGTATTTTTGAAAGGAGCAGCCAGGTTGCAAGCAGATGATTAATTATCATGGAAAATCATTGATGTATCATTGCAATTTCACAGTATTTCTTACAGTTAAAATAAAGCTCCTTCATATCTCTCAAAAAGGTATTGTGAGGCTTTAATTGATTTGTGTTGGTAAAAACCCTTGGTTACCATCATGGAAAATAATTGAATTAAGCATCAAAATATAAATGTACAACTTTTGTTATTGTTTTTAATATTTATTTTTCTTTAAAATAAACACTGCAGGGTGCCAACTATCCTAACATATTATTAAATCAGGAAAAAACTCAACACAGAAGCTTACACATCTGTTGATTTAATGCTGAATTACAGAATCTATATAGATATTTAAAGAAACTCGTGTTGCTATCTCTACATAGTGGATAATTTTGCAAATGCCACTTGCCCACTCAAAAAGTAATAGCAATAATTTGTGCAAAATGCACTAAGGTATATAAATCCTAAAACATAACCATATGCTTTGTTTATGAAAAGCGAGTTGTTGGGGGTGGTGTTTTTTGTTTTCTTTCTTGGCCTTCTCTTTAGAAGAATAATTTAACATTAACTAAACAGCATAGTAAGGAAATAAATATAAATAATAATGTTTATCAGAGGACAATGCAGGTACTTATGGAAATGGAGTAACTCAGAGTTTGTTTGAAAGGTGTTTTAACAGGCCGTGTGGAGAATAACAGGCACAGCACGCAGCTGAACAGTGACTGCTCATAATTGTCCTTGAGTATCACTCAACGGCGATCCACGCACACTGGATTTTTAGTAATTGTTAAACAGTAAACAGTAGTCTTCATAATTTTAAAATTGAAATTTGATATTGTAACTTAACATTCAGTGAGCAAGTCTGGAGACTGCAGTTCCTGACTATTTACAAAGCAGAGATAAAGATGTTCCTATTTTATCTGTGTTCCAACCAATCTAACCAGACATGATTAGAGAAAAAAACCCACTCAAGAAAGTTTTGGTTAGTATATGAAACAAGACTATCCATTAGGAGATAAATATTTTAAGAAGGATCTTTGCTCTAGGTTAGAGATCCACAACAAAGGGGATGATGGTTTCCACATATTGGATGAGAATGTCATTATGAGGCAGGTAGGGATACCTGCAATTCATTATGGTCAGCTTTAAGGAGTTCTACAGTTTATAAGGCCAGAAATATAATAATCATAAGTCACAACTGGCAATTTAAATTTAAATGTAAATTAATTTCCTCATGTGCACTGGCCACATTTCAAGAGTGCAGTAGAGTCAGATGGTTAGTGGCTCCTATATTGGACAGTACAATATAGAATAATACTTCATCAGAGATAGCAGATAGCACTGGGCTAGAGTAAAGCAGAGGCCAGCACAGGGATGCTGAGAGGGACTCTGTAATGTGGATTTGAAAACAGGGATGCACACTAGTTACAAAGGGGCCATATCACTCAACTTCCAAAGAGAAGGGAGACCTTGGTTCATAGTCTGGTTTTCAATAAACAGCCTAGGGTTTAGGTGCCTTTTATGTCCCCATGCCCTCTGGGACCTCAAAACTGAGTGTGTATTTTCCATAAAATATTAAATCAAGAGAAATTAAGACAGCACACTTAATGTGAAATAAAGTTCATATACTCCTGTTTAAACACAGATTAGAATTTCTGTCAGAACAATGCCAGTGAAAAGTTGACATTCTAATTAATACAATTTACATTATAAAGCACTGAATATCTTTATCTTGCTATTATGAAATGCCCTCTTTAAAAAAATAATAAAAAGGCTCTACTCAATAGAGAATTGAGTACTCAGGGCAGTAGTTAAAATCCTTGTACAAGAGAGGTGGTTAGGTCACTGGCATTTTCACACCATCAACACAGGTCTCCAAAACCGAAAGCAATACATTCATCCTCTACCACATAGTTTTGCCATTCTTCATCATCCACAAGGCTATTTGCATGCAGCATTAGGACTTTGAGACTTTTTTCTTGCAATGATATAAAACACAATGTAAAACATAAATAACAAAAAATTAAAACATCCTCTTTCCCCTCTTCTCTCTCTCCCTCTCTCTACA
Source organism: Talpa europaea (assembly GCF_964194135.1). Taxonomy (NCBI): domain Eukaryota; kingdom Metazoa; phylum Chordata; class Mammalia; order Eulipotyphla; family Talpidae; genus Talpa; species Talpa europaea. The sequence continues at coordinate 69,377,642 of NC_140075.1, read as the reverse complement.
GCTCCCCACCCCTCACCATCTTTCTCTTACTTAACATTACAGACAACAGTTCTGGAAACCTGGAAAACTGCAGTCATGTAGGACTCCCACATAGTATTTACTCCATCCAAATTCTGTGTGTGTAAGAGGGGCAGAAAATCAACCCCACAGTTGGGTACCCAAGGATTCGTGTTCATTGCCTTTGTCAATTTTATGCTATTGGTGAAAGGAATAAAGATGAGATCCTTAAAGCTTGAATTTTCATTTCCTATGACAACGTGCTTTTTCTTCATGCTTTATCACACTCCACTACTTGGTTTCCACCCCTTCATAATTGATATCGGCCATTTGAAGCATTCAGTAAAAACCTCATGAGGTTCATCAAATGTCCCCCAGTCTATAATTCTTGCTTCTAACATATTCAGAAGCACATTCATCCAAGTGTTTTCCACTTCCGCTCCATGGTTGTCCCCATGCACAGGGACGAGTGCAGTGACAGTTGTATTAATTATGCTAAAAAACCCACATAGCTACAAAAATGATGGAGATCATCATTTTAAATATTTTATTAAAATAACCCAGTGTAGAACAGATAAAGTATATCCTCCTGGTAATGAGAGGTTCATTAATTTTACAAGAATTCTAGAAAGCTTAGAATGGTCATCAAAATTATCTCTTCCACTTATTTTTTTAAAAATGTGGAAAACCTTCTATTGTGAATTTAGAGAGCAGGGGTCTAGTAAAATTTTCTAAGATAGTTCTAAAACAATTGCTTTTCTGGAAAAAAATTTTGAAAGAATAGCTTGAAATATGGAGGATTTAGATTTTATAGTATTATTTGAAGTGGCTGTAAATTTTCAGCTTCTGCATTTACCCATTAAAGCGCATATTCATTAGCATATAGTGACTTCTGATAAGTAAAATGATATTCTCCATAACGAATGAGCAGCACATTAAAATTTTTTCATTACTAACAACAAGAACAGTATAATCTTGCTTACCAAGTGTGTTTCCAGGTACAGTTTAAGGCTATCTGTCTCTGCTTTAGGGGGAGTCCAATTCTCAGTGGTCTCCATGGCTTCATTTAACCATTGAATGAATTCATCCAGCTTGTTTACAAACCCCTGGTGACAAGAAAGAAAAAGGGGAGAAAGAATAAGAAAGGCATGTTAGTTTGTTATTTTTTTTAAATCAGTCTTAGAAATTCTAAACATCACCGAAGATAAAATTGATGTCACTGCTCTCCTGCCCTAGTTCCATGCCTTAGAACACAATTCCCACTACTCCTGGCGCTGAAATCTACCAAAATGAGGAGAAACTGTCCCAGACTTCTTCTCAGTATTTTTCCTAAGAATACTTTCCTCAGGAATTTAGATTGGATTGCAGGGTGTCACTGCAAAGATGACCTCAAATCATCAAAATATTTCTGGTGTCTGATAAGTGCCCCCTCACCAAGAAATCAGGTCAGGTCCGGAAGGAACACTCGTTGTCTTGGGAGGATAAAAGTATTCTGCAAGATGATGTTCTTTACTCAGAAACCTATAAATTTGAGTTGCTTTAACTGAACTAGAAATCTATTTTTAAATCACATACGTGTTTAAAGGGACTTGGGTGAGTTCTTCAGAGAGCCCAAATGTCTGTGGCTGAGCTTGGGTTCAAAGAAGTAAGGCCAGGTAGAAGAGTACCGATGACAGAAGTAAACATCTGACTCTGGGTGCTTCTCAGACATAAAGAAATATTCCTGGCTAGGAAACACGAATTACAATAATTCTGAAAATTTTCAAGTTGTGGTTATAAAAATTGATTGACCATTTAAAAGAATACATCTGTAAAAACAGAAAACATTTTTGAAAAAATGAAAGACCAGGTATGAACCTAAGAGGAAATGAGGCTGGGAGCTGCTTCCTATAGCTAGGTAAACAGCCCCACCTGGAGGTTCAAATGTGTAAAGACAGGCTTCTACATTTGATGCATCAAGATGGCTTTAAGACGCAATTAAACAGTTCTTCAGATTTGCCTTTGGATTGATTTTGATTCATATATTTAATGCTTAATTGAGGATATCCTGAAACTGAAGTGAGAAATTCTTTTGATTTATCATGCCTCTCAAAAGCTAGGTTTTGTTTTTAAGCTCTCTACTACATAATAGTTAGATTCATAATCTTTTAATTCAAGCAATTGATTGACCTCAAAGTTACTTGAAACAATAACAAAAAAGGATTTAAATGGTATACATACACTCAGAAACATATATCTATCTATCAGAGAGGGTTAGGGGCGAGATGAGGGCACAGAGGATCCTGAGGTTGGATGAGACAGGGATTCTGCCATGCTCTATTATGCATGGAGCTCAGCTTGTCACCCACCAATGTTCCTAAGTGATACCCAAAGCTGCTGTCAAAAACATTCCTACTGCCAAGTGTTAGAAGACAATCACAACTAGGGATGCATATCACAGTTCACTTTCACAAATGCAAAATTTTCCATTCACTATCATTTTGAAAGTATGACTTAACAAGGTACTTTGGCAAAACCAACAAGAAATACCATATTAGAGGCATCTTAATTAGAAATGGAGGCCAATACAATTACAACTGGTTGAATGACAGCTCAACAGTTGGAAACGAGATAGTTCAACATGCTTCAAGTTCTAGCTTTGACACTAAACTGATGACATCACTGAGGCTTCCTATGATCCTTACTCAGAAGAGTTTTTTGTTTTTGTTTTTGTTTTCAGTGAAGTGAAAATGTATCCAAAAGGGAAGGATTCATGAATTTCACATGATGCATTTCCATAAATCTTAGAGTAACTTTGATTTCATTGTCTCCCAAATACTTAACTCTTAACATAGAAACCATATCCAGTCATATTTTCTCAGGAAGCTTCCCATCCTTTAAAAATGTCAGTCCCCAAGTCCCTCTTTCTGGTAGACTGCCTAGGACCCAGAGTACTTCAGAAATTTACTTCTGACTTGATATTTACTATACACCTCTACAAATGTGTACTTAAATTTGTCAGCAGAAAAAAGGAAAGGATCTCTTAGAAGTGAAGTCCTAATTCCTGACACTCTCATAATTAGAATTCTATAAAAATTAAGAGAAATTTCACTGACCAATTGGATTTATAGACATATCATCTATAGAACCTGATCAGAGTATCAGAGTCTATCCAGATGGTTGATCATATTGAGATAAACATTGTATTTTGAGATAAACATTATTTAGACTTGGATATACCTGTGTGTATATACACACACCCCAATATGCACAGACACATATATTAATTTAGGGAGAAAATTAAGTCTGAAATAAATTATTTGGAAATTAATATGGTTAAATCCAGGAAAACACAGTGAGAGATGTTATTTGATACGTCACCAGTATTTAGACTGTTATCAACTGCTTCCTCTAAATAACAACCAAACAAAACAGTGTGTATATGTGATTGTATAAGGTTAGGCTTAGTTAGCCAAAGAGTATTAAAAATGTGTGTAAGATTTCCTAACAGAACCATGATTACAGCTAGCTGAAATCCGTGAGATACAGATGAGGCAAAACCCATGTATCTAGAAGAATCTTTTATGGACGATCATTTCTTGCAGGCCAGCCAGGCAGCAAAGCCAAGGCTGTCAGCTACAGAGAAAACAGACAACTTACAAGGCTTCGCTCTGGGTTTCCTCTTAATTATAACCCACCTTCACCAATTCTCATCTGTTACACATTTTTTCATCTCTTTTCTTACAGGTGTTAAAGTTTTATCCACCACAATAGAAACCTGACAAATCCCTATGTTCTTAACTTGTAATAAAAAGCTAAGCACTCCTCCCTCTTAGGGACACCTGAGCCTTCCACCTCCCGTCCTGCTTCTATGTGCAGCCACAAGAGTATAAACAGGAATCATGAAAGCAAATGAAGAGGAGTCCATTGAATCTTGATACCTTCGTCACCTGCATTTCTCCCCTTTCCTGGCCCATTTCTCTGTGTATTGTCACCAGTGTTCAGTGCAGTGGAAAGTGTACTAGGTACCAGCTTCATATCATGAGATGCTCTTCTTAGAAAGGCCAAATGAATGTCACCAGTATACTCAGCCACGTGATGTGCAGGAGAATTTACATTTGGACACATACAATACATACTTCAAAAACATTTGCAAAAGCTCTGTTAAAGTCATGATGGTGTGAATGAAGAAAAACAAGGCTGACATAGATAACATCAGTACATGGGGAAAAATACAAAATTTTATTTATTTTGTAATACAGGTCAAATACTAGTACAACAAATACAGGTTATTCATGTAACAAATATTAAGTGTCTACACTGTGTAGGCACACTGCTGGGCATTACTGGAATTAAAAAGATAAATATCACTAAAATTTTGAGCAGAACAGAAAACATGTCTAAGCACTGGCTTGCTGAATTCAAGTAATTTTAATAATTTAAAAAGCCTACTATCAATAAAGAGTTGGGACGTTTCTCAACCTGCATTGTGAAATGCACCCTGCCTCTGCCAACTTTCCCTATTCTTAGTATTTCCCTGTCCTTAGTATCTGTGTTTGTTTCTCTAGTATTCCAAGTTCATACTTTCCTGAAGAGTCAAAGATGACTACAAAAATCAGATGTACTTCATGACCAATCCAATGCTGCCATTACACTACATAGAAAGTACATTTTACAAATGTTCAACTTCCGTGCTACAGGCTTAATTGTAAATCTTTGAAAAGCCACATTTTAACCTTCTTTGTCCAAACTTCCACTGATGCATTTGCTCATTCTCTCTCCTGTCACTGTATATCATCATTTTCCTTTTGTCCCTTTCTGCCTCCCTGCAAGCTCTACAATAAAGTAGTCCCTAGGCCCCAGTCCTCCCAGGTCCTCCCCACCCCTCCACCCAACTGTCTCCTTCTGGATGGGTTTCTTGTCATACTCATATCTGAGTCTGTAAACTCTTGATTTGAGACAAGCCAGGATTCAAATTTCAGAACAAATCCTGGTCATCAGAGTTGGGGGAAATGGAACCGTAGTTAGCTGCGCAACCACCAGTTAGCAGCATAATTCCCACTTCTAGATCATTGTGTTTTGAAAGTTCCTTAATGAGGTGCTGTTTAAAAATCTTACTTTCAAACTTTCTACTTTAGAAATCTCTTTAAAGACTAAGAAGCATAGTGAAAGTGCATGCATGTGTACACTTACAGATTTATGAAAACTTTGCTAGAGCCCTCAATGGATTATCATACATTGAAGATTATATTTGCAAGGAAAATTTATAATCAAGTATTGCAAATAGCTACACACTCTTAACAGGTTAAGAATGCTCATTATTTCCTTTACTTTCCTACCTATTTGTCTCCCTCCTACACAAAGCTTGTTTGGTTAAATATAAACAGTGGGGGTAATTACTGTTGCTCTCTGGCAAGGTGGTTGTGTGGATAAAGAGGAAGGAAAGCCTTCCTTACACCACATAAGGGAGCAGGAAACTGATACAGCAGGAAACAAGGCTTGGTGGTTATCTTAGGGAGTTGAAAGCTTGGGGTAGCTTTTAATAAAATGACATGATTTTTAGACCAAAGTGAAACTGAAAATCACTTCTTTAAAAGGGGGATTGTCACCATAAACTCTGTGAAGTCATGCTGGTTATGGCTATTTTACAGGCTATATTTTACTGAGGATCAGAGAAGGTGAGTGATTTGCTGAGTGACAGTGGGATTAAACCCATATCTCATTCCAGAGTCTATTTCTCTCATAGCACCACATTGTCCTCTAGAAACAGCACTCCTAGAGACAAATCATCAGACCCAGGCGAAAAAGAAACATTTCTTCTCAGTCCCACAGTCTTGTCACTAAGGTAAAATTCTCTAAACTCTTAAGTCCTTCCCTTCACATTCGCTACTTTCTGGCAATTTTTCTGAAACGGGATTTGTGATAAGGCTAAATGCCTCACAAGAAAAGTGCTTTTTCTTAGCAAGCAAAGATCACTGTAAAGTTCATTTCTAATTTACAGAAAATTTTAAACTAAAAATTTAAGGCAGTTCCATGCTTGAACAAGCCCCATTCTACCAGTATCCCAATTATAAAGATTGGTCCAGCTCAGCAAGACGGTCCTCAGTCCCTAGGTGGTAGTTGAGTCAGTGACCTGAACTGCTAACTTCCTTTTGTTGTCTGTTGTTTGTATATATCTAGAGGATTCACCCCTAGAGGATTCACATTTCGCTGTGAACAGAGATATCAGCTGTGATGTGACCTCACCTAGATCACGATAGCAGAGGACCTGCTGAAGAGCATCAATAAACTGGACTATTTTCACCACATTTATGAAAAAAAAATTAGCCTCTGCTGTTGAATCTTTTAAATCATTAAGAAGTCTTTACTTCTTCCTTAGTATTTCAAAATTAAAGGATTCAGTGAATGATCCCTGAGCAATGCCAGCTAAAACAATATATAACCTTCACATAGCACCCACTATGTGCCAAGACCTTTTAAAAAGATTTTCTATACAATAAATAATTTAAGTCTCACGAAGACCCAGTGAGGTTGGTACTTCTGTCACCCCCATTTTGCAGAAGAGGAGAGGCCCTCATCTGGGTCTCATCTGGATTGCTGGGAAGAGCTGCACTACAGTTAGAAGATGGCATACTGGCTACTTGAGTCCAGAGCCTCACCGGCACCAGGTGAAATAGTGAAAGGTCTGCTGACCTCACAATCTAAGTCACTGGCAGAAGTTAGATGTTGAAAAACACTTAAATGAAGATTAATTATGTGGGGAAAAGCACATAAGGAAGAGAGAAAATTTTAAAATCATCATGAACCAGTGAAATGGTATGAAAAATGTTAAGAGAACAGTTGCTATAACCAGACAAAACTGAGTTTGATGCCAGGTTTCCCCCATCTCTTATTAACAACATAAATGAAATGAGCTTGTTAATAACCCTACACCTTATTTGCATTTTAGTAACTGTAAGATAGAGACAATTATATCCATAATGATTTTAAGAGAAAAAAATATTAAAACCAGGTGTAAAGTTAGGGCTTGATAAATGATTTTTAAAAATTATTCCTAAACAACAAGTTCCAAGTGATTTTCCGTCTCATTCACATAAAAGTTTTTGCTTATGGGCCTCCCTGGTGGCACAAGAGGTTAAGGTGCAGCACTATGAAGCTATCCACAGCCACTGCAGCATGAGTTTGATCCCCAACCAGGGAGCTAACCCACATGGTACAGCAAACCTCTCCTCTCTTGCCCGCTGCTCCCCTCAGCTGTGTATTTCAGTCAGTTCGACTGTTCTGTTCCACACACAGTCTCTGGTGACTCCTCTCACCACCATCCCCACATCTCTGGCCTATACACCAGCTCTTGTGTGCATAAATAAATAAATCCTTTTTAAAAAAGATTTTGCTTATTCACTAAGACAACAGCACTGTGCTAGCTGCCAGAGGGGAGATGGCTGTGAAAAATGCCCATACAGCCACAGTATGTGAGGTGACACCAACTGCTCTAGGGGTTCAGAAGAGGAAGTCTTTTGTCTCAGGTCATGAAAAGAGGCAGTATGGAGCAGTCAGCATCTAAATCTGCAGGTTAGCAAGGATTTCCTTACCTCTCTCCTCTACCTGTGGGTCTGAAGAGAAACACAATTACCTATTAGCAACCACAAGTTTAAGGATAACCTGACTTAACTTTTCAAAACAGGACACGCTTGGAAACTGCTTTTATATTAGCAACGGGCTACCAACGACTAATCGCAATCCTCTTTTCCCTACCCACAAGGAAGCTTTATTTAGACTCTGATAACTAGGAAAATCAGAACTCCATTTAGAAGCAAAATTATGCACCGAGATTTCACATGTATATCTGCAAATACATAAACATATATACATATATAATCCTTCATTTTTAATTAATTCTACATAATTCCTGTGTGAAATGACTAATTTAGATTCTTATACAAAAGTACTCAAGGGCAATTTACCATGCCCAACAACTTATTTATGTATTTAATGTGCCAGCAAAACTCAGAAGCTCAAAATAAATACCAGGGGGTTAAAAGTGGTGCTTTGGACTCTTCTACCTTATACATTTACCTACATTCCTACTCACAAAACCCAACACAGCACAAGTAATTGACAGAGGGAGGATATGGTGCATATTTTTAGGAGAAAGAATGAAGAGAAAATGAAGTGATTCAAGACAGTTTTAACTCTGATGTTACCAAAAAAACTCACATATTGAAATGTTTTATGAAATATTTAGCTTCTCTTCTAAAGGCTGAAAGGGATGTCATTAGAATATTAAAACTTTCCTGATAAAACCATCCCAGAACAAAGGTTAAAAAGCTATCAACTGGAAAAAGAGCAAAAAAGGCACAGTATTGTCTAAAAACTGACCGAGTGAGAAGTCCAATTCTGAAATTGATGTCCTGTAGAAGGGGTAAATTGAGTTGAATACCCAATTTCTTTAAATATTATTGACAGTGATTTCAAATGAGAAAAAAAGATCATAGAAAGATCCCAAATCCCCATAAGGAGAAAGGGTTTCCTCCAGAGGCTTTGAGTTCAATTGCTCCCTATTGATTTGTGAAAAGCGGTATCAATAATTCTAAGGACAAAAACAAAATTGAAATGCACATCGTAAGTCTGATAAAAGCAGATCTGAATAAAATAATTGGGAATAAGCTGGAACTCATAATAGGCTAATACTTATTTCTGTCCCGCACTTATTTAATCCTTACCACAACCCTACACTATAAGATTCCCATACTCTCCATTTTATAGAGGAAGAAACTGAAGCACAGACAACCTCAAATACAGCTGTCAGAGGAAGCTGGGGATATTCCCAGATAGTCTGACTGCCCCAAAGCTTTGCTCACTTTCTCTAGGTGAAACCTTGCCCCACGTAGCCCTAACCCTCCCGAAGCACTGAATGAGCAGAACTGATCATCTTTAAATCCCAACAAGGACCTGGGATGTTCATAAATTAGATTTTAAGATTATGATAGTTTAATGGTTAACTATAGGTTTTTTATATCCAGTATTATAAATAACAATACTTAACATTTGGATGCTGACTATCTATCTATCTACCAGCTATTCTTCAAATAACTTATGTAGTGATTTAATCTTCACAAATTTCCCTATTACACAGATGAAGAGGCTGAAGCATGGAGGAGTTATGTAATTTATTCAAGGTCATAAAGCCATTAAATAGCTATTAAGTAGTTTTGTTTCAGAGCCCAAGCTCTGAACTACTACACCATCCTGGTTTTTTTTTTTAACCAGACTTACTCCCACAAGGTAAACAGAGAGAAAAACAAAGGACAGTAAACCCCATTGTTGTCCATTTCCCAAGCCTTAATGACAACTCCAGTCTACCACTCCTCTCTCCTTTCTATTTCTCCCCTTCCTTCCTCACCCCTCTTTTCTCTCCCCTTGCTCATTCCTTCTCTCTTTCTCTACAGTGACTTTGTTAGGGTTCATCAGTTACTTTTAATAAACATATTTCCCAACATTGCATAAAGTTTTTTTTTTTAAAGATTTATTTATTTGTTTGTTTATACAAGCACTGGGTACAGTCAGAAGCGCGGGAGGGTGAGAGAATTCACCAGAGCCAGAGCGGGGAACAGAACAGGCAGAAGGACCGAAGTACACTGCTGAGGGGAGCAGCAGGTGTGGCAGGAGAGGTCTGTTGCACCATGTGGGACCCTTGCCCCAGTGGCTGGGGATCGAACTGGCGCTGCAGAGACTGTGGGCAGCTTCGCAGCCCAGCGCTCACCCCCTGCGCCATCAGGGGAGGCCCATTGCATAAAGTTTTAATGAAAAGGGCTGCTAGTTCCATACACTAAAGTACAGAACTGAGAACATTGTTATAATCCTGTTTATACTAGTTCTAAACACTCTCCTGACTAGCAAGATCTTGCAAATCCGAACTAGAACACATATAGCTGAATAGGAGTTCTTGTAGAATAAGATTATTCAAAGATTACCTGTGATTGCTAAATTGTTGTTTATCTAAGCATTTAAAATTTTCTCTAGGGGACATAAAGTTCTTTAGTAATAACAAAGCTAATAATTTTAGGAAAAAATTGGAATTTGATGTGTAGAGTTTATCATGCCAAATGGGGGGGAGGTCAATTTTTTACCAGAGAACTTCAGGGTGGTGACTCAGTAAAGCATAAAAACTCACTAATAGTCACTGCACTATTAGAACCAAGAGGACAGAAAATAGTAGGACCTAAATACAGCTTCTTGGAAAGGGAAAAAAAAGAGGAATTCCCATGCAGATTATGACTCATTCAGTGTAGGTGATACGATATTGGACATAAAGCTCCAAAATATATTTGGGGAATCAACTCCAATAGCAAGAGAAACAAAAGCAAAAATAAACAAATGTGACCACATCAATCTAAGAAATTCTGTACAGTGAAAGAAACCACCACAAAATAAAAGGCAGCCTACAAACTGGGAGAAGATATTTATACATTATGTATCTCACATGAGTAATCCAACAATAAAAATCAAAATAAGGATAAAAAATTGGGATAGTTATCTAATATAGATAATACACAGGCACATAAAAAATGTTCATTATCACTCATTATAAGGGATATAAGGGAAATGTATATCAAAACAATTACCTCACACCCTATGACAATGAACCATATCAAAAAAAATTGAAAAAAACAAGTTTTGGTGAGGGTATACAGAAAAAGGAACTCTTGCTGTTGTTGGGAATGCAAACTGTTACAACCTCAATTGCAAATGGTATGAAGATTCCTTAAAAAAATCAAAATGGAAACATCTTGTGAGCCAGTAATACCATTTTTAGGTATTTATACAAAGATTATTATAACACTAATATGAAAAAATTATTGCAGTTTTATGTTCATAGCAACAGTATTCACAATAGCTAAGAAGACATGAAATCAATCTAAATGGCCGTCGATTTATGAATGAATAAAGAAATCATGGTATATCCACTCAATGGAATACTACCCAGCTATTTAAAAAGATGAAATTGTGCTCTTTGTAAAGGTATGAATGAAACTTGAGGTAATTATGGTAAGTGAAATAAGTCAGAAGATGAAAGACAATTACAGAATGGATTCACTCACTTATGGAATAAAAATAACCAAAGAAAACAAATTGGCAAAGCACATGAAAAATAACTCTTAGGCTTTGTGAAAAATATAGTGGCTACCAGAGTGGGGAGAGGAAGGAAGGAGATAGACACTGGATCTTTGATGACAGGTGAGTGAAACGTGTGCACATGTCTAAGTGTAAAGCCATGCCCTCTAAATTACATAATTTTGTAAATGAATGGTAAATCAATAAAAGAAATTCAGAAAAAATATAGTTTACAGGAAAATATAGTATACTGTGTTCTCTAACACAGTATTAGAGAACATGAGTTTGGTTTCTTTTTTTTTTTAAGATTTATTTATTTATTTATACAAGAACCAGGGTACAGGCCAGATGCACAGGAGGGTGAGAGGATTCACCAGAGACACAGCAGGGAACAGAACAGGCAGACTGACAAAATACACTGCTGAGGGGAGCAGTGGGCGAGACAGAAGAGGTCTGTGGGCCATGTGGGACCCTCGCCAGCCGGCCGGGATTGAACCAGCGCTTCAGAGGCTGCAGACAGTTTCACAGCGCTGCGCTCAACCGCCTGCGCCACCAGGGAAAGCCCACCCACAGAGGACTTTTAAAGATAGTTTATCGAAGGGGGCGGAGCAACATGGCGGCGAGGAGACGCTGCGAGTAAGATCTCCCATTAAAAAAAGTTAATAGGGAGGAAAAGCGGCAGGTCCCAGTGAGAACTGGGACACGGAAGATAAACGGACGACTCCAGCTAACTGCCCGAAGAAGAAAGTTGCCATAAAAGAGGACGAGAAGGGAGGGAAGCGCAGAATCCTGCTCCCCTCCCCCGCCCACAGAGGCGGCACTCTCCGACCGGCAGAGACGAGGGAAACAACAAACCAAAACGCCCAACAAGAAAAACGGACGCAGCAAGTGGGACTGTGAGTGGAAAGGAACTATTTCAGCCACCACACCCCGTGAACGGGAGCTGAGGTGAACCCTGCAGGATCCGCCACGGAGGTGAGCTCCAGGCGCCATTAAAGAGAGCCCCGCCCACCAGGAGGAGACCAGCACCAGCACACAGCCCCGGCCGCCCGGTAAGCTTGCGCGAAAGCGGCGCTCGGATTGCAGCTGCCCAGGTCCCCGCGCCTGCGACCTAGGCTTGCGGGGAGACGGCGGAGGCCCTCCCTGAGTGAGCAGGAACAAGTCGCCCAGGCAGGGGAGCGGGATTCAAAAGGCGCCATTCCCGCGCCACTGATCTGGGCTACAGCCCGCGTCCTGGAACTGAGGGCTTTGGAACTGAGACCCGGGGCACGAAATTAGGGGCGTGGGTTCCCCACGACGGTGGGGCACAAGGCAGACACAGCACCCCAAAGCCGTTGAGGTGTACCCTACCATCCCCGCTCTGCTCCCTGTCCCACGGGGTGGAAAATCAGCTCCCCAAGGGCTCTAGGAGAGATCTCTGGCGCCACCTAGCGACTTGACCCCAGCACAGGCTCCTGAAGGAGCTAGTGGCCAGCTGGGGAGTTAGCCCACACCGGGCCCCTTCCGAACAAGTAGTCTGAGCCCACAGAGAGAGCGAGCACCCACAGCCGGGGCAGACCAGGCGCGCAGAAGAGTGTGCCTGAGACCAGAAGCGCAGGGAGTGTGTCCCACATCACCATTTTAGAACAGGGACATTTCTTCAGTAAAGACTACCTGCAGAAGGCTTCCTCAGGAGCCAGAGGTGAGCGGGGGAAGTTCGCCCACGCCAGACCCCCTCTGGCCTGCAGTCCAAGCCCAGAGGGGAGCAGGAACCCACCGCCGGGGCAGACCAGGCACACAGGGGAGTGTGTCCCCACATCGGCATTTTAGAACAGGGACCTTTCTCCAGTAAATGCTGCTTGAAACTGACAGATGACTCCTGGAAGAACCAGAGGGGAACAGAGAAGCCCACCCAAGATGCCGGCCAGTCCCAACAACACAGTGTCCCAACGCATACGGCAAATTAGAAAACAGACAGTAGGGAGGAGAAGAACCACACGCAACCTAGCAACTCTCCAGAGAAAAAGCACACCACAAAAAGAAAGCCAGCCCCCAGATTGCAACGACAATAACTGGGAAGAATTTCTGAGCCTTCCAGAAAGAGAATTTAAAATTGCCGTGATTAAAAAACTGACAGAAGTCATAAAGGAAAACAATGATAAGGGAAAAATAATCAACGATCAGAAGAATGCAATTGAGTCCCTAGAGAGGGAAAACAATGGTCAGAAGAAAGAAATTGAGTCCCTAAAGAGGGAAGTAAAAGAAATGCAGGAGATCAAAGAATTAATGGAAGAACTAAAGAATTCTGGGAAAAGCAATGAAAGCAGAATAGATGAAATGGAAGAACGAATAAGTAATCTTGAAGACACAGAAATAAAAAGAACCAAAACAGAAAAGGAAAGAGAAGTACGAAGGAAAAAGAACGAAGAAAGACTTCGGGAACTATCTGACTCCATGAGGAAAGGAAATATAAGAGTTATAGGAATACCAGAAGGAGAGGAGAGAGATGTAGGAACAGAGAAAATATTCAAAGAGATAATTGAAGAGAACTTCCCAAATGTGAAGAAGGAGCTGAAAATTGATATACAAGAAGCAAGAAGAACACCAAACTTCCACGACGAAAGAAAAAATACAGCAAGACACATAATAGTAAAGCTCCCAAGAATCCAGGACAAGGAAAAAATAATGAAGCTGGCAAGAGGGAAGAAACAGATAACATTCAAAGGAAAACCAATCAGGCTGACATCAGACTTCTCCGAAGAAACACTACGGGCAAGGAGAGAGTGGAGGGACATAGTCAACAGACTCCAAGAAAACAGATGCCAACCAAGAATACTCTATCCCGCAAAGCTCTCCTTCCTCTTTGAAGAAAGAATATGGACCTTCCCAGACAAACAGAAACTCCGGAATTTCATTGCAACTAAACCCCCACTCCAAAAAATACTACAAGGAGTCCTAAAGCCAGAACCTCAGAGCGACGAATAACAATGAAAGAAGGCCAAAAAAAAAAAAAAGTTATTAAAAGAATAAATAAATAAAATCAAAGGAAAGACAAACACAATGGCAAATACAGATGTTAACATATCAATATTAACTCTAAATGTAAATGGACTAAACTCTTCAATAAAAAGACACAGAGTTGCAGCCTGGATTAAGAAACAAAACCCAACCTTTTGCTGTCTCCAGGAAACACATTTAGCTACAAAAGATAAAAATAGACTCAAAGTTAAAGGATGGAAAACAATCCTACAAGCAAATGGACCAAAAAAGAAAGCAGGAACAGCTATACTTATATCAGATAAAACAGATTTCAAACTCAAAAAGATAAAAAGAGACCCCAATGGTCACTACATTATGATCAAGGGGACAATACTTCAAGAAGAAATAACACTCATTAACATATACTCACCAAACGAAGGAGCACCAAAATATATCAGACAACTGTTGTCCTCTCTGAAAACAGACATCAGAGAAAACACATACGTAGTGGGAGACTTCAACACACCACTATCAACAATGGATAGATCAACAAGACAAAAAATAAGTAAAGAAACCAAAGCTCTAAATAAAGACCTAGAGCAATTGGGCTTAACAGACATCTATAGAACACTAAACCCCAAAAAAACGGAGTACACATTTTTCTCAAGCGCACATGGATCATTCTCCAGGATCGATCACATACTGGGGCACAAGACAAACATCAACAGATACACCAAGATTGAAATCATATCAACCATCTTTTCTGACCATGAAGGCATCAAACTAGAAATAAACCATAAAAAGAAGGCAAGGAACTTTCCTACCTCATGGAGATTAAAAACCACACTACTGGAAGACCATTGGACTAATGAGGAGATCAAAGAAGAAATTAAAAAATTTTTTGAATTGAACGACAAGGAGGACACCAATATCCTAAATGTATGGGATGCAGCAAAAGCAGTAATAAGAGGAAAATATATAGCAATAGAAGCTCACATCAAGAAACAAGAAAGAACGCAAAGAAACAACCTAATCTCGAAGCTCAAAGATCTAGAAAAAGAACAACAAAAAAACCCCAAAACCAGTAGAAGAAAAGAAATAATAAAAATCAAAGCAGAAATAAATGAAATTGAAACTAAAAAAACAATCCAAAAGATCAATGAAACCAAGAGCTGGTTCTTTGAAAAAATCAATAAAATAGACAAACCCCTAGCCAGGCTCACAAAAGAAAAAAGGGAGAAAGCACAAATAAACAGGATCATCAATGAAAGAGGAGAAATCACAACGGACACAGCAGAAATCAAAAGAATAATCAGTAACTACTATGAACAGTTATATGGAAACAAGTTTAACAATCTAGAGGAGATGGACAAATTCCTACAACTCTACAATCACCCAAAGCTAGATAAAGAAGAAATAGAACACCTAAACAGACCAATTACAATTAGCGAAATTGAAATGGTAATCAAAAACCTCCCCAAAAACAAAAGCCCAGGACCTGATGGATTTACAAATGAATTCTACCAAACATTCAGAGACGAATTAGTGCCTATCCTTCACAAACTCTTCCAAAAAATTGAGAAGGAAGGGACAATACCAAACACGTTTTATGAAGCCAACATTACATAATACCAAAACCGAACAAGGACAACACAAAAAAGGAAAACTACAGGCCAATCTCCCTAATGAACACTGATGCAAAAATCCTCAATAAGATTTTAGCTATCAGAATCCAACAATGTATCCATAAGATAATTCACCACGACCAAGTTGGATTCATTCCAGGGGCACAAGGATGGTTTAACATCCGAAAATCAATCAACGTTATCCAACACATCAACAAAAAGAAATATAAAAACCATATGATAATATCAATAGATGCTGAGAAAGCTTTCGACAAAGTGCAACACCCATTCATGATAAAAGCCCTTGAAATTCTTGGGATACAAGGAACATACCTCAACATCATAAAGGCCATCTATGACAAGCCAACAGCCAGTATCATTCTCAATGGTGAAAAGCTGAAAGCAATTCCATTAAGATCTGGAACAAGACAAGGATGTCCACTCTCACCATTGCTTTTCAATATAATACTGGAAGTCCTAGCCAGGGCAATAAGACAAGAGAAAGACATCCAAGGAATCCAAATAGGAAAAGAAGAAGTCAAACTATCACTATTTGCAGACGATATGATATTATACATAGAGAACCCCAAAAACTCCACAGAAAAGCTAATTCAACTCATCAATCAGTTCAGTAAAGTGGCAGGATACAAAATCAACACGCAAAAGTCAGTAGCCTTCCTATACACAAACAATAAATCTGAAGAAGAAGAAATCAAAAAGACCATCCCTTTTGTTATTGAAACAAAAAAAATCAAATATTTGGGAATAAATCTAACAAAAGAGGTAAAGGACCTATACAAAGAAAACTATAAAACACTGTTAAAAGAAATAGAAGAAGACACAAAGAAATGGAGAGACATCCCCTGCTCATGGATTGGAAGAATAAACATTATTAAAATGGCCATCCTTCCAAAAGAAATATACAGATTCAATGCTATTCCAATCAAAATTTCAATGTCATTCTTCAAAGAAATAGAACAATTATTGATGAAATTCATATGGAATCACAAAAAACCCCGAATAGCCAAAGCTCTCCTGAAAAAAAAAGAAGGGAATGGAGGCATCAGACTCCCAGACTTCAAACTATACTACAAAGCCATAATCATCAAAACTGCATGGTATTGGAACAAGAACAGACATACAGACCAATGGAATCGAATAGAAAATCCAGAAATAAACCCACATATTTATGGTCAACTAATCTTTGACAAAGGAGCAAAGAATATGCATTGGAGCAAAGAAAGTTTGTTCAATAAATGGTGCTGGGAAAACTGGGTCGCTACATGCAAAAGAATGAAGCTTGACCACCACCTCACACCATACACAAAAATCAACTCAAAATGGATTAAAGAACTAGACATAAGACCTGAAACCATAAAATATATAGAAGGAAATATAGGCGAAACACTACGTGATTTGCACATCAAAGACATCTTTACAGACACATCACCCAAAGCAGTGATAGTGAAGGCAAAGATAAACAGCTGGGACTACATCAAATTAAAGAGCTTTTGCACAGCAAAAGAGACAATAACAAAAACAAAGAGAAACCCCACCAACTGGGAGAACATTTTTGCACCCAACACTAATGATAAAGGACTGATCACAAAAATCTGCAAAGAGCTGATGAGACTCAACAAAAACAAAGAAAATAATCCAGTCAAAAAATGGGCAGAAGAGCTAAAAAGAAACTTCTCTGAAGAGGAAATGCAAATGGCCAACAGGCATATGAAAAAATGTTCAACATCACTTGTCATCAGGGAAATGCAAATCAAAACTACCATGAGATACCATCTTACACCAGTGAGAATGGCACATATTAAAAAAACTAGCAACAACAAATGTTGGCGAGGGTGTGGAGAAAAAGGAACTCTTCTGCACTGTTGGTGGGAGTGCAAACTGGTCCAACCACTGTGGAAAGCTGTGTGGAGATTTCTGGACCTACTAAACATAGAGCTTCCATATGATCCAGCAATTCCACTCCTAGGTATTTACCCAAAGGACACAGAAACATCAATTCCAAAGAACACCTGCACCCCTATGTTTATAGCAGCACTGTTTACAATAGCTAAGCTTTGGAAACAACCCAAATGCCCAAAAATAGATGACTGGATCAAGAAGATGTGGTACATATATACCATGGAATATTACTCAGCATTCAAAAAAGATAAACACATGCAATTTGCTGCAACATGGATGGCGCTGGAAGGGATCATGCTCAGCGAAATAAGCCAAAAAGAAAAAGAAAAATACCGGATGGTCTCACTCATAGCAGGAATCTAGAAAACTTAAATAAGGGACCAGGAAAATGAATAACTATAAGAAAGTGAAAATCAAAATCAACAAAAAACTATGAACCAGAGACACTTTTAGGGGGGCGGGGGCAGGAGGGGAGGGATTGGGATCAGAATGAGGGGCTGCAATTGTATGGGGAATATAACAATAAAATTTATAAAAAAAAAAAAAATAAAAAAAAAAATAAAGATAGTTTATCCCTCTGATTTACCTTTCTCATATATTTTTTTAATTTTATAATCCTAAACTAAGTGGTTGAGAATCAATTTAGATGATAAGCTGTTAATATTTACTACGCTGATCAAACACTGGTTTTGGATTGACGGATTTCCCAGGGAAATGGATGCATATTTAAATTCATATGGAATTTGCTGCACCCATTTACAATAGCTAAGCTTTGGAAACAACCCAAATGCCCAAAAATAAATGACTGGATCAAGAAGATGTGGTACATATACACAATGAGTTTGGTTTCTAAACACAGTTGAGGTGTGGTGCAAAATCTAGGTTAGAGAAAGCACCATATCAGTTGTACTAGCAACCATGGGTATGGATGAGATGACCTAGAACAGTGTGTAAGGCACATCCACTTTGTCTTCTATATTATGAAATCTCAGAGTGCAATGCACTCAACTTTCTTCACCCCAGTCCCTCATTCTATGTCTAAGTGATTTTCAACACTGTGTCTCAAAATCAACCACGAAATCTAAATGCATACCATTTCAGATAAGGGAAATTTGCTTCAAAGTCCCTCAGAGTTACAAAGATAAAGAGCCAACACCTGCAGAACACTAGAAACATTTGTATGGATCTTGGGAAAAAAGTATTTGCTGTCCCTTTGTGACAAGCTTGCAAGTTCTGGTATAACCAAGAGACAGTACTCTAATAGAACTACTCTGGACAGGGAGGGACAAGTTCTAAGTATAAAATGAGGGTATTAAACCCAACAATTTCTATGCCTTTCTAATTGTTAACTTGTGTGGATAGTGCATATAGAGCCTCCTTTCAAACTAGAGACATTCACGTGATTCACCTTCTTTCTTTTAGTTAGGCAGGACATTGATTTTTAGTGACTAATACACACCCTCCAATTGTCTTCTACTCCACTCACATACCCATCCTTTTAAGATTCATCTCAAGTGCTTCTCTCTCAACAAATCATCTCTCCCAGAAAAAATCTACTGCTGTCTTTCCTAAACATTTCCTGATTCTTTCTATTTCTAGCAATTAGGGATTTGAGGGACAATTATACACCTATTGGAGGCCCTTCCTTTAATGCATTGTAATGACCCTCCCTCCCTCTGGCTAAAGTGTGTTTTACTATTATGGGAATTATTTTTATAAGTACATAATTATAAATAAATATTAGAAATTGTAGAAATTATAAATACATACACACATATTCCTTATAAGATTGTTGTGTGACAGTTATTATATGCTAGAAAGTTGTTTATATTTGTCTGAACATATATTCACAGAATAAATTCCCCTACATAAACTTCCTAAGATGTCAGAGAAGTTTATTAACTAAAATTATTGGGTCAATTTTAGGAAAGTTATCTCTAATTCAATATAAGAATAATCTGTCTGGCCTCCCTGGTGGCCTAGCGGTTACTCTCAGTGCTATCAACGCTGCCACCTTAGTTCAAGCCCCAGCCAAGGAGCTAACCCACATGGCACAGCAGACCTCTCCTGCTCCCCTTATCAACATATTTCAGTAAATCTGCCTTTTCTGCTCCCCAGTCTGTCTCTGGTAAATCTGTTCACCCCCTGAACCTCTGGCCTACTGCCCAGTTCTTCTACCAAAATAATAATAATAATAATAATAATAATCTGTCAAAGCGGGAGGCCCATAGTCTCACAGAGAAGAGGCATGCAGGAATCTAGGACACCTAACAAGACCCAAAAGGGGGGAGGGGGTTTTTAATCTTTGTAGGTGAAGGTCATGTAGGAAACTGAAATTTCATAATAGCTAAGGTGGCTGAAGATGGGAGGAGAAAACAGGGCAGCATTTGATAACAAAATGCCAGAGTCATCCATAAGGAAGGAACTACTAAGTCATGACTCGTCCCTTCCCAGATTAACTTAGTAATAAAAATGACAACCACCACAGGAGTTTACTATATGCAACAATATTCTAAGTTCTTTACACATCTTAACACATATAATTGTTAGAACTCTATGTGGAAGATACTTACTTAACTCTGTTTTGTAGAGGAGGAAACTGGGGCACAAAGAGGTCATATTACTTGTTCAAGATAACAAAGCTGAGACGGGTTTAGGTGGTATGCCTTGAAAGCCCAGCTATCATGCTCAACCACCATCCATCACCATAGAAGTCCCCTTACCTGTTAATACATTTGGTTCCAGAAATTTCACCTTTTCCTTTGCCATATTTTTCCATCTACTGCTTTTCTGAATATTCAACTTTTTGACACCTTGAGCAAGATTACTCTTGGAGTTTCTTCCCAGTCTTATTTCATTATATAAATGTGTGTTTAGAAAGAGGAATAGGTATTGCATGATTTTTTCCTGTGCCCTGTATCCCATTATCCCATTATGAAGGCCCAGGGTAATAGTCTCTTTGAATACAATGGCATGCACTGAACAATGTAAAATATTGAGGGTAGGACAAGGAAAAGGACTTTAATGAAACTTTATTTTGGAAGAGTGCAAATAATCTTGTCTATTTTATAAAAAATGAAGGAAACAGAGGGTACTTTGTCAATTCACTATCAGCTTTATTTTTATAAGTAATGGACTTAAGTAGGGAAAAGGAAAAAGAATTAGATTGCCAATTGTGACATATACTCTCTCTCTGCCTCTCTACACACACACACACACACAAACACACACACACACACACTTCTCAAGTGAGTAATGCTGAATGTTCTCAAATGAACATTTCTCAAACAAATATTATAGTACCACCTATAGTGACACCTCTCTATTGCTATCTGAAAAGCACTACAAATAAAATAAAATACGAACAACTTATTTTATTCCTAAATAATGGAGACCATTGGTACAATCACTGGCTCCCAAGTTGGAATCACAGAATTTCATCAGTCTGAAAGATGGAAAACATGGGCCTGAACTTACAGACAGTATATTTGCTGGGTTAAGTTGTTTACTCACCATGCAATCTGTAGACCAATCATCTTCATATAGTAAGATTCACAATCTCAGACATGATCTGATATCAAGAATGACCTTTACACAGAACCCACACTCTCTGAATGATTTTGTCTCCTTTTTGTCTGAGAAGAACATACCAGTGCTGACAGATAATTTTAAGACATCACACTGATAAGTTAGCCAAGTTAAATATTTCCAAAATGTTTTATTAAATGACCTTACTTGCCTTAAATTCAGGCCACTTCATATCTAATTCTTACAGGGTTACTCATTTGTTCGCTGTCACACTGTCGCTGATCTCTTGGCATCTTACAATCTCTAGCCGGGCCCCAAATTCCTCTAGGATGTCTGGTTCTTCTCATATTACAGTTTAGAAATGAAACATAGCTTCATGCCTTTAGGCTCATTAATGTCACAGTCTCAAACTCACTTATTGTTAGGATTTTTAAGGGGAATTTACCTCGAATCCCATGAAAGAGAAAGCCAACCACAATGAAGTGATAGATTCCAACAACTATTTTATAGAGAAATGACTGCTTTTCTTAATTATGCCTCATTTTCTCATAAAATTTCAGAATTGGGAAGCATCTTAAAGGCATTCAACTTTATTTACACTTATTTTTCAAAACTGAAGTTTAGTAGTTTAAATTTCCAGAGTGAAATAAAACTTAGGGGTAAAATTAATATTCTTATCCTAGTCGTTTCTACTTTAGTTGATGCTAATAGCTTGGACTCAAGGAAACAACACAATGATAAAACCAGTATTCATGTACCCTTTAGAGTTTATAATGAACATTTGCTCTTTGTAATTTCATGTAATAATCTGAGCAATGGCATGAAAAACATGATTAATATTTCATCTTAAAGACTAGGACAGATATTTAATCAATAAACTTTTAGAGATTTATTTAAATTTTCATAATTAAAGGTAGGGGATTGTGACTTGAATCTAAAGTTACTGCCTTCAAGTCCTATACCCTTGAGTAAAATATTAATATCCCTGTCTTTCTGTCTTCATTGGTAAAATGAGGGTAAAATAAGACTGCCACAAAGGATTTTTTTTTTCTTGAGAACTAAACATAACATTGTGCTAACAAGTAAATCTTAGTGCCTTGCCTGATATAAGTGGGCAATAAATATCAAGGCTTTCTTTTGCTTTTTTTTTAAAGAATATATTTTTTAATTAATTTATTTATACAAGCACTGGGTACAGTCAGAAGTGCGGGAGGGTGAGAGAATTCACCAGAGCCAGAGAGGAGAGCAGAGCAGGCGGACTGATGAAGTACACTGCTCAGGGAAGCAGCAGGTAGCAGGAGAGGTCTGCGCGCCATGTGGGACCCTCACCCTGTGGCCGGGGATCGAACTGGCACTTAAGAGGCTGCGGGCAGCTTCTCAACCCAGCGCCTAACCGCTGTGCCACCAGGGAGGCCCTTTCTTTTGCTTTTTATTCTTTCCAAAACATTCTATGAGTAATGCAGACTACTTACTTTAGATTTAAGAATAAATAAGAAGGGGCCTCCCCGGTGGCGCAGCGGTTGAGCGCTGGGTTGCGAAGCTGCCTGCAGCCTCTGCAGCCGGTTCGATCCCCGGCTGCTCCCCGGCCACCGGAGGAGGGTCCCACATGGTGCGCAGACCCCTCCTGCCGCCCGCTGCTCCCCTCAGCAGTGTACTTCGGTCCCTCTGCCTGCTCTGCTCCCCGCTCTGGCTCTGGTGAATTCTCTCACCCTCCCGCGCTTCTGACTGTACCCAGTGCATGTATAAACCAAACAAACAAACAAATAATAAATAAATAAATAAATAAGAAAAAAAAAAGAATAAATAAGAATTCACTAATGCCCTAAATTATTTTAGTCGAATTAAAAATGAGTTGATTCCTCTTTTGATTTCCATCATCATAGAAATATTTGCTATCAAATGTATAGGCACTTTCATCATGTTAATGCAACAATATCTTATGGAATCACAGCATTTCCATACGAGAAAATAACAAAGAACTATTTCTATCCTAATGTTTAAACTGCAAAAATGAACCTTCCCCTCTGTATTTCAGGACAAAAACCAGATGCAGTGACCACAAGAAGCCTCATGGTGGTGCTAAATCGTTGTTAATAAAGCTTCAAAACCCTGCTAGAGCTCTGCAGAAACCAAACTGAAGCAGACTGAAACATTCTTTTTGTGTTTAACTAGGAAGGAATTTGTTTTGAGTCCTATGGTTCCTCTCCAGCAACCTTCAGCAATGACCTTGTCATATTATCTTAACAAATCCTCTAGCAATGTTAAGTCTATTTCCTCCAGCTCCCTCCCCCTGCATTGCAACAAATAAAATATACACAAACTATATTATCTTTAAAAAAAACTATGTAGCCTTATCTTTAAAAAGAACTATGTAGTCTTATCTTTTAAAATGTTATGTTGATTTATAATGCTCAACTTGGAGCTGGGTCACAATATTTGCATGGAAGATAACATTTACCTTTCTCCCATTCATATACTACATATCTTAATTTCATATGTCCCTTAAAGCCAGTTATTAAATTCCTTACAAGTTCTCAGTCCCCAAATCTCAACTTAAAATCACGCTTTTAGCCTCCTCCTACTTTTATTTTTTTAAGACACATTTTATCAATTTGTTCTTCATAGTCTCCTACTTCTATCTCTATTTTTTCTTAGTTAACTTCTAAAATCACAATTCAGACCTTCCTTTTACCTCATGTCCAAACTATTACCATAACCTTCAAAATTAGCCTTACAGCATTAGCTCCTAAGCTTGACTGTACATTAAAATTGCCTGAAGAAATTTAAAAATTCCTCTCTCTCAATTCTGATTAAATTGCTATGGAGTGGAGCCTGCAATGAGGATTTTTTTCAAAGCTCCCTGGTGAGAACCATTTTGCTAGAGATATATCCAGCACATCACAACCAGATTAACCTTCTTAGTCTACCAAGTTTCAAGGCAAATATTTTAAATAGTTTCTCATCTTCACAAAGATTGCAAATTAGCGTCCTGCAGGCCAAACAGATGTGCTTTATTTGGCCTATTTAAAAATTATTCAGACCCAGCACTAAAAAATTAAGAGATAGCACATAAAACCCAGATATCCTACCTTCCTTTAAAAAAAAAAAAAAGCAAGCTCTTACCACACAGGCCTGCATTCCCATGCAACAATCTCTTGTGCTGAATAGTGACTACCCTTTTGACACTGCACTTTACCACCAGTTTTTCAATCCTCATTCACTTCCCAATTACACTTAAAAGTATGACTCATTTATATTGTCTGTCTGACCTCTTAGAGTCATTTCACTTTGTAACTTCTGGTCTAGAATACAAAGTTCAAACTGAATACATTTACTCACTCATTTATTCATGTATTCATTATGCAAGTATTTATTTGCTTGTGATATACAAACACTTGGAATGCAAAGTCCATTATATGTTGGTCCTATTCTTCCTAACTTTATATTCCTCTTCTCATCAACAAACTCCATTCTAATCAGCAGCTGGTTTAAAAGACATGTCATTTCTAATGCACACAGCTTAGAGACTCACTTTCCAAGCTACTTTGCTGTTAGATGATCCCATGTGCAAAATCTGGGCCTATGGGAACAAAAGTGACAAGTGCAACATCCAAATCATAATAATAGTATGAAGAAAACTGGCTGCTCTCCACTTCCCCCTTTTGGTGAGCTGAAATGCAGACAGAGTACTTGGTAATCCATTAAAAAAAAAGCAGCAGGGAGAAGGCACCTGGATCCCTAACGATCTCTATCTTCCCTGAACTGCTGTCTACCTCTTATTATGTAAGAAAGACTTCTACCTTATTGCATTTTGGGGTTTGTTTATAGAATTCAGCCTATATGTCAAAAATAACAAACATCTCTCTTTATTTCCCAAATATATATTCAATATTTGTCTTCAATGAAGCCTCCTTGGCTTATGCCAAAGCTTCTGTTGCTAGCATTCCACCTCTTCATCTCTGCCATCTAAATTCTACTTATTCATTGTTTGAAGCTCAGTTCAAGTAGTTCCTCTTCTGTGGTGCTTAGTTTAGCTACACTCGTTATTCTCTGCCTTCCTCTGCTTTCTCATTGTATAATGTTCCACTTGACACTTATCAAATATTATCTTATGTAATAAGCATAAAGCCTTGAATTATGTTGCAGAACTCTGACATTCGAAGACCAGAATCTAAAACAAAATTTTAGATTGTGCATAGTATAATAAAGAAAAGTATTCAGAATTCCTGTAGCATTCAGCTATTATAACTTCTTATTGAATAATCATCTGCACTGTAAACTTATGTTCAATTTGTGATTGAATCTTGAATCTTCCAAGTTTAATTATAAAGCTGAGCCCACCTACTTCTTTAGGAATTTGGATTGTACCATGTGAAACCTATTTTGTATCAGATAGATTCCATCTTGTCTCTAAAAACCCTCATGAGGCTTCCAGATAAAAAGAAAGCAACCTGACACAGCAGCCTCACTCAACTTCCTATTGGAGACTACGAAAGAATACCCACTCACTGATTTCTTTCTGACTGTGACTATGAAAGAATAAAAACACCCTCTTCTTTTCTTATTGATGATTAGGAAGGAAACAGAAAGGCCATCTGATGATTACTAAAAAGACCCCACATTATAACATTCTGTCTAAAGACTCTGTCAACCAACCCTAAATTTTCAAACAAATGACTTAATCTTAATTAGACCACACCTTTCCTTGATCCTTTAAAACTTCCTGATGACCTGTCCCTGATGGAATACAGCTTGAGACTGGCCCTTGGTTGTGAACCAGGATCATAATCCCTATTCTCAAATACTTTCTTGATTATATTATACTTCAATTATTTCTATGTCAACATCCTTGATATTTAAACTAAATTATTTACTTTTATGTCTAAACGATTCCCCAACTCTCTGGATATGTATTTCTAAGACTAAAAAATGCATTGGAAAAAATGAAGGGTTCAAGCTTAAAGGTGATAGAGAGCCAATTCATAGTGCACTCATAATTGGAATCTGAGTATCTCTAGTACATTAGAGGGAGAAATTACTAAATACTTTTGGGGAAGGAAACTGAAAAGGAAGATAGATGCCAAAGAGTGAAAACTATATAATGCAGCATAAAAGTGAATGGGGGGGTGGGGGGAAGGGGATAGAATAGAAGATGTAAGGAAGAGAGAGGACCCAGAGATAATAGGAAGACTAGCAACTGTGAAGGAAATGGCTAGCATTGGGGAAATGCACATACAAAATGAAATGCTAGTGAAGAGAAGTGGAACCCAGTAACATCAAAATGTTTCTTACCTGATAGGATGCTTTTAAAAGATCATTATCAATACCTAAAATCAGAATATCACTCCACCAACATTAGGAAAAGTGGTTCATGATAGGTAGAAATAGCAAAGGCAGTGAGAAGTGAATTTATGGCAGACTTCATAAAGGACTCACTTTCCAAACTCCCTTGCAGTTAGGTGATGCCGATTTATTCCATGAGGTGGTAAGGAAAGATACAGCTATGTTTCAAATGGAACTTATTCAAATCTCAAATCAAGTAAATAATGGTAAGACAGGACATCTTGAAAAAGAGTGACTTCCAGGGCCTCCCGGGTGGCGCAGCGGTTGAGCGCTGGGTTGGGAAGCTGCCCGCAGCCTCTGCGGCGCCGGTTCGATCCCCGGCTGCTCCCTGGCCACCGGAGGAGGGTCCCACATGGCGCGCAGACCTCTCCTGCCGCCCGCTGCTCCCCTCAGCAGTGTACTTCGGTCCTTCTGCCTGCTCTGCTCCCCGCTCTGGCTCTGGTGAATTCTCTCACCCTCCCGCGCTTCTGACTGTACCCAGTGCATGTATAAACAAAACAAACAAACAAATAAATAAGTAAAGCATGCCTCTATAAAAAAAAAAAAAAAAGAAAAAGAGTGACTTCCAAATGTTTTTTTAAGAGATAAATCTCAGGAGATGAATTGTCTCTAACCTTGAAGCTGTGTCCTATTTTGTAAGAAAATCTACAGTTAGATCCTTAAAACATGAGGGCTATTCACATTTAAATAAAAACAAAAAGAACCTAAAGATCTAAAATTGCCAAAATTCTAGAAGATACAGGAAAAGCTTCATGACATAGGCTTGGCAATGAGTTCTTTGATATGACACGAAAAGAATAGGAGATAAAAGCAAGAAATAAACAAATAGGGTTATATCATACTTAAAACATTTAGTGCATCAAAGGAGTCAAATTTGCATCAAAGTAATCAAATTTGCAATCATATACCTAGTAAGAGAATATCCAGACTATATAAAGAACTCCTAAACTAAACAACAACAACAGCAAAAAATCAAATAACCCAATTTTAAAATGGCAAAGGACTTGAATGGGCATTTCTCCAAAATGATATACAAATGGTCAAAAAAACACATGAGAAGATGTTCAACGTTGCTAATCATCAGAGAGATGTAAATCAAAACTACACTGAGATATCACCTCACACCCATAAGAATGATTACTATAAAAGTAACAAGTGGTGGCAAGAATGCAAGGATGTGAAGAAACTGGAACTCTTGTGCAATGTTCGTAAGGCTGTAAAATAGAGCAACAGCTATAGAAAAAGGTAAGGAGGTACCTCAAAAATTAAAAATAGAACTGCCATATCTTCCAGCAATCTCATTTCTGGGTATATACCCAAAAGAATAGAAATCAGGGTCTCAAAAAATATTTGTACACTCATATTCATAGCAGCACCACTCACAATAGCCAAGAAGTGGAAGCAAGCCAAATATCTAACCACAAGTGAATGGATAAACAAAATGAAGTGTATACATACAGTGAAATATCATTCAACCTTGAAAATGAAGGAAATCCTGTCATGTGCTACAACACCATCAATCTTGAGGACATGTTAAGTGAAATAAATCAGTAAAAAAATGACAAATACTATATGATTCCACTTATATGACGTAGTATCTAAAGTAGTTAGATTAACAGAAACAGATACGGCTGTGGTGGTTACCAGGGACTACAGGGTGGGGGAAAAAGGGCAGTTTTTGTTTAATGGGTGTAGAATTTCAGATTTGCAAGATGAAAAAGTTCTGAAGATCTGTTTCAGGACAATGTGAATATATTTATTATCACTGAACTTAAAAATGGTCAAGATGGCAAATTTTATGTTTTATGCTTTTTTTTATCACAATGAAAGGATAGTTAAGAGAACTCAGGATAACATGCTATTTCTTTAATGATGGCCACCATTAGTTTGGTATCACTGATATGTCAACATACGGTCAAAATGAGGGTGAAGATAGGATGGGTACTATCTCGATTTCCTTTATGTCTTAGAAAAAGAAATGTTGAAATCAGTGTCAAGTTGATTCTAGAACCAAACCTCTTCAACTTCCCACCTCCGTCTTCAGACAGCAATAAAGGTGGCTGGTACCAAAGATACAATCTTATATATCCTGGTTAAAAAGAGTGAGCATTCAGCTAAGTATTTGCAGCCGTGAATTCAAAATAACTTATGTGCATAGATATCCTTATGTGGCACCACAGGATTTTTTTTTTTTTTAAATAGAGGCATGTTTTATTTATTTATTTATTTTGTTTATGCATGCACTGGGTACAGTCAGGAGCGCGGGAGGGTGTAAGAATTCACCAGAGCCAGAGTGGGGAGCAGAGCAGGCAGAAGGACCGAAGTACACTGCTGAGGGGAGCAGCGGGCGGCAGGAGAGGTCTGCGCGCCATGTGGGACCCTCCTCTGGTGGCCAGGGAGCAGCCGGGGATCAAACCGGCGCCGCAGAGGCCGCGGGCAGCTTCGCAACCCAACGCTCAACCGCTGCGCCACCAGGGAGGCCCCACAGGATTTTTTTTTTAATTGGGTTTAAAATGCCTCTGATATAAAATGCTAATAACTGCTGAATCATTAAACTGTCATTGAAATGTCATAATCTGGCTTCTGAAGACAGGTATATCTCTGGGGAGAAAAGGGATTGGCTATGGGATGCATTTGTTCACTTGGTACAATGAGTCTAACCTAATGGAGTCAAATCTTCTAGGATGAATTTTGAGAACTTAGTGTGAGTAGGAAGCCAAGATTCGAGAAGCAGACCTTGCACTATTTTCCAAAGGGCAGATCTCCCAAAATGTTTCACTGAGGCAGCACTACCCTGCACTACATATACCCTGCCAACACCCTAGGAATCATACAACTGTTAATCTGACATCAATAATTACCTATCTTGGACAAGTGGCTGCTCCCCAGGCTGTTCATTTCTATTTAGGTCATAGGAAGTCACACTGTCCATGTACTAATCTAGTAGTGATTTGTGGGTTTTATAAATAGAATTTATCTGCATTTGTGAATATTATCTAAGTTTCCCTGACACTTGAAAATATCTGCAGAAGAAAACCATGTCAGCTCTGGCATCTCAGTGGGAATCCCAGCTCTCACATTTTGCAGTAGTGTGACCCTGGGCACATCATTAACATTAGCACCTTAGATTCATCATTTGTGAAACCAGACCACTATAATTTATATACAAGCCTACCTTCCATGAAATTGTTCTATAAATTAAATAAATGATCCTTCTTCAGAATCTAGCAAATAGTAGACACCAACAGAATAGTACTCATTTTTTTTTTCTCACTTTAAAGCAGGGGTCAGCACATATTTTCTGTTCAGGAGCATAGAGTAAATATTTTAGGCTTTGCAAGCCATCCATCTCTGCCACAATCACTCAACTCTGTCATTGCAACACAAAAGCAGCCATGGATGATGAGCACAGCTGTGTTCCAATAAAACATTATTTATAAAATTAGGCACTGAGTCACCAGATTTGGCCCATCCACTATAGTTTGTCAACCCCTATTACTTATACCACATATGTCCAGATACCATGCAAAGCTAATTTTTCACTGTTCTGTTTGATTCCATCTGCTCCAGGCATGTTATTGCTTCCTTTCTCCTCACTGCTTTTTTTTATTTTATATATTTTACATCATTTTTCATTTCTGTACAATATGTGCATTTTCATCTTGGTTATAGTCCCCGTACAATTCCCACCACCCTTGTTTTGATCCTACTTTCTTCCCCCGCCCTGTAGTGTGTATACTATTTTCTGACAAGTGAGTCTAATTCAGTGACCTCATTTTTTCACTTTTAATTCTAAGTCCTGAGAAACTCCCAAAGGGGGTTAGTATCCAGACCTGAGCAGCTCGATTACTTTATCCACACAGCAGACCTGAGGAAATCAGTCATATCTGAGCAAAATTCCCTTGACCCTCACAATAAGAATGGCCAAAGGACCATCTCCATGGAAATTCACAAAGTTTGGACCTGTGGAGGAAGTTGTACCTTATTTTCCAGTTTTAAAGTATTACTTAGTATAACTAAATAAATATGTTGGATCTGTGTAAAGAGCTCCTTAAAGATCAAAAAACTAAAAACAACAATGATCACCCATGGTGAGCCAGGAGGCCAAGGTGGGAAATAAAGACATAAGAGAATTTTTACTACATATTTCCATATATATGTATCTGTTTTGAGCCACATGAATATTATTATTTATTCAAAGAAATTGAATTTTTTAAAGAATAAAAAATACACATTAATTTTTTTTTCACACTAGCAAAATCAGTCTATTAAAAGAAAGACACACAAGTGCTGGGCAAGGAGTAAGTGGAACCTGAAAGACACACATCACTTGGGTGTTATCCAGCAATTCTATCACAGTCCAGGAGAGCCTCTCACCTGTTTAGTGGACTTATATGTACCTTCTGCCTTGTGCTCTGTGTGAACACAAGGTAGAGAACTTGGGATGTCATAGGAGAAACATCATCTTTGGTAGATACATCCCATCTTTGATAGAGATGGGATCAGAAGCAGGACATAGTATTTTATAACTTTTAAATCAGGTCATAATCCTTTCTATAGAGTTCCACATATCCGCCCTTCTTGCCTCAGTATGTGCCATATTTATACACTCTTTCTGGCCACCTCAAGTTCTCTTGCTGAGCCTTTTCTTTCTGACTTCAAATAAGCTTTAACTTTTTTAAAGAAATTTTCATTTGACTCTACTTTCAATTATTATCCTCTGTCTCATTGCCTTCATGACTCAATTCCATGAGTTATTAGGAATGACTATCTCTCAATTTTTAATCACTTATAACATATTCTTTCATTAAGTGTCTTTTTCTCTTAGGTTCTCATTGACTCTTTAAAATAAATCTGATAAATCTTTAAAATAAAACAAAATAAATCTGAGAGTTGTCTTTTTTTTAATTTGTCCTTATTCTTCTTGATCTCTCTTTTGCAGAGAACAAAGCTAATGTTCTTAGTGAACATCTCTTCTCTCTCTATTAGTGCCTGGGAATCCTCTCTTCCATTCTGGTGCCCAAATTTAGACCTCTTTCTTGTTCCTGCCTCACAACTAGATTACAGCTTGAGACTCAGTTGTCAGCCCACAGCCCTTCTCCATCTGTTCTCATCCACTCAAGGAATTTATCTATTCTCAAGAGTTTATCTAATGGGAATAATAAATCAAATGGGACTTGAATCCTACCTCTATGACTTAGTAGATATACATCTTAGGAACAGTGATTTCATCTCTTTGAACTAGTTTCCTCTTCTCCAAAATGAAGATTCATTCATCCATTCAACAATCTTACTTACCATGTAGTTACTATGTACCAGGTACTATCCTAGGTACTGAGGTTTGTTAGTAAACAGACAAATATTCCTGCCCTCATGGAGCTCTTATGCTAATTGTGAGAGAAAAACCAAAATCAATAAGCATGCAAAATAAGAGAACTGTATAAAATGACAGGAAAATATGGTGAGAGTTGTAGGAATAAAAAGAAAAAGAGGTCAGGTTACATATTTTAAAGAGTGGTTAGAGTTGGCTTCTCTAAGGTAATATTTGAGCAGACTCAAAAGAGGAAAAGGATTTAGAAATGAGGGCATCTGGTGGAGAGGGTGTAAGCAGAGGGAACTGAGAAAGACCCTGAATACAGAGTGAGGCCAAGCTTGTTCAAAGGAAAAACAAAAGAACAGCAGGAATGGCATGGGAATGAGTTAAGAGAGGAAATTAGGCACTCACGCCATGTAGAGCTTTTGAAATTGATGGGAGCTCTTGTATGTTTTTGAGCAGAAAGTGATATGTAATTTATGTTTGAGAGGGACTACTCTGGCTACTGTATTGGAAACAGACCACCATGGGAGAAGGATGGAAGCAGAGAGACCAGTTAAAGGCCACTGCAATTAATCAGGCAGGAAGTGATGGTGGCAAGGACCTGAGCACAAGCATTGCCAGGGAAGACAATGGTCAATTTTGGATAATAAAGCCTACCTGGGAGGGTTGTTATGAGAATCCTATGGGAGAATTACTACAAGTAAAGGGCCTAGTAGATAGTTGGTATAAAAAAAAGATGTTAAATAATAACTTTTTCTTACTAATTTATATTTTGCATGTAGAATAGGTTCTGGGTCATGATTTGGAAGAGATCAAAGTTAAGACTGTGATATTCAGGTCAGATGACCTGGGGTTGGGTGCTATCCCCACATAAATTAATGAAGGGAGTTGGAAAGAGAAAGAGGCTTAATAATTTTTTAGCCTTCACCTCATTACCCAATTAAAGGGCAGTATTCCCAACTGTATATAAGAGAGTTACTCTTAAGTTTCAGCTTATACTCATTACCAATGCATATTTTTTTAATTACCTGCCCTACTTCCATCTCAAACCAGATATACCCAAGTCCTCAGAAGCTGAAAACTTGGCTTTATCTTTATGGAATTATGGAATTAAAATATGCCGCTGGGCCTCCATGGTGGTGCAGGACTTAAAGACAATGCGGTCAAGCTTTTGCCAGCCACTGCAGCAAGAGTTCGATCCCCGGCCGGTCAGGGAGGAGCCCACATGGTGCAACAGACCTCTCCTGCCTCACCCACTACTCCCCTCAGCAGTGTATTTCAGTACATCTGCCTGTTCTGCTCCCCACTCTGTACCTGGTGAATCCTTTCACCACCACCCCTGCACCTCTGGCTTACACCCCAGTTCTTGTATGCATAAATAAATCTTTTAAAAAATGCTGCCATTGGAAATTGGTATCATAGCCATAATATACTTAAATGTGGTGTGGTAAGTAAGATACATCTAAAGAGGTGTGGTCCTATACCTCTATTCATAGTGTTGTAAAACCAATGTTCGCTCAATTAAAAAAAACAACTTTCTGTTTACAAAAGAAATGAAGACCAGAATGGAACATGACTATCTGTGGATCACTCAAGGCTTTAATAACAGAGCGAGATATGGAATCACCCACAAGATGTGGGCCCTGTTCACTTCTTTAAGAGCTCTTCTGTCTCCACAATTGCCCAGTCCACATCACAGTCATCCCTTACATTGGCTAAAATAGGCCAGCATCCTCACCCTGGTTACTACAATGGCTGCCAAGACTATTTATTCCTATTATTGCCAATTAAACTTTCCGGAAAGGTTCCTGAAAGCCATTGTCTACACTGTTTTAAGTGTACTGGCTCTGGTTTCAAGTCCTGTCTCTGCATATACCAGCTGTAAGACCTTGAGTAAGTTTTCTACCCAAGCTCTACCTTAGCATCTTCATCTGAAAAATTCCTGTCTTCTAGGACTTAGAGTAAGACTTGTAAAGTTCTTAATGCAGAGTTGAGCAGAAAATAGGAGCTCAAGAAGCATTATTGTAAGTCATAATACTATTCTCAGTCACATTCAGAGAAGTTGCCATGGATGCCTTTTGGCAGATCCTAACTGACTTGGTCTAGCCTTCAGGACCTTACAGAGCCAGGTCTACTATATGCACAGAAACTATCATTGCTTTCTGACTACAGACTGTCTAGTAAGGATGGCTTTCAGTGCACCTCCATGTCCATGCTCATTCACAATCCCTATCTCTGTGTTTAGTTTATGTTCCTCTGTCTAAAATATCGACCTTGGGCCTCCCTGGTGGCGCAGCGGTTGAGCACTGGGCTGCGAAGCTGCCTGCAGCCTCTGCAGCGCCGGTTCGATCCCTGGCCGCAGGGCGAAGGTCCCACAAGTGCGCAGACCTTTCCTGCTGCCCACTGCTCCCCTCAGCAGTGTACTTCAGTCCTTCTGCCTGTTCTGCTCCCCACTCTGGCTCTGGTGAATTCTCTTACCCTCCCGCGCTTCTGACTATACCCAGTGCTTGTATAAATAAATAAATAAATCTTTAAAAAAATAAAATAAAATAAAATATCGACCTTTCCTCTCTCTGTCTATATATAGGGACATCCTTCAAAATGCCAGTAAAGATTTAGTACCTCATTAGAACTTCCCAGTAAAATTCTAGTGATATTATTTATTTTCTTCATGTAGTACATATTGATCACTCCTTATATAGAGTCATGGGAACATTTAGTTAAGAGCATGGGTTCTAGAACAGACTGTCTCAGTCTCAACCTCCTGTCTATAAAACAGGGGATTTTATTAGTGGTGTTGTAAGGACTGGATACATAAGTATTTAGTAAAAACAATTGCAAATACATGTCACTAATACTACTATTATTTTATATTGCTGTTAACTTTCCCTCTATGTTTTATGTATCTCCATTTTCTTTCCATAGGTTATTCTTTCCATTTGTACTATACTTATATACTTAAATCACAAATTATATTATGAAGTTCTTAAGATTTTTGATAAATCTGTCCTCAAATATTGAATCACATCTAATAATTAATTCCAAGAGTGTAGATTTACCCAAAAGGTAAGTTCCCTATCTCATAGTCCATGAACAGCACACATTCCAGGTAGCATAATTATTAGTCAAAGGGCTCAAGGAGGAGGAAGACTGAAGAAAAACAAAGACTGCCAAAATATGCACAGCTAATGTTCTATTTTATCTTTCATTTCATTCACGGGAGCCCACCTTTCTTCTAGAGCCATTTAGGTTTAAACTACATTGGCAGAGAATTCTATACCAGAGAATTCTATACCAGGGACACATCAAGCTAATGCCTTGACAAGGCCAGTTGCTAGTGATACATATTCTGTCACAATGCAGTGATCATTGTGCTTATATATGCTTTTTTTCTTTGAGGAATTCAACTAGGCTTATCAAAAGTTTGGGTTTACCAAAACTTGTAACTGGGTCTGGAGGAACTAACCTTTTCCTAGCATTACTTCCAGAAATCAGGTGATAAATAACTCAGATTAAGAAGATCATCTTACCTCTATTTTTTCCCATATGGCTTCATAGTTGTCTTGGTGTTGAATATCTTGCATCAATTTCTGAATTAAAGCAGATTTTGCAGCAGAATGGCTCTCATTTTTCTCAGAAGATGAAACTCTCTCTGTCTTCTCCTCAGTGTATTTTTTCATGACAGAGAGAGGCATACATGACTCTTCATCAGAAAGAATGTCACTCAGGGGCCCAGATTCAATGCTCTCCCCCAGTGAAGAGGCTATGTCACTGGATGAGCTTGGAGACACCCTGCCTAGTCTTGTGTGCTTCTTTTTGATGTGGTACACTGGATAAATCTCAGAGTCTGAATTCATTTCAGATAGTTCCCAGTCATCAATATTCTGAATGGTTTCTCTTCTGGGTTTCTGAGGCAGAAGTTTTGTTAGGTTTTCCAACTTCAAAGCTAATACTTCTGTCTGCTTCAAATGGGAGGGCAGTGCTAGGTACTCATCAGAACCGTACCAGGCTTCCACTATCTGACCATTCCTAGTGATGTGACTTGGGGGAGAGGAGTAACTTTTTTTGCTTTTGTGTTTTGAAAGAAGGGGGACTGGAGACATGATGCTGTCTGAGCCAACAGAGGATTCACTGCTTTGAGTAAAAGGTGGTGAACTGGAAGTTTCTGACTGTGCTGGCAACTTGGCATTCCAGTGTCTCTGAATGCATGGCTCAAGTGAGGATGTAGAAGCAGAATCTGTTTCGATGATCTTGGAAGTGCCTAACGGAATTCCATTTGGCACTACTGTGCTCCTCCTGTTTTCTGCTTGCTTGTCTGAATCAGTTCCCTGTTTAGGCATTTGGCATGGAGGCACCTCTTCTAGGGCCTTGTGTGGCTTTTTAAGTCGAGGTTTCTCTTTATGGCAGTCATTAAGCCTTCCCAGGCTGGAAGACATTTCCTTAATGTGACTTTTGATTGCATTTTCAAGAGTCCCATCTCCTACCTTATGCAAGCACTCATATGATTGACTGGCAGCAGAAGGGCTACTGGGGTAAGAAGACTGTAATACCAGGCAGAGCTTGGATCTGTCAGGAGGATCCACCAGAGAAGGGGTACTTCTGCTCATCTCAGGCTTGAGATCAGCCATTGGCTTCTTCCCAACAGTACCTTTCAGATTAATCGTAAACATTTTTTCTTTAAGGAAAAGCCCTCTTTTTGGCAACGTGGGCTGTGTGGGAGAGTCCTCGTTATAATTAAAGCAATCTCTGATGGATCGCTTAGGAGTTGCATTTTCACAAGGAAGAGGCTGTTGGTTCTTTGCTCCAGGTTGGGAGGAGGGTTTGGCATCTTGCTTCCCAGCCTCAGGAGACGACTGAAGAGCATTTATCAGAGTTTCCCCAGAAGATGACATCCCAGGCATTAAGCCTGGCTGTTCTTTGACTGTGGAGGCATTGTTCTCCTCACATCCACTTTTGTTGTCTGCTAAGAGAGATACTTGAGATGCATCCTCACTGGCTGCTTCACTGCAGTTGGAGGGAATGGAGTCAGTAGCCACCGTAAGCAGCCCAACACTTCGGATAAGCTCAGGGAACTCCTTTTCCATCTCACTGTAGCTCCAAGAGTCAAAAGGTTTGGTTTTGACTTGATTAGAGGTCATGTCACCCAGGCCACCAAGCAAATCCTCACTTGGACTATAGTCAGACAGTTCAAATGCAGTAATGCCACAATCCAGAGATAAGTAATTTTGAGAGCATTTGATAGTTAACTGTCCTGAGTCATCCACTTCCGTTAGAGAATCAAGTCGGCCCTGAAATAGATTATGGTAATGGTTTCAGTAAATGCAGTATCAATTACATTCAACTGTTGCTCAAGTGAAATCTCAGCAGAAGACACAATAAAGGGTTCTTAGAATTCCATAGGTCCCAATTGCTTCTGGTTTGACATATAGAAAGACATTAATCAATTATCATACTGCTTTATATAGTATGCTACTCTTAAGGATTTAATGATTTTTCTTTAATCTGGAAGCCAATGTCAAGAAATCAAGACTTTCTATTTATATAGACTATTATTCATTTAATAATTTCTTAGGTAATAAAATTTCTGAACATAAAACTATGTCAAAGTAAAGTTTACCTGAATGTCTGCATTGCTTATCACCATCACTTCAGCACCTACCACAGTGATAGCTCATAGTAGATGCTCAATAAATACGTTTTAAGTGAAATAATTATACTAAATCTATCATTAAATATACACAAATCACAGGAAGGTGAACTGCTTAATTTGCATATACATAATAAATAATTTGAGACCAACTTCTATTTCAAAATTTTGTCATCTAAGTCCCAACCCTTCCTCTGCTTGCATTTCTTGCCCCTGCTTCCATTTGAGTATGTTAGATACCAAGTGCCCACCAACCTTGATATTTATAGTTGCAGATAAGCCAAACTGATTTGAAACTTGCCTATGTTAAAAAATAACATCACAAGTATTTTTAAATCCTTAATAATGTGATTAAGGTTTTTCTGTCATTAGTAATGTAATTTCTTCTATCACACAATAAATGGAGAGATTTATAATTGGTGAGTTGTTTGTGACAAAAGGTCCCTGGAATCCTATTATGCTTAGCAGGTTGAAGGATGGTCTGGTCTAACCTAGCCCCTTAGAAGATGAAGGTGGGAAAGTGAAAAATGGAGGGTTGTTATATTCCCAGACCTCCAGTCTCCTGGGGACAG
Organism: Talpa europaea; assembly: GCF_964194135.1. NCBI lineage: Eukaryota > Metazoa > Chordata > Mammalia > Eulipotyphla > Talpidae > Talpa > Talpa europaea. The sequence continues at coordinate 69,339,641 of NC_140075.1, read as the reverse complement.
GTGAGCAAACTGAAGTCAGACACCCATGTAGTTGCCAGACCTTGTGTCCTTTCAACTAGATTATTTGAAGATCTAACCTCCCCAAAATCTGACATTGGGTTTTATTGTTCTTTTTTTTTAATGTTCTCTCTGTTCAGATCTTCATCCTTGCCTTTATCTCCTACTCCCTCACTCTGATCTCTATACTAAAATTTTCTGTGATTCATTGGTTATTATTTTAACTGACATACTCCCTTCCACCAATGTTCTCAGATGCCCCCCCAAAGTAACTGCTGCACATCTGGTGCTATTACCTCTTTAATTAAAGTGCTTAATAGTTTCCTACTGCTTCTAGATTAAGAACCCAAGCCCTTCCAAGAACAGACAAAAAGAGCCTTTTCATGCCACTCTTTCCTCCCTATCAGCATCCAACCACAGTCTTCCTTTTCATGTTTGAAGAAAAAGTGTTCCTCTTTCATCAGGGCCTCTGCACATACTATTTCCCCTGTCTGGAAAACTTCCCTCCCACAATACCCCTTACCTAGTTGATTTTTACTCATTTCTCAGATCTCAGAGACCAAGTTTCACTCCTTCTAGTAAAAAGAGTGAAACTCCGTATACTCCTTTCACTCCTTTATCCCACCTAAGTCAGAATATTTTCTTAGCAGCTCTCATAAAACTATGTTGTTTTTCCTTTAAGCATTGATCTCAATTTATAAATAAATACTACTGAGATTATTTGATTAATTTGTTTCTCCACTAGTTTGTAAGCACAAGAGTATAGATCACAAAAAAAAAAAATGGTGGACTCTCCAAGATACATGCAGTACTTAATATAGTGATTTGCATAGAGCAAGCAATCAAAGGTAAATCTGTTGAGTAAATGAATGAATGAATGAATGATGACATTTTAGAGTTTCTATCTCCATGCCTTCATGAAATTTCTTCCTTTGGTTATATAATTTTTGTTGACACTAGGCTTCAGAGTCAAATTGTAGCACTAATTAGCTATGTGACCATGAGCCAGTAGCTTGATGTTATTAAGTTATTAAAATAAAGGAAATGATAAGCTATGCCATAGGGTGGTTGCGAGGTTCTGAGGAGATAATGAATGTGAGATACAAGTCAGACACACAGATAAGTGCTCATGAATGTGTGTTCACTTTTATTAGTTATTATATTATTATTTTTACTACTCAGGCATATTGAGGAACAACAGTTCATTAAAATGAGAGGCATCTCTACATTAAATTGTACCATGCAAAGTGAGAAAAATTAACTCAAGAAAAAATTAATCTCAATAAACACAACAAAAATGGAATTATGTGACTTTTGTGCTTCACTCATATACCAGACTCTTCAAAAAGTCCTAAGTCAAAAGCATCAAGGACTACACCAACCAAACAAAAGTGCCTATCCTGTTCCCAGCCTACCAACTATCTCTGGGAACTGTTTATTGTCGTGCAGGGGTAACTATTTTTACTCATGCTGTTTTGAGTATGAAAAAAAATCTCTCTGAGAAACAAAACTCACCATATCATGCATCCATTTCATAATGTGAAGACCAAGTGGCAAGCACCTGCCATATATTTTTTAACCACAGTTGTTTACTATTTAAGAGCACTCTTCAAAAGTATTTTTTTAGTTTTCAAAGGGCAGAGGCAGAAAGTTCTCTGAAATTTCTCAGAGCAAATGAATGAGTTTCATTTCTTAAAATACTGCTTAGGAAAACTATTATTTTAAACTCCATTGCATTCTTCTGGACCACCTTCCTGTATAATTTTTTAAAGTCTCAAGTGTATATGGAAGTAGAAGAAGCGTGCATATTGTTTTAACTGCCCTTTTAGTTTCAGTGCTGTCACATTTAATCGTGTAGTGCTGCTAGCTATTTCATGGCTGCCTCGCAATGTCTCCCCTCAAATATACCTCCACTTAATATGCTATGAAGCAGTTTCTCAGAGGAAGGTTATGTTTCATGGAGATGATAATTTATTCACTTTATTGATGGGTAATTTATTCACTTTATTGCTGTCTTCAATCTTGTCTCAGGCATCAAGGAAACCCTTTTCTTTTTCTAATATGGAACAAGAAATCTTATTCTGTTCTTCACCCATAATTAAGTTCCAATATCTTTGTAGTTCTTTTTTTTTTTTTTTTGGTGGGACCCTCGCCGTCGGCCGGGGAATGAACTTGCGCTGCAGAGGCTGCGGGTAGCCTCACAGCCTAGCGCTCAACCGCTGTGCCATCAGGGGAGGCCCTGTAGATCTTTCTTTTTTAACGCTATATTTTGCTACCAACTGAACATGTGATTTAATACTTATAATTTAGAGACTTGAAGATCTACCTAGTAAGATTCCTCAAGGTTGTATCAGTGTCCATTACTATGTCATGGTCAGTTATGTACCCTGATTTTGTGTTCTTATTGAAAAAAGAGTTGGAAACAGATTTCACTGTTTTAAGTTATGGGAATGGTAAAAATTTCGTATGAATCTCTCCCCTTCCTCCCCTAGTCTTACTTTGGTATGCTTCATTTACTAACACAAAAAATCAAGTGCCTCTTACCAAAATACCATTGCCCTCCCAAGCCCCCACACCACATGGACTAGACTCATGTTCAGATTCTTTCAGCTCTATCATGTTGGGATTCGATGATTCTGAATACAATCTACAAAGCAGCAGTGGACTGAGAGAGCAAGTAATGATAGAAAACGGAAAACAAAGCAAAGTTTAATTTCTAATGGACAAATGGAAAATATACAAAAATCTTTCAAATATTTTATTTACACTATAGTAGTAATTCTTAAGGACTTCAATTCTCTACAGGCTGAAGTTATGACTCAGTTAATCCCTATTATTAATCCCAGTCCACCAACCTAAAGTAATAGCTTCATCCTTTACAAATCAGAGAGCATATGCCTTATTTAATTCAAATTTTTATACACAGCAAAATGACTTAGGTGCAGTGGTAGATACACAAATGATTAAAAATAGAAAGTAGGTAGATCTAATGATTGATCAATACTGGACATTGGACAGAGTCAATAGAACACAATGGGAAGAACAATAAAATATATAGACTTGGAATGACAGGTAGATATCTAAAGAAAGAGCTCTTCAGAGTTTAGACAAATGTTACACCCTCTCTAATCGCCACCTTTTTTAGCACATACCTCATGGACACCATATTTAGAACAGAGTCAGGCAGTTTAAGATTCTTTGCAGTCTCCCATAACTATGGAGTCCTAATCAAGGACCCTCTAGGGAATCTAGTAGGGAGGGATGGCATTGAGGACTAAGACACACATCCACATATTCATCCTATGATTTAGAAAGGATGCTGCCAAAGTCTTTATGACCTCCCTCATTACCATAATATCAGGGAGAGCTAAATAAAGACAAAGTCCAAGACTATGACTCAAAGTTAGAAGTGAATCTAGACTGACTTGATTCCCATAGGCTTCCATGTCCTACAGGGAATTTATCTCAGGACGAGTACCATTATTTTGAAGACAATAATCAGTTAAGTTACAGATTTATTTTGTGCTTTTTATAAGAATAGTTTTATGAGAATAGTTACAGATTTATTTTGTGCTACTCAGTCACTGAAACATTGAGAAATTATATAGCACTTATTATAAGACCTTTAAATTTTATCTATTCATATGGTACCATCTATTTATATAGTATCATATATATGGTATCATCTATATCTGTCTACACACACACATGCACACACATACACACACAGCCTCTGCTTAGCTAGCACAATGCTTTGTTCTATCAAATGTCAATTTTATTTGGGAATAGGAAACTTCACTTGGATTCAAAGTTACAGTGTCCATTCCTAAGCTATCCATCAAGGATAACAACCTCTTTAAACTAATCTTAATAAAAGTACAAAAATCTAAACATATTGGTTGTATAATATTCTAAAGTTCATTTGACATACGGCATCCAGAAGAACTTTTCTAAAGCATTAATCATGATAATTTCCTGAAAACTTGTTCTTCTGTCCTCAAACTGAGGTCCAAGTCTCTAAAAATCACTGTTTAATATGACTTTTATTTTTATGATCAGACCTCTGCTTACCTATTGGTTCAAATCTTGCTTCCTGGTCCCTTGAAATTTCTGCTCTAGTCCTATCTATAGCTCACTGGGTCTGTCATTCTCTCTGAACTTTGTATCTTAGATTATTTCATTCTCTGTCTAGAATATTTTCTATCTCTGTTTACCACCCTAATCCTGATTCTTCTGCAGGTCTCAGGTTAGATTCCCTTCTTATGGAAAGCCTCCCCTGTCTGAATTAGATGCCACATCTCTGTCTTCCAGTGCACCATGTAGACTTATCACCATGTCATCCAGACACCTAATATGACTGGCCTTAATGTTTTTTTCCCTTGTCTCCATCCTTCATTAGATTCTAAACTCTTTAAAGGCAAAGACCATGTTTTGGCAACTATTATATTTTTGCCACCTATTTTCTGGCATATAGTACATGTTCAACAAATATTTATCAAGTAATTAAATAGTGACTAGGAAGCCACATTAGCACTAACAACTAAGGGTAGTATCTGTGCAAACTACCAGAAGTGAACTAACTCTGGACTAAAGTCTCATTCCCAGAGGAAGTGTCTTAGCCTCTAGTCACTATACCTGCTTATTTGCCTACCAAGAATTCGTGCCCCACATCTCTGAACTGAAACATTCTCAGGGTCCCACCTGACAAGGCATTACTTGGCATCAAAGAAAATACCCACCTCCTTTGTCTCTTCAGAGAAAGCTTGTAGAATGTCTGTCTGCCTGGTATAGTTGCCATTGGCGTCCTGCAGACCTTGTAGAATGCGTTCCCGCAGAACTAGCACTGAGACACGGAGCTGGTGCCAGAGGAGCTGCACTGCATGGATGTCCACAATCACATTGACAGAATAGGACAGCAGCTTCAGGGAGAACTCCGTTTCAAGAAGGGCATGGATTTGCTCAACATGATCTGAAATATCTTCACAAATGTCCTGCAGTAAAGAAAAGCAAATCTATGAGGACTGCCTTATCCTAGGGAAGGGAGGGTTAAAAGAAAAGTCACTCTTCACCTAAACCAATTATCAAGGCCAACAGCTCAGGTGAAAGCATGTTAGATAGCTGAACTATTTTAGTTCAGATACATAGTTGCGCCATCTTCCTGGGTGCTGGACCTTCAGTGCCTATGGGTAAGCAGCACTGGGTACAGTCAGAAGCGCGGGAGGGTGAGAGAATTCACCAGATCCAGAGCGGGGAGCAGAGCAGGCAGAAGGACCGAAGTACACTGCTGAGGGGAGCAGCGGGCGGCAGGAGAGGTCTGCGCGCCATGTGGGACCCTAGCCCGGCGGCCAGGGATCTAACCGGCGCTCCAGAGGCTGCGGGCAGCTTCGCAACCCAGTGCTCAACTGTTGCCCACTGGGAGGCTGTAGATCTTTTTTTAACCAACAAAAATTACACTATTTTTCAGATGCCCAAATTGTATGATGAACCATAGTGAACGGTTTACTCACAGATCTGCTCTATGTTCTCTTTATTTACTATTTATTAAGGATTCTAATAAGGATTGCTCTTTTAACTAGTCATGAGCTGCTCCACTAAGCATACAAATACTTCAGGTTAGAAAGTGTCATCCAGACACCAAATATGAAGAAAGACTGGCTAGAAAAATATGTTTTATACTTCCTCCCATCATTCCCAATGAACCCCAGGGTCTTCAATGTAAGGGACAGTTGTCTCTCTCCCACAGAGATACAGTTTAATTTTTAAATTCATAATGGATTTAATTTCAACCACACTTTGCAAGCAGAATAACCTTAAAAATGTGAAGTCAGAAAAATCCCAAGGATGAAGAAAGCAAAATATAGTTTTATTTTGTTCTTTTTTTAAAAAAAAAAAGATTGATTGATTTATTTATACAAGCACTGGGTACAGTCAGAAGCACAGGAGGGTGAGAGAATTCACCAGAGCTAGAGCGTGGAGCAGAACAGGCAGACTGACGAAGTACACTGCTAAAGGGAGCAGTGGGCACTGCAGGAGAGGTCTGCAAGCCATGTGGGACCCTCACCGGTAGCCGGGGATCGAACCGGTGCTGCAGAGGCTGCAGGCTGCTTCGCAGCCCAGCACTCTACCACTGCACCACCGGTGCAGCCCTTATTTTGTTCTTAATACCTGGACAATTTAAATAAAAGTATTACCAAATCAAAGTTTTAATCACTTCCACACATACTACTAACAAGGCAGATTTAGTGTCAGAAATGTCACTTGTCCAAATAAGTTCTCAAATTTCCATTGTGCTATCATGACAAGCAGCACAAAATGAGTTGCATCAATGGTAGTGTTTACATGGGCAATTTGAATCCAATCCATTAAGCATTAGAACAATGTAGATATCAGCTAAAAGTGCTCAATTACTCATTTTATTTATGTATCAGGGATTTTTTAAATGGGGATTCCATTTATGATTTTCTGTTGAAACTGAAATTTTAAGACGGCCTTTGAGTTCTGAGTCATAAATATCAAAAATAGTCATTGTATGCCAGAAACAACCTTTCCATTTCATATAACATAATTACTTGCTTTTAAAGAAAATAAAAACATAACCTATATTTAATAATGTGCAATAATAGATGAAAAATCTATTTAAAATGATGAAAAGTCATGCAGAATTTTGAATAATAATTATTGTGTAATTTCAATAAATGCCCCAACATTAGTTCCTAAAACCTATTAAAACTGAGGTGATTTAAACTTAACTGGAGATTGTGATAAAAATTGGAAATAATAAAAAAACCCCAAAGATTAAAAGTTAAATAAAACTTCAAAATAGCTATATATTCTATATAGGATAGAAAAGCTAAATAGACTTTAGAATCCTAAGTAGGCAAAGTTCTTCCCAATGTAGTCCATGAGCACATTTGGCAAAAATTACATAACCCTATTAGCAAATACATGGAACTAAATCATAGCTTGGGTCCACACAAAAGAGCTTGCCTATAATTACTATCCTCAGATATTCCACATTGCTCTGGGTGCCAGTCAATGCCTACTGGAAGTGTCTACTCCATTTATACCCCCCCACACACCTCTTACTCCTGATATCCCAACCACCACCCCAAAGCTAACGCCTTCCATTCCTTTGCTCTCGGGATACTCACTTCTATATAGTACTATGTCACCAGTGAAGATTCTCTTCCTCCCAATGCTGATCTCTTCCAAATTCCAAACCAAAAACTATTGACATTTCCTCCGATCCATTGTCAAAACATTTCTTAACTGCATCACAGAAAGTTACATCTACCTTCTGGCCTCACCCAAACTTGACTTCCCAAGGATCTTGCTTCTCTGTTGTCTTCCCAGGGGAGATCTGAGAGATGGGGTTAGGACTGATGGGGAAAGATGCTTATTTGCCACTTTCTGGTTATTATTCTTTGATTTATATAACCACCCTTCTTTCTTAGTAGGTGCCTACTGTCTGCTAAGCCTTTCAGTCTTCCTTCCTCGTTGCTGTTACCTACATTCTTCTTTCACTCCCCTATACAGAAGACTATCTGAGTCACAATTTTGCTCTCCATACCAAGCAAACCATTATCTCAGGTAATTTCACCACTCATATTGATGAGCCAGCTAACAACCCAGACTTGAATAATATCTACTCCGAAACTCTAAGACCCTTCACACCCATTCTATTGGGACAATTCTCTGTCATCATTCTACTGGACTTGGTCATCACTCCACTTGTGAAACAGCATTAGAAAGTCCCATAATGCCACCAACCTCTCTTTGCCTGACCTTTTCACTTCATTCTCTCTTCAACCCCATCTAGGCCACCAGTCCCTCTATCCTTTTTTATCATATACAAACCCTCTCCTAGCACAGCTTCTATATCATCACTTCAACCACTCCTTGACAATATTTTCAATATTCATCGCATACTTGATTTCATAACTCAAGACTAGTTAGTCTCTATCATATCCCACTCTGATCCTACAGATGCAGAATATGTTACATACCTAGGAGAAGTAAAGATTTGCCACATGCTCATAATAACTAAATAGGTATTTTTCAGTTACCCAAAACCATCCCCCAAATCAAAAGGTTATATGTAACCTTGGCAATGATAACTTCATGCCAAAGTACATGCCATCTACTTGTCTTACATGATTTGGCTCCTTCATAATGGATGTAGGAATTTAGTCAGAGCTGGACCATGAGTCAAGACTGGCAGGCAACTATCCAGGGGAAAAAATATCTCAGGGGCACTAAAGAAAGCATTGGGGGGTGCCATTAACTTGAGCTTCCACACTCTCCTCTTTATACAACTGCAAAAATGCAAATTGGCCCTGTTCCCACAGAAGCAGATGTCCCCGAAGGGGAAAGAAACACCCTCCCCACAGTCTGCCCTCACTCTGTTGAGTGAGTATATTAGCAATGTTCACACACCATCTCCACTGGAAACCTGAAACTGAATAATGCACAGCATGATACAATTCTCTGATGTTAATTTACTTAAAGTATTTTTATGCCTCAACATTGCCATAGTTGTCTGGTTTGACAAACTATAGAACAAGAACTACATATGTATAGATATGTAGGATGTGTGTATGTATGCGAATATGCATTATACTCATCTACTTCTAAACATGATCTATGCTTTGAACATTTGATTAGAGATTTGTTTAGAGAAAGGCAACTGAGTAATTCTGAATCTTTATATACTTTCTAATAATAGAAAATTTACTTTTTCCTGTCCCTCTAAATGTCAAACAAATATTTAAAGAATAATCAGTTTGAAGCTTCTAATGTTTAGGCCCTTAATAGTAGCCAGTTTGCTGGACATTTACATGAAAGAAGTGGAAGAAGATTAGGGACATTCTGTTTATTTTAAGGCAACCAGATAATGAGGTAGTAGAGATTTTTAAAAACAATTTGCTGAATGATTTCCTCCCAGCAGGAACTCTTTGGAATTAAAAGGCTGAAAGATCTGACCTACTGGAGGCCCTGTGGCACTAGATTAACAAGGCAAAGTGGAAGCACAGAGAAGGGAATCGAACCAGAGTTCAACTGATGTCTGTAAGGAATCACTGATGTCTGAACTCAGCTGGACATGTGACTTCAGCAGATAGCAACTGGATTTCACATGACTGAACTATCAAGTATTTTAGTGCTACTTGATTAAAACAATGTAGTGATTTCAGAAAAGATTCACAGATTTTTAGGAATGTGAAAAGAAACATCCCCTTCAGGACTGGAGATAAAGAGTGAGAATATCTTCCTATCTGCTTACTGAGAGTATTAAGAGAAAACAAAATATTTCATTCCACAATTAGAGATTTTAAAGCACTTAACATGACAATGACTGATTTAGCTGATATAGTCACTAAAATTTACAGCAAAGTGTAATCACCAACAAATGTTAATTTTATTTCAGATTCTTTGCTGTATTGATAGAGGGGAGGTGTTAGTAGGCAGAAGATCGAGTGTCCACATTGAGAGTAAGGTCAAGAAAGGGTTGCGGGTGTTAAAGATTGCCAGAGTGACAGCCACATAACCCTTTCTAGCATCAAAGGGAGAGCTGATTCGGTCTACCAGTCCATCTTCTATAAAGCAAATTATTCCCAAAAACTTACCCTTCATAGTCTCACTCTGAAATTATCCCCTTTCTCGTGATAATAGCCCTATCAGTTCCAGTTCTTCTTCCCAGTGTTTTTTTTCTTTGGATTCCTTTCCTGATTCTAAGTATGCCTTACCAGGAACAACTGAACACTGGGCAGATCTACCAGTTTAGACTTCTCTTACTCCCCAAACCCCAGATTCAGTCTATCATCCTTTAGGCAGCTCCTACCCTTGTAAGCTATGTCCAGGAATGGAGAGCTGAAGGACTCCAGGAATGAGGAGGTAGAAGAAAGGCTGATCCAAAGAGAAGTCAAGGACACAAAGATAAACTTTGACATGACCATGAACTGATAACTGATAACATGAGCGAGTTTCTTGGGGTATTGGAACTGTTCTGCATCCTGAACATGGAGGTGATGTTAAAAATCTATGGATGGGTTGAAATTTGTACATGTTTTCATAAAAAAGAAAGTCAATTTTGTATGATAGCTTTTAAAATAAGAGAAAAGAAAACAAGTTTATAGTCTCAGTAAAATGCATATAAAAATTCATTTGGGGTCATACTTTCAGATTCACATAAATTACAAATAGCACAGCTCTTAATGTCATGGTATTACAATCATCGGTCTTAATTCTATAGCTTCCAAATATTTTCTAATCCAAAAGAAAGTGAAGCTATTCTGGATCCCATCTCAAAGGAAGTTAAAACAAGTAACAATAGTTAATAATATATCTTGGAAATAGTGTGAGTTTTCTTTTTTCATAGATAGTATTGTGCTAATATGGGAAAGTGATGTTCTCCATTTTCCAGTTTAACTTACATACAGCCCAGGAGCCCCTGTGGCAAAATACACTGAAAGCATTTTGTTGCCAACTGCCTACTTCACTTAACTCTCTAAGCACTGTGTGGTCTCAAAATTGCAGTTGCTGCTTGCTGCTTGTTAGTAAAATAGGAATCTTCTGTGGTTACTGAAGTAGATGATATAAACACTGGTATAACCTGAGACTGTTTACAAATAAACTCTGACTGTGTCAGTATTTTTCTTTTAATTTGGTTGCATGTTTATATGAGAGGTGTCTTTTTTTTTTTTCAGATTGTTGTTTATTTTTCAATTGTTATCTTATTTATTCTAGGCAGTCACAAGGCTGTTAAGATAACTGTATTTAACCATTATGTTCAGTTTTCACCAGCAGGGGATAGAAATGAGGGCACTCGTCCAGTGATTGCTCTAATTTTTTCACTGCGATCACTCTGTGGCACCTCCTCAGCTCCTCAGCTGTAGCTGGGAGGGGGTCTATTTGTTGCCTCATTATAAGGCCACCATGCCCATTTTCAACCATTCTCAAAATATCTTGAAGGTTTCATCCTCAAATTAGGAGTGTTCCTGGATCAACAGTCTGGCCATATTGCGATTATCCAGGGATCTGCATGTGAAGGGAAACCACCCTTCCAGCAACTTCCTCATCTAGTACTGAAGCCAAACTTGGTACTCCACCTCTCACACTTGTCTCAGCTTCTCACTTTCCCACTTGCAATTCTCAAATGAAAAAAACACAGCAAATGTTCTCAATTCCTATGAACTACCTCTCCATAGGAATAAACAGTAATTGACAGGCCTTTCTTCATCTATAGCTCCAAATGTTTCTCAGCCCCTCAAAATAATCTGTTTCTCTCAAAAGGCTTTGTCTTATATTAGTTAAGGATAGAACATATTCAGACGGTTTTTCTAAAACAAATCTGAATTAAAGCCTACTTTTAAAGAATGGATCTCCTCATTCCTACTTTCACCTTTTCTCAAAGTTAGAGTGAAATGCTTTTATGTTATAAAATGAGCAAAAGAGAAATAAATGAAACAGTTATTCTGTGTACATATTTTAGTCTTATACTGCAAAATGCCGTGTCATCATGACTACTCACTTTTCCACCATCAGTTGTAGAAATGAATAACTAAGAAAATAATAATGAAAGAAAAGAGTCTTTAGCCATATGTTCACCATATGCATGTGGGTTCATTAAAAAAAGCTGAGAAAAGATTCTCACCTAATACATATACTTTATATTTTAAAATGCAGATCAAGGGAATACCAGTTACCTATTTTAAAAAAAACTCACAAGTGAACCATTTGAAGTAAAACTTGCAACTTTATACAAAAAACTTTTCATTGCAGAGTATTAATGTCATCCCTCAATTGACTATCAAAAGTGTACTTTCTCCAAAAGACAGACTGATAGATGTTCTTATGACAAGGTGTTATATTTCCCAAGAGGTAGACTATCTCCTCTTTTTTCTTTTCTTGATCAAATACATTTTTAATGCTCTTCCTTTCTTATTGTCACATTGAGAATGTCTATGATGGAGAGTAATGGGAAGAGTGCTGAGACTTCCTGTGATCAGCACAGCACTTCTCTCTAAGGGTTGAAGAGCTCCATGGTTATCACAGTGGTTATTCTTTTAATTGGTAAGATTCTGAAGTATGAGGACTAAAATAATTTTATGTAGAAATGATTGTGCTATATCTTTAGCTCTTACTCATCCAATTTCCTGACTAGACTACATCGTTCTGGAAGCAAGAAATGTGCCTTACTCATCTTTGTACCTATAGTGCTATATTAGGACACTGCCATGCACATAGGCAGTGTTCAAAGGATGTTTGTAAAAATGAATTCAATTGGATAAAGTATTGTATTTCATAAAAAGAAGTGAAATCCCTAAAAGCTCCCTCCTATGTATATTCACATTTATTATCAGCATTGGATCAGTATATGTAAGTAGCTCCCATTCGATTAGAAGAGGTAATGAAAAGCCTTGTGGATTTGGGAGAATAAAGGAGATGTTGTACAAAGAGGAGGATGAAGATGCTGACTTTGAACTATGCTTTCACACTATCAAAGCCTCCTTTGCCTTCAACTGAGAAAAGACCAATTACAGTTTCTGTCTGGCCAAACCTGACTCTATTCAAATCTGAATTGTTCTGTTTTCATGATTTGAGGAATTTTTTAAATTTATTATTTAAAAAGCTTCAAAGAATTCACTGATTGAGATATCACTTTAAATTACTAACCTCAAGCTCTGAATTGAGGGGGGTGGGGAATCCTGAATAAAAAGACAAGAGGAAAAATGACAATTGCTGCTGAACAATGGAGATTTTTTTTTCTAACTGGGGTATTGCTTAGTCACATTCACATTCAGTGTTCTCTGTGACTCAACTAGATAAAGGTTAAAAATGCAAGTTCATTCAGTAACAAAAAGCACAGCTATGAACTTAACTCTCAATAGCTCATCTGGAAATTGCTCAGAAGATCTGTACTTTCCCCAACATATTTTTATAGAATTAATTTCAGGTGTAAATTGACAGAGAAGTCAGTGGTGATTCCACACTTGCTGTCTGACTGTTTAGTCATGTAGATTCCAAAATTGCTCCTGTTGAAGAAAGAGCCTACATTTTTTGCAAGCACATGATGCTAGTGTTCTCAGCATCAACTATACATGGACAGGTGCACACATGCACACATAAAGAAAAAAACACTGAACCAGAGATGGGTCATCTGTCTAGCTGACTGACACAGTAAACTTTGTAACACAAAGGTTTACAAAATCTGCTGCCCACAATCATTTTAATGAACACAATCATTAAAACAAGCCCCCCAACACCTGGAAAGGCAGCCTGCCACTGATATTACACAGGTGTACCTATAGGAGATCTTGCATTTTTTGTGCCCCAGAACACAATTTTCCACAACTGACAATTTTCTACTGCTGACAGGGTTGTGTACTCTCCAGGGCAACATCATGTTTGCTAGTCTCTGTAACACAATTCCCTTTTATGCTTTTTTTAATACTTTTATTATAAAAGGAAACAGATACAGAATACCACACAAAAAAATATATAACTTAACAAACTATAAGGCAAGCACCCTTGTAACAATGACCCTGGTCAAAATTAGAACTTTGCCAGTCACCCTAGAAGTGCGCCCTCCCCTTCTCAGACCAACCATCCTACCAAGTGTAACCACTAACCTGACTTACACAGCAACCACATTTCTTTATGATGTTATCACCCAAGAATGCATGTGTGGACACTACAGTTTTACCTAGTCTTTCACTTGATATGTCTTTTAAAGCTTTTTAACCTATAGATTCCTATAGTCCTTTCTATTTCATGTAGTTTCTCTGGTGGAGTTCACAGGACATAAGGCCTAGAGGGTTTTCCAAAATTTGGATTTGTGATTATAATTGCACAAACCAGTCAGCACACCATTCTCTTTTTTCCTACAGAGTGGCAACTGGATCCTGAGGACTGATTAGTTTCAGGTTCAATTTCTTTCACCAAAGTATAAGTATTGTTTTTTCATTAAGAGGCAATTAACTTTGATTTTTTTCTATATTTTGATGGTGGCTGAAACTATCAACTATTTTGGCAGTTGATGCTCTGTGTCAAAATTTGTTAATGCATTGGAGGTTCGAAAATTATATTCTAGTTCTATCATTTCATTTTCATTTTTTAGCTGGAAGGACTATTAAAAGATGCTTATTTATATCTACTATTTGATTACAGTGATTCAACTCATAAAGAAAAGTTAAGGCAATAGCTTCTTTCTTCTTTTTTACCCAGTTTTCAAGATAATGAATTGGTTTCTGTCATATTCAGAAGGTAACCAATAAGTTGGTTCACTTAGTATCATAGGAAGATTTAAACATGTGATGGATTTTTAATTCTTATCCTGTTGAAGCTCAAATTATACATATGGTCAGTGGAAGCACCTTCAATTTGACTTCAAGTCAGCTTTTCTAGTAGTCTGTGATAGCTGCTTGTTTGTCTTATATATTTCTAGACTGAAATTCAACCAATTTTCCAAGAAGTTTTTATCTCTTTTAACAGGAAAAGTTTTACCACATTTACCGTTTGGACAATAGGGACACCAATTACTACTGGAATCCAGCCATTGTTTCCATGTTTTGTTTTGTTTTTAATTTATCAAAGCTAGGAAACATGTATATTTAAAAATGAAATATCTTATGAGTTCTTAACTGATATTACCAAGTCTAATTCATAACAGGGTTTTTTTTTTTTTTTTAAAGATTTATTTATTTATTTATACAAGGAATGGGTACAGTCAGAAGTGCGGGAGGGTGAGAGAATTCACCAGAGCCAGAGCAGGGAGCAGAGCTGGCAGAAGGACTGAAGTATACCGCTGAGGGGAGCAGTGGGCACGGCAGGAGAGGTCTGCATGCCATGTAGCCATGGATCGAACCAGCGCTGCAGAGGCTGCGGGCAGCTTCACAACCCAGCGCTCAACCGCTGCGCCACCAGGGAGGCCCCAACAGGGTTTTTATCTCACATCTTCTATACATCTGTCTCTCCTTTCTTCCACATCAAGGACACTAGTTCTCAAGAACACAAGGAAGTAGAAGATCTCATAATTTCTCTAATGCACACCCTAAAACCAATGACTAGGACACATATTTATAAAGAATTTGGTCAAGGTGGCTTTGATTACCACAGGAGAGAACATAGTCATGTTTGCTTTGTCTTTAACTAGTCTTTGAGAGAAAATAACTTATTCCCTAGACCCACATTCACCATAGTTCACATTACACAATTTAAACATTTGGTAGTTTGTAGGTTTCTTTATCACCTTCAAGGCCCTTCTAATAAAAATACAACTAAAAACCATATGACTATTAGCTCTCCTTCAGAGAAGGAAAAGTCCATTGGTTTTAGAAATCACTGAGAGAATTCTGGCCTCAACAGCCCCTTCCTATCTTTGTAGATCACCACAGAATATGCAAATGACAAAAATCAGTGAAGGTAGTTATCAACAGGAAAGCACTCTTTATATTTCCTTAAAATATAAAAACTATAGGGCGTAGGACAATTCTTACTACTTACTAGTTTAGGGCTATCCAATGATGTAGATCTTCTATTCAAGCAATGAACTATAAGGATCTCTTCACTTACCATCTCACACAGCAAAAGGTGTACAATTTACATGTTTGCTTTCTTTGTTCAATGGTCTATATATCATTTCTGTCTATTTCTATGTAGTCTATCAACCTTAGGAAAATCCTATCTGGCAAAGCTACATTTCTCTATTTATAGAGTATCACATGCAAATAGATTCTTAATAGATGCTGATACTAATGATATTGAATTCACAAACCATGAAATAGGAGTTTGAAGATGATCATGAGAAAGAACAAATGAATCACAAGATGTTTCTAGATCACTTTACACCATGTTAACTGTCAGGAAGACTAAGTTTTTGGTCCAGGGGTATATTGATTATTTGTGTCCCAGTAGATGGCTAAGCCTTAGTTTACTTATCTATAAAGACAGTGCTGGATAAATGATCTCTACTCTCAAGTCTTATTATTTTCTCTTTTTTTTTTTCCTTTCATTTTGTGTCCACCTACCATAATGCATAGCCTGACCTTTGGTTACCCAAAAGCTTTTATGTATTGCTAAATATTCTTATAAAATGACTATTTTCTAATAGTAGTAGAAAGAGCACTGGACTAAGAATCAGGAGACCTAATTTCTAGCTTCAGAGGTATTAACAGGTATCTCTAAGGCTCCTGCAGGTAATCCTGCCACAAGTTCAGAATAATAGTACATATTCATACCACCAGGCTCAGAAAGAAAGAACTATGTGTCATTCAGAATAAGGGTCAAATCTTTATCCTGTACATTCCAGGGTTAATATACTGAGGAGCATCTTTGGTTGTATATTCCTTAGTTACCATGATAGATCCAAACTATTACTCTGTCATTCTCCTTTTCTATGCCTCTCCAAACACACACATACATGCACCTCTGAGGCTCATTTCCATCTGCCTATATCACCTGCTACTATTCTCTTCATTTTAGCCATTGAACTGTAAGACTATTTTCTAAAAAGTTATCAATACCTTTTATCAATTTAGATTTGTTTACCTCAGATGAAAATCTTCTAGTAATTCTCTTGAAATTTGGAGAACTTCAAGATATAAATGATATTAAAAGATTCATTTACAAATGTTTTCTCTTGATCTATTCATAAATAGTCTTTATACTGTGAGAAAGTCTTATTTGGGGTTTCATTGCTGACTCATGATATGACCTTGGGCAGGTCAGCCTCTTTCTTAGATGCACCCTTTATATATTTAGATCACTAAGACCATGGCACAGTCTCTAAGGATATGTTTCTATGTCTTCCTCCCACACACAAACATCCATGGCAACTAATTTAGCTGTTGGTTTATATTTAAACACCTATAACATGCCATTGGAGCTAGTACTATAGATACAAATTTTTAGATCTCTTATCTGAGAGTCCAGAACAGGAAATGAAACCTCTGGATCAGAACCCTGTGAAGAACTACTTTTAGGGCCCATGGTTAAGAAGACCCTGTGTATGAGATAATTCTAAAGCCAATGCCATCAATTTTTGAAGGGTAGGTGGAAATGTAGATCTCCATTAACCTCCTGGAAAGCTCTCTTTGCCTCCCATTGACCCAATGGTTTTATTCCTAGGAGTATCTGCTAGCACAGAGTTATTTATAAAGGTAAACAACTCTAAAAACCAAAAGATTGAAAGCAGGGAGATTGGTTTAAAATGATGCAGTATTCCATATAATGAAAAATTCACAGATGCTAAACACGACCTGCCCCTTCCTTCTCTCCTTCTGGTAACCACTAATTGGACTAATAGTCTAAAAGTTTATTTTTGCTTTATTTAGTTCATCCATTTGTTTGCTTTCTCTACATACTAAATGAAAGTTAAATCATATGGTATTTGTCTTTTTCCATCTGACTTACCTTTCTTAGCATAATACCCTCGAGACCCATCCATATTGTTTCAAATGGCAGGATTTCATCTTTTTTTTTTTATAGTTGAGTAGTATTCCATTGTGTGTGTGTATATATATATATATATATATATATATATATATACACCATATCTTCTTTACCTAATCATCTGTTGATAGGTACCTAGATTGTTTTCAGCTTTTAATTATTACAAATAATGCTACAATAAATGTGGGGGTGCATATATCTCTTAGTGTTTTGTGACTTTTGGGTAAGTACCCAGAAGTGGGATAATTGGATCACGTGGAAGTTCTACTTTTTGTTAGTTTTTTAAGATTTATTTATTTATTTATTTATACAAGAATGGGGTACAGGACAGATGCACGGGAGGGTGAGAGGATTCATCAGAGAGAGAGCAGAGAACAGATCAGGCAGACTGACGAAATACACTGCTGAGGGGAGCAGCGGGCGAGACAAAAGAGGTCTGCCACACCATGTGGGACCCTTGCCTGCTGGCCGGGATCGAATGGCGCTGCAGAGGCTGCAGACAGCTTCACAGTGCTGCGCTCAACTGCCTGCGCCACCAGGGGAGGCCCAGAAGTTCTGTTTTTTTTAAAGATTTATTTATTTATGCATACAAGAGTTGGAGTACATGCCAGAAATGCAGGGGGTGAGAGGATTCACCAGAGACAGAGTAGGGAAAAGAATAGGCAGGCTGACTGAAATACACTGCTGAGGGGAACAGTGGGCAAAACAGGAGAGGTCTGATTTGCCATGTGGGTTGCTCCCTGGCCGGTCGGGGATCGAACTCATGCTGCAGAGTCTGTGGATTGCTTCATAGTGCCGTGCTTAACCCCTTGCATCACCAGGGAGGCAATGGAATTTCTATTTTTAATTTTTGAGGGTTCTCAATACTATTTCCAAAATTACTGCATCCATTTACATTTACATTCTCATCAAAGGTATAGAAGTTTTGTCTTCTCTTCATACCCTTTCCAACACCTGTTATTTCTTGTCTTTTGGATAATGGCCATTCCAACAGGTATGAGGTGTTTGTTATCTCATTGTTCTGACTTGCAAAGAGATGATTTTGCAAGAGATGATGAACATCTTTTAATGTGCCTTTTGGTAAACTGTATGTCAAATCCTCTGTCCATTTTTTAATGAGGTTGCTTATTTTTTGCTTTTGCACTTTATGAATTCTTTGTATATTTTGGATATTAAGCTTTATAAGATGATGTGCAAATATCTTTCCCATTTTGTAGAATATCTTTCCATTTTGATTCAAATTTATTTTGCTGTGCAGAAGTTTTTTAGTTTGATTCAGTCCTTTTGTTATATTTGCTTTTGTTTCCCTTGGGGAGTTGGTTCCCCAAATACATCTCTAAAGAAAATGTCAAGGAGAGTAGTCCTATGTTTTCTATGTATTTTGTGATTACAGTAAACACTTTCTTAACTGATAAAAAGTAAGTTATAAAAGAGTTCCATAAAAAACTATAGGTATTTATACTTAAATAAGAAACTAAAAACGGTGCCAAATCTGTTCATAGTATTTTCTCTAGAGGGCAGCATTACAAATGATTTTTAGTGTACTGTTTATATGTATGTATTATAGTTTCTCCACTAGAGATTCGTTTATTTTGTGCGAAAGGGGGTGGGGAAGTAAAAGTTAAATAACAAAGAAATAAAGTTAGTTCCCATGGCAAAAAATAAAAAAAGTCAAGGAATGAAGGTCAAACCATTAATAATAAATATTATAAAGTATGATATCTAGGTGATTGAGAATCAATGTCAAAGCAGCAAGGTCCTCAGACTCTCAGCACTTTTTTTTGTGTATAGTTAGAGACCTGTCACTTCATTCACAGTCATCCTATTATCATTCCCTTATGGTTCTACGTCAGGTGCCAGAAACTACTAGCCAGGTGTTATTAACTAGGATATATAATTAATCACTGGCTATTAAGATTTTGGACTCTGTTTTTTGTTTTGTTTTGATTTTTTTAAGTTTAGCAGACTTTAATAAACACATGACTGAAGGTAAACATTAATCACCTGAAATGAATGCTAATGTAAATATTACTAATCATCTTTCCCTTTTAGTTGAATTGATTGATTTATCCCAGAATATGATTGGATAGGTCATCACCCTCTTCTACATTTTCACATAATCCTACAAGGGATGAATATTTCTAAGAACAGATTCAATCACTTGTCAATGTAAGGCCATGTTTGTCTCTAGGAGTGACCTCAACACCCTAGGATCTTTCACACTTTCAAGCTACTACAGTTTTTTTTTTGTTGTTGTTGTTGTTTTTTAAAGATTTATTTATTTATTTATACAAGCACTAGGTACAGTCAGAAGCGCAGGAGGGTGAGAGAATTCACCAGAGCCAGAGCAGGGAGCAGAGCAGGCAGAAGGACCGAAGTACACTGCTGAGGGGAGTAGCGGGCAGCAGGAGAGGTCTGCGCGCCATGTGGGACCCTCCTCTGGTGGCCGGGGAGCAGCCGGGGATCAAACCGGCGCAGCGCTCAACCGCTGCGCCACCAGGGAGGCCCAAGCTACTACAGTTTTGAATAATAACCAGGTAAGTGGAGATATCTAAAGAGAATCAGTGCTCATTGGGGGAAGGAAAAAAGTAGGGGACACACTATATTTTACATAATTAAAAAATCAGGACTTCACAATTATTTGGGAACTACTGTACAATATAAGTTTTGCTAACTGGGTTATATAAATTTTTGTTTGATTCCATTAACCCAAATAATCTGTACTGTGGATTTATTTTGTTCCTATCTTTATCCTTTTATCCATAGACTCAAAAAAGAGCAGAATGTACACATCTAACATGTTTTCTGCAAACTCTAATACTGACCTAAATTAATTTAAATCAGAGCCTAAATTAAAATAGAATTCCGTTTTTATCTTAGTTAAGAAAATTCATTTTGGGAATTTTGCCTGACCTATGCTTGACTAACTCTCCATATTAGAACAACTCTTCAGCAAGCACTAGACATATAAAGCAAGAGGAAAGTTATTGAATTCCAATAATGTGGTTTTAAATCTACCATCATTGCCCTTTTCCAGAAGTCCCTTTGGGAAATAAAATATGGATCAAAATAACATATTTGACCACCAAGTGCAGCAACCATTCATTATCAATGACCCAATAACACATCAAATGGAAGCTAGAAGATTCATTCAAATAGTCCTGTAACAGATTTAGGTTCCTCAAAAGACATTTTACTCTATTTTTGAAATCAACAACCAGCTAATAAACAAACTCAATTCAATGTACTTTCCAAACCAAAGAAAAAAGCAGGACCAATAAATGAGTTCTCAGCAAGCACAAATATCAATAAATATGTATGTTTACTTAAAAAACATGGAATTTAAAAAAAAACATGACTTGGTGGTTTTTTTGTCTGCTTATTTGTTGTTAGCAGAAACACAAAGATTCTGCCTATTAAAAATAAAGGTGGTAATGAGTGTGTTTTAACAGAAAGCCATGGTTAGTAGTAGTCATGGGAGAAGAGCCATCAAAGGAAGGGAAAATTACACAAAGGCTTTTGTGTAAAGACCCTGGATATTAGGTGATAGCCAGTGCCAGATCCCCCTTTAAGTGCTCTGCCCACGAGGATATTACAGCCAAGTCCTCACCCAATTTCACCCCAAAACTTCCTTTAAATGTAGCCAGAATACATTTTGTTTTTCAAACTGTGAGAGGTCAGCTGCACAGTGGGGCAGTTGCCAGGGTTTATGGAATGAGAGAGATTTCCGGGAGAGGCAACTTCAACGGGAATAAAGAAGTGTCAAGTAACAGAGAGCAATAGTAAATTGACACCAAGGCTGGAATGACTAGCCCTCAGAAAAACTATAAAAAGTCTGCAGAGTTGCCAGCCTCATCAGCAGGATTCTATTTGTGTTGGAGGCAGAACTAGTCTGGGAGATCTAACCACTCTGGCTGCCAAGGAACAGTGCCCTGATGCACCCTAAGCTGGAGGTTGGTGTCCTGAAGCCACCTCCCCTTTTTTGTGTAAACACCTGGAGGAAACACAGACAGTATCATTATAGCAGTGCATCCACCACCTCACCTGTACAGACAAAAAGAGAAAAAAAAAACAACAAAAAATGGCCAGTGGGAGGGTTATTTTAAACTTTAAAAGTACATATTTTGACAGAAGTAATATGAGTTGACTGCAAAAATAAATTAGAAAAGACAAAAAAATTAATGAAGGACCATATCTATCTCATTTACTGCTTATTCCTAGATCTTCACACAAAGTGGTATATAACTTTCCAGATTGTGTTCTATTTTTGTGTTGTTTTTCACTCAATGGCATATCATAAATATTCTTTCATATCAGTAAATATTTCATAATTCTTTACAGCTGCACAGAAGTACATTTTATGAAAATGCATTTTTCTAAATCTCTTCTTTGTAGATGAATGTTTGGTTATTCTTTTAAGGGCACAGATAGCTTATTGGTCTATCACCAAATTCATTGGTGATAGATTTTTCCTTTCATTAGAATGTTAAGTTCCATGAGAATAGAAACCTTTCCTTAGCACTGAATCCCCAAAACCTAACAGTTTCTTATAATCAATAAATAATGAATAAATAATGACTCCTGTCTCCATTCCTTTGATGCCTATTTCAACAGCCCTGTTTCAGTCTGAACTACTTACCATTTTCCTAGCTGGTTTTCTCCTTCCAATTTGGCAATCATCCTTTCCTGGCTTTAATAACAATAAATGCCCCTATTTGTATGTGAGGAGTTCCACCTTTCATTATGTGATTCCCTTACTCAGAACTGCCTTAAAGTTTCCACCATATTAGGATAAATTCTAGCTTATCAAGGACCACTATAAAAAAATTACATAATACTTTAAAATGAAAAGCTACTTTAGAGATGTTTCCAGTCTAAAACTACTATTTCACATGTGAGATAATTGAAGAATGGAAGGTTCAGTGACTTGCCAAGGACACATGACTGCTCAGTAGCAGAATCCAGGTCCATGATTCCTTCAGGCCACACCAGCTGCCTTCCAGCCAACCTCACCAGCTCCATCTCCCCCAGATCCTCATTTCAAAGGAGACAGTTTTCAGGCTATCCTTGAAATAAGCCTGACTCATTATGGCTTTTGTCTTTTGCTCACAGCATTACTACTGCCTAAAGTGTTCTCCTGTTCTGCCTTTGTGTCTGATCAGATCTTTTTCAAGGCTCAGTTCAAGTCCTGTCTCCTCTAGAATGCCTTTCTCAGACCAAACTGAATTATTTTGCCTTCTGATCTCCAATAACACTTGCCTGCCCCACTCATGCCAGCGCTTGATAATATACTGCCTTAGTTTTTAGTTATTATTTTTCCCCTGATCCCTTATTTGGTTCCCCTATATTCCTCCTATAAGTGAAACCATCCAATATTTTTCTTTTTCCTTCTAACAAAACAAAACAAAATTAATAGGCAACTATAAATCAGAGACCTTCTGCAGGGGAGGAGGAGGGAGAGGGATTCAAAACAAGGACAGAAAGAGCACAAGGGACTACGGCAAGGGTGCCCAGGTGGGTGAACTGGTGGTGGGAATGCTATGGGGACTACACCTGAGAAAAGAAAGCATACATTGCACAAAAATGAACAATGAGGTAAAATATATACGAATAAATAAATTATATTTCAAAAATAAGTTAGAGGGAAAAAGATATACCAGATGGCTTCACTTATATGTAGAATATAGAGAAACTAAGCAAATGTCAAGAAAAAGACAGAACTTGCAAGCTGACCATAGATTTGAGGCATACAACAGGGGAGGGAGAAGGGAGGAGTAGAGACAGGGAAGGGAAGAGTACAAGGGACCATGGTGATGGATCAGGGGTGATATAGTGGTAGGGGAACTAAGGGGACTACACTTGAGGATAGAAACCAATTACTGTACAAAAAATGAACAATGATGTGAGAAAATAAATAAATAAGGTATTGAAAAATAAAAAATTTACCTTTGGTGGCAAAACCAAAAAATAATAATAATATGTTGCCTTGCAATGGTAAATACTTCACAGCTGAGTGATGTAGCTTGCTGCATGTATAAGAAAGAAATAGAAAGTGAAAAAGAAAAAAAATCACCACCACAATGTGCTCAGATAGCCAAATACATTCTGATGCTGGAAAATACTACTTAATAAGCACAGCTATGTGGGCACTGAGTCTCGGTGTTTTCTTTCAACCTTTCTTATTTTAAATAAAGAACTTAACTTCAGGCTAGTATTTCTGGTTTGCTAATTATAAAGCCTTCTACTTTAACAGCTAGACCCAGCCAGGAGCACTGGATGGTAAGGGCTTTGAGGGGAAGATAGTGCTGTGCTTATTTTAATATTCACAATAGTGCCTTATACAAAATATTACATGACAAATTTTGGAACAAATCTGATTACCTTTCCACGAATATTTCAAAAATGCCCAAATTGACATATGCTACACTAGGGTCCCCTAACCAACTGATAGCATTAACAAATAACAAGCAATTATTGGATGGATAGACACAATGCTGACCAAACTAGATATGGTAGAGAATTTTACCTAATTCTTTATTGCCTGAAGTGTCCTCGTAGCCCACCTTAGTGTCTGATCTAAGACTCTCCTTCAGTCTGTTCCCAGATGATAAAGACTAGGAACAGAGTCAAGGCCCAGGCTAATAAATAAATATGCTTTTTTGTAAACCATGAAGATCTACATGTTTTTTTAAATATTTATTTATGCATATAAGAACTGGGGTACAGGCCAGAGGTGTAGGGGTGAGAGGATTCACCAGAGACAGAGTAGGGAACAGAACAGGCAGACTGACTGAAATACACTGCTGAGGGGAGCAGCAGGCAAGACAGGAGAGGTCTGCTGCACCATGTGGGTAGCTCCCTGGCCGGGGATCAAACTCATGCTGCAGTGGCTGTGGACAGCTTCATAGGTTGAGGCTTAACCCCTGCACCATCAGGGAGGCACAACCAGTTGTTTTTGCCACAAAATAAATGAGTGAAAGTCAACTAAACCAGAGTGACAGAAGAGGGAGGAGGAGAAAATAAGTATCACTATTTGAAGATATGACTATGTGCTTGGAAAACCCCAATAAACAAGAATATTCAAACAGATAGTGCAGTAAAAAATTAGTACTCAAAAATAAAGAGTTATCACATAAGCAAACAATAAGCTCTTGGAAGCTATAAGAGAAGATTCCATTAATATTATGTAATATCTAAAAAGAGGAGCCCCCATGTTCTCTGCCCCACCTAATGAAGGGTGGAGATGAGCAGTCATGGGAAGCTAAAAGGACTTGGAAGAGAAGACTTGAGAGAACACTTGGAAGAGGCATGTGGAGCAGAGAAACGTGTGAAGAAGAGGACACATTTGCTTCCTGGCCTGAGTTGCACTAGGGACTTGGGGGACATGGAAGGATACACTAGGAAGAGACATGAGTGAGAGACTCATGGGGAAGCTGACAACAGCAGCCTTTATCTTGATATACTTTGATTTTGCTCCTTTCCTTCCAGATTTCCCTGGCACTTTCTGCCTCTTTCCTATTGTTCGCTACTAGAAGATATCTTAGACTTGTGGCAAGTTTAAGGCCTCGGTGGCCCTGCTTTGGGCCAATCCTGATTGGCTGGGCATTTACCCACAAGGAAATGGGTAACCTTGGGCATCTAATTGTTAACTCTTGTCCTTTCTCTCTCCTCCATCTCTTTGTACATCATTCTATTAAAGTTCTTTTCTGCTGAAGGTCTTACACACTAATATACTTTGTCTTTATGCAGCAGATGTCAGAGCCCATTTACAGTGTACAAGTTTAGGGGTCTTGGGATGACCCTCAGTCTGCAGCAATAAAGGTAAAATATCTTGAAATAAACTTAAGAGACGTGTAGAAGACCTAAATAAAGAAAACTTCCACAAGAAAAAAGAAAAATTCATAAAATGCCACTGAAGAATATTTTTTAATGAACAAAAGGAATAAGAAAACATATTATTGGTTAGAAAGAATACATTATTAAAATATCAGTCCTCCCTTAGTTACTATATATGTGTAATACTAATTCTGATACAAATAACAAGACTTTTACTGGGTGATGGGTTGACAGATACAGATGGAGAATAGTCTGATTCTAACATTAAAATGAACAAACAGTAACAGTCAGAGAAAATTGGAGAAATGAGAGCAGACAATGTAGCAAATATTAAAATATTTGTATTATAAAGTCTCAGTCTTTAAAACTCTTTAATACTAGTATGTAAATGTACACGGACACAGACAAAAAATACAAGGAAAATATCCAGGAGTAGACTCAAGTATACATGTGATAAAGGATAATTTTTATCTGAGAAAAAAATTAAGTTAGAGGCACTGTGTTCCTAGAGAAACCACAAATGGATCAAAGATTTAAATGCAAAAGGAAAAAGAAAAATTACTAAGAAAAAAGGTAAATTACTTCTAACCTTGGAGTGGGGAAGACCTCTTGGATTTAAAATCCATAGCCATTAAAAGAAAGGTAAGATTGACTACAAATAGAAAAAGAAAAGAAAAAAAGAAATGGCATAATGATAAAAACAAATCTTAAGTAAGGTCAAAAGACAAAAAGCCAGAGGAAAAAATATTGCAGCTCATATCCCAAGGCTTATCCCCCCAACAAATTCAGAACTCTTACAATTCAGTAAAATACCAACAACACATCTAAAAAAATAAGCAAAGGATATGAACATGGCTCAAAGTAAAGGTACAAATGGTCTTTAAACATTTGAAAAGATGCTCAACCTCTCTTATAAGAAGAAAAATGTAAATTCAAATTCTACACAAGTATCACTTTTAGGCTACAAGTTAAACATTTGGCAATGGAAATTATTGGCAGAAGTGCAAGAATAGGCACTCTTATATATTACTGGTTGAAGGATAAGTTAATGCAACCAGTGGGTAAGCAATTTGGCCGTTTCAAATTCCTAATGCAAACATACTGAATTACAATCCTATTTCTGAGAATTTATGTCTCTAATATAGTTATACTTTTTGTCGAATGATTTATATTCCTAGCTATTTTCTGCAATAAAATTTATAATATCCAAATATTGGATACACTAAAAGTCCATCATAAGGAACTAGTTAATTATGGTACACTCCTTCAGTAGAACACTACACAGCTACGAAAAATACAATGACGATAAAAAGGTTCTTTATGTTGTAACTTAGAAAGATGCCCAGAAAGTTTAAAAATCAGAGTGCATAGAATATCACAGGAGGAAATAAGAAAATATATTTACATATGCTTTTAAAATTGCAAATCAAAACTACAATGAGATACCATCTTACACCAGTGAGAATGGCATATTAAAAAAACTAGCAACAACAAATGTTGGCGAGGTTGTGGAGAAAAAGGAACTCTCCTGCACTGCTGGTGGGAGTGCAAACTGGTCCAACCACTATGGAGAGCTGTGTGGAGATTTCTGGACCTACTAAACATAGAGCTTCCATATGATCCAGCAATTCCACTCCTAGGTATTTACCCAAAGGACACAGAAACATCCATTCCAAAGAGCACCTGCACCCCTATGTTTATTGTAGCACTATTACAATAGCTAAGCTTTGGAAACAACCCAAATGCCCAAAAATAGATGACTGGATCAAGAAGATGTGGTACATATACATCATGGAATATTACTCGGCATTCAAAAAAGATAAACACATGTAATTTGCAGCAACATGGATGGCGCTGGAAGGGATCATGCTCAGCGAAATAAGCCAGAAAGAAAAAGAAAAATACCGGATGGTCTCAGTCATGGCAGGAATCTAGAAAACCTGAATAAGGGACCAGGAAAAGGAATAACTATAAGAAAGAAAATATCAAAATCAACAAACAAGTATGAACCAGAGACACTCTATAGAGGGGTGGGGGGCAGGGAAAGGAGGGATTGGGGTCAAAATAAGGGAGTTGTAATTGTATGGGGAATATAAAAATAAAATTTAAATTAAAAAAATAAAATAAAATAAAAAAATAAATGCACATATACATACACACACACACACAAAAAAAAAAAAAAAAAAAAAAAAAAAAAAAAAACCAAGAATGAATAACTACCCGGTTGGCATAAGGAAGGGAAAAGCTAGGCAAAAAGCCAACACTCCGCAATAACAGATGGAAGAGGAACTCAGCACTGTATTTTCTTAATATCTAAAATAATGTAACCCTGTGATTAGAGCTCATATTCAAAAATGTAAGACAACTAAAACCCCAAACCAGTTTTCTATGAGTAATTTAAAACTAAAGGGCAGTGGTCTAACTATATTTTCTTCAATAAATCCTGCCCTTCATGGACACATTACAATCAATAGTCTATGGAAAATGTTGCTCTTTATCACCAGTTTGCTTTGAAAAAGATTATCTCTTTTTTCTCCATCTAAAATATCCCCTTCCACCTAAGAAATAAAGCAGCTTATCCAAGCACTTCAATTCAATAATTTCACCATTAAGAGCACTTCTGTTACTATTCTTCTAAGCACTTTTAAGAAGCTGAAAACTTCAATTGAACAGACTGCTCATTATGACATAAAATGCAATTTATACATTGATTGAAATGGCTTGATGAGGATCTTAATAATCCTTTGCTTTGAACGAGGCACTTCAGTATGGGAAAGGAAAAGGCCCACTCAAAATGATAATACAGCGCTCAGAATAGTACTATTAGTTGAACCATTCAGTACTAAAGCATATTTGCTACATTATACTGGGCTGCCTGTCATTTCCCAAAACAGCAGTAATAGGATACTGTCATTAAGTCATAGAGCAGCCTACGAGAGCTGAAGAGATAAAATATTGAAGACATCAGGTTTTCTGCATAAACTGTATCTATATGGGCAGAATGAAAGGGGAGATCAAGGGACAAATAAAGGGAAGGAAGTAGGACCAGCTGATGGAAGAAACAACTCCAGGGTGTGAAGACATGCCTTCTACTTATGGTTTCCCTTTAACTAGCCCATCATTTCATCTGTCTGGACATCAGTTTCCTGATGTATAAAATGTGGGTAGTAATACTTTATCTGCTGTGTAGAGATTCTGTTATGTGCTACCAAACTCATTTCCTTCCTCTTGCAAAGATTAACCTAGATTTCCTGGGTGCCCCCGGCAGTCAGCTGGATCTTGCTGCCAATAGAATGTGGGTGGAAGTGATATACTTCATCGCAGGTCCCATCCCTAGAAACTCTTTTGGGGTTCTCTGTGCACTCTCTAAAATCCCCTGTATGTATACCTGATACAGTTGGGATAAAGGAAAAAAAGAGATCTGTTTATACCAAGGGTAACAGGGATGAGGGGAGAGTATCTTAAGACACAGGTTAGTGATTAGCACTAAAATATAGAAATTGCTAGTAAGTTCTGTTTGCCAATCCAAATCATCACACTAACTAGTACTGGCACCCACACTGACAACACCATACCAATCTGGGTAGACATAATACAAGAATGCGATTTTAGCCATTGGTATCTGTGTTCCCTAGATGGTGTGTCCTCCTTCCAACCAGGATCTCAGAGAAGGATGCTCAGAGTCACAGAGTGATATACACATAGGAAACATTAGTAGGTTAACTATAATATTTTTCACCTTTTTCTTGCAATAAGACTCCTTCAGATACATTGCAATAATCATTTTCATAAAATATAAATAATCTTTTGAAGTAAATATCCCATAGCAATCTGCTAAGTTATTGGGTCATAGAATGTGTGTATGTGTGTGTGCCTATGTCTCCACAATGTCCACTCAAATCTTTGGCAAGCAAAATCCCTATTAAGAATAATAAATTTGGGCCTCCCCGGTGGCGCAGCAGTTGAGCGCTGGGTTGCGAAGCTGCCTGTGGCCTCTGCGGCGCCGGTTCGATCCCTGGCTGCTCCCCAGCCACCGGAGGAGGGTCCCACATGGCGTGCAGACCTCTCCTGCCGCCCGCTGCTCCCCTCAGCAGTGTACTTCGGTCCTTCTGCCTGCTCTGCTCCCCGCTCTGGCTCTGGTGAATTCTCTCATCCTCCCGCACTTCTGACTGTACCCAGTGCATGTATAAACAAAACAAATAAATAAATAAAACATGCCTCTATTAAAAAAAAATTAAAAAAAAAGAATAATAAATTTATACTTCCTGTTGATAATTGCATGAATCAAGCTGATAAAGCATATTAGTGAGTTGTTGCTCCCTCTTCTTATCTCTCCTTTCTTGAAAGTAAAGATCTTATCTAAAGTGGGTCAAACACAGAGATACTGAATAAAAGACACAAGATCTAGTCTTAGTTATTTCTTGCACATATCATTTACAGGTAAACTTTTGTAGATAATATAGGTAATAGATATAAAAATTTTAAATTCCTACAGAAAAATTTTCAGTTTTTTATCAGGTACATATGTAGTTACTCAACAAGTTCCACTTTTAAAATAGGTATTTGGTATAAATATTTATCAATTATAGTGATCACATTTTTTAGTTAAAAATTATGAACCAAATAAACATTGTATTTAGTATCTCCTTTCAAGTGATTAATGCTGGAAAAAAATTAAATATATGAAATGAACAATACTCAATGTCACTTTAGTTTGGTAATAAATATGTAACACCAAATATTATATAACATTGATAAATGTGATAAGAGTTAAGTAATAACATCTCAAAATCATGCATCATATCAATAGCGATACTTATTTAATATTATTATTACATTAAAAAATGTTATGTGATCTATTCTAAGCATTGATATCAAAGCTTTGTATTATCTACCACATATATCTTCTGAACAGGTTACATTATACCACATGAACACCTGACAATGGATGATTGAAATCAAACATTATATAAAAGCTGAAGTGAGAGGAAGTTTTCCTCATTGGAGAATGATAGCCCTAAATGAACGTGTAAGAATGAAAATTCTTTCCCTCTTACTTTCTCTCTCTCTCATTTCACTATTTTTTATTTTTCTCATGTTTTTTAAACTTTCACATTTTAAGATATGGTTTGCATAGGTAAAATTTATAAATCAAAAATTTGTATTTTAACAAATAATCATAAAGTGAACATGTATATCCACCACAGTGCTGAAGAAATTGAACACTGCTGGTGCCACAACATTCCCCAGATGTCTCTTGCCTAGAGGTTATCAAGCCTATTTATTGCTTTATGGTCATTACTTCTTGATTGTATTTGATTGTTTTATCTACTTAGTATGCACACTTTAATAAAAATCATTTCATTTTCGCAAAAGTCAGTAGCCTTCCTATACACAAACAATAAATCTGAAGAAGAAGAAATCAAAAAGACCATCCCTTTTGTAATTGAAACAAAAAAAATCAAATATTTGGGAATAAATCTAACAAAAGAGGTAAAGGACCTATACAAAGAAAACTATAAAACACTGTTAAAAGAAATAGAAGAAGACACAAAGAAATGGAGAGACATCCCCTGCTCATGGATTGGAAGAATAAACATTATTAAAATGGCCATCCTTCCAAAAGCAATATACAGATTCAATGCTATTCCAATCAAAATTTCAATGTCATTCTTCAAAGAAATAGAACAATTATTGATGAAATTCATATGGAATCACAAAAAACCCCGAATAGCCAAAGCTCTCCTGAAAAAAAAAGAAGGGAATGGAGGCATCAGACTCCCAGACTTCAAACTATACTACAAAGCCATAATCATCAAAACTGCATGGTATTGGAACAAGAACAGACATACAGACCAATGGAATCGAATAGAAAATCCAGAAATAAACCCACAGATTTATGGTCAACTAATCTTTGACAAAGGAGCAAAGAATATGCATTGGAGCAAAGAAAGTTTGTTCAATAAATGGTGCTGGGAAAACTGGGTCGCTACATGCAAAAGAATGAAGCTTGACCACCACCTCACACCATACACAAAAATCAACTCAAAATGGATTAAAGAACTAGACATAAGACCTGAAACCATAAAATATATAGAAGGAAATATAGGCGAAACACTACGTGATTTGCACATCAAAGACATCTTTACAGACACATCACCCAAAGCAGTGATAGTGAAGGCAAAGATAAACAGCTGGGACTACATCAAATTAAAGAGCTTTTGCACAGCAAAAGAGACAATAACAAAAACAAAGAGAAACCCCACCAACTGGGAGAACATTTTTGCACCCAACACTAATGATAAAGGACTGATCACAAAAATCTGCAAAGAGCTGATGAGACTCAACAACAACAAAGAAAATAATCCAGTCAAAAAATGGGCAGAAGAGCTTAAAAGAAACTTCTCTGAAGAGGAAATGCAAATGGCCAACAGGCATATGAAAAAATGTTCAACATCACTTGTCATCAGGGAAATGCAAATCAAAACTACCATGAGATACCATCTTACACCAGTGAGAATGGCACATATTAAAAAAACTAGCAACAACAAATGTTGGCGAGGGTGTGGAGAAAAAGGAACTCTTCTGCACTGTTGGTGGGAGTGCAAACTGGTCCAACCACTGTGGAAAGCTGTGTGGAGATTTCTGGACCTACTAAACATAGAGCTTCCATATGATCCAGCAATTCCACTCCTAGGTATTTACCCAAAGGACACAGAAACATCCATTCCAAAGAACACCTGCACCCCTATGTTTATAGCAGCACTGTTTACAATAGCTAAGCTTTGGAAACAACCCAAATGCCCAAAAATAGATGACTGGATCAAGAAGATGTGGTACATATATACCATGGAATATTACTCAGCATTCAAAAAAGATAAACACATGCAATTTGCAGCAACATGGATGGCGCTGGAAGGGATCATGCTCAGCGGAATAAGCCAAAAAGAAAAAGAAAAATACCGGATGGTCTCACTCATAGCAGGAATCTAGAAAACTTAAATAAGGGACCAGGAAAATGAATAACTATAAGAAAGTGAAAATCAAAATCAACAAAAAACTATGAACCAGAGACACTTTTAGGGGGGCGGGGGCGTGAGGGGAGGGATTGGGGTCAGAATGGGGGGCTGCAATTGTATGGGGAATATAACAATAAAATTTATTTAAAAAAAAAAAATCATTTCATTTTCCCAATGTCTTATCTTTCTATTCAATAATTCTAAATTGAATTATGCATTATGTATTCTTTTGTCTTGCTTCTTTCACGTAACGTGATATTTGAAAGATTTGTTCATATCCTTTGTTTTCTACCATGAGAAATATTCTAATATACAAAGGAATATATAATTTATATGTAAAGAATAATAATAAGATGAATGAATACTCATGTGCCCATTACCCAGCTTTAGAAATTTCCTGAATTTCTAAACTGGCCTTACCTAACAGTTTCCAAAATGTTTTGACAAGAGAAAGAAAAGGAAGAAGATATGTAAGACTACTTAACTGCTAACTATTATTGACTTGGTAGTTCAGATCCTCTAAACATCTTGCCAGTCATACAACCAAAGCAGCCTGACCACCTGACCCCAATCCCTGGGAGATGCCCTTGCCTATAAGGAGAATAAAGTCATTCCCATGGCCAAGCTGCCAAGGCTACACTGTATAGAAAGTAACAAAGACTGTGTAAATTCCACATAGCTCCCAGGTGCTATAAGCTGCTTTTTGTAAACTCTATTCTCATTATACATAAGACTCTATACACAAAATTATTTTGTTGCTCTGATTTCAGTCCTACAGGCATATTATGATAGCTTATTCCTGGTTGCTGAAGATGCCTTCTCTGAGTGCTGCATGGAGTGTCTTCTGGTAATGATCACTTTCCTTTGGGTAATGTCCAGCTTGTGGCAGGGCTAAACAACAGCTCCAATTTCTTCCTCTATCTTCCATAGCACAAGAAGCAAATATTCATTTATTCATTCAACAAATATTTTTTGAGCTTCAAGAGTGTGCAGAGCACTCCATGAAGCAGAGTAAGCAGAGTGAGAGCGCTAGTAAAACCCCATACACAGATTTAAAAAAAAAATTAATCATTGAAGATATACTTATCACAAAATAAATGGCAAAAATCTCTGAAAGAAATAGGATATATATTACAAAATAGTTGCTACAGTTTTGGAAATATATGAATTATTTTCAACTTCTTACATACTAAGAGATCTCTTGAGGCCAGAGGGTACCCTCTTCACTCCACTGCCCACACACCACTGCACCACATCCTAGGTGTGCTAGATCCCAGAAGACACTTCCCTACCTATAATTTCTTAAGGGCAATGACTAGATAGTATAGCACATCTTTGCTTTCCAATGGCTGACATATGGGAGAGTCTCAATAATAACTGTATATTTCTGAGAAAAGACTGTTGCCAGGGATGAAGAGTCATTTTATAATGATTAAGGGATAAGTTCAAAGAGACATAACAATCCCAAATGTCAGTGCATCTAGTGAGAGAGCTTTAAAATATGCAAAACAAAAGCTGATAGAAAGGTGGGGAGAAATAAATTCACCATCATAAGTGGAGACTTTAATACCAATTCTCTCAATAATTTGTACTACAGACAATAATACTTTGTACTACAGACAAACATAAAATCCAGTAGGATATGTTTAGAGAGAAGACTTGAACAATACTAGCAACCAACTTGACCTAATTAGTATTTAAAACCCTCAAAACAACAGCAGAAAGCAGTTTCTTTTCAAATGCTCATATTGTGTTAGTACACATAGAGAAATCATAAAACTATGACACATTTTTGGTCATTGACAAATTATTAGAGGCTGAATCTTCTCAATGACATACCGAGCCCTGACGTTGAAGATATAGCCACACTCACTGGATCTGATCAACACCATTGGCAGTACTTAGCAGAAACAGCAAGTTCTTTTCAAGAGATCAAACAAAGCAGTTAAGAATTGAAAGAAAGCTATATAACACATACAAACTGGATTTATTCACAGGAAGTAACACTTGCTAATTTTATATTAGTCATAAGAATATTTGACTCTACTACTGTTGGTGGGTTAAGGCTAAACTGTCATTAATTCGGTTATTGTTCATTAAAGAATGAGATGAATGATACAAAACTGCCACTGTAAAAAGTAAAAATTGGCAAATTTAGATAATTTCATATCATTTAAGCCACTAATTCTTGAGACTGAAATACATATATTAGAAGAGCAATAATATTGCAGACTTTTGAGTTTATTACATTGATATACACAGTAGAATATACTTTTCAACTTCTACGTTTTAATTTCTGAAGTTTCATACCATGACATTTGTTGTCAGAAAACCTTTCCCCACCAAAGGCACAATTCAATATCCAATATATTCCAATAGGCCACCACCAAATCCCATCATACAGACACCCCCTGAAGATGCCGAAAGGCTTCATGTGGTCATATACCTATACACACATGTCCCCTGACAACAAAAAAGCAGTTTTTGCTCCTGAGAAACTGACCCAAGTTTATGCAACAGCAGTGTTAACTCTAATTTAAGATCCTGATGTGTAAAAGGAACCGTCAAAATATAATTTAAGCTTGTCATTTCCAATTTATTTTACACATAGATCCCTTCAAAGTGATCAGATTCTGAAGTATGTGTTAAATCATTCTAAATATGAAACCCCATTTGCACACATTTCAGAAATAAATCTGTCATATAATTTGAGGTATATGTATAAATCTGAATAAACACTGGATTAAATAACTCACTCAGGCAGAAGATCAAAGCATCATTCACAGAATTTACATACCTATTTAATGAGCCAGATACTGGGAAGCCAAAACTAAATTTGATACTTTATAATGTAGGTCAATTTTGGAGTAAGAAAAGCAACAACACTGCAGCATTTTATGTTAATTATACTAATATGGGGTACAAACATAAAGCTAAGTGAGATTTTTTAGAAAAGAGTAATGTTGACTTTCATCTTAGTTTTAAGATAAAACCTAGACCCTATTAAGTGACTTCAAAATACATGAAAACTACACTAAGAGGCTTAACATTTTTCCTTTATTTCCCACAAATATAAAAACATGCCTTTTGGAGCTAGAAAAGGGGAAGTAAAACAGAAAAGAGGAAGGTAACTTTTAAAGAGACATTTTACCATATATCAGATAAATCACACTTCGGGAGAACTCCATTGGTCTCTCTTTATGTACTAAGACATGCGTGCAGTTGTAAGAACATGAAGACATTCATTTGGTACAGTGTCAATGCACCAGGGGGTGAAACATCATGCCCACAATACAGGCAGGCTGTGTGCAACAGAGACACTTAAGGATCTCATATCCAACTCCAAACTGAAGAGTTTATTACCTCTGTCCACCTTACAAAGAATTCCACATAGACAATAGCCTACCTGAACTGTGCAGCAAGAAGAGATCCAAAGAACTGTGGAGTCCTACACGGGCTGCTGAAATTTCATGTCCCTCAGCCAAGTCATCCGCTTCTGTCATTTACTCCCACTACCACTGACAGGTTGAAAGCAGGGCATGAATAGCCAGATCTTGTCACTTAAGTAGATTTGGTTTTTAACCAGCTGTCACTGGTTAACTAGTTTACAAATAGAGACTATAAAACACAACATGAAACTTTCTCTCCATACCTGAACACTTACACACTTTAGACTTAACTGCCTAGAGGCTTGTAATGAACTGTAACTATAGTAAGGTTTCAAATCCTCAGTCCCTCAGCTCCCAGACTGCTAACTGGAATTTCAGTCCACATGTGTCCCTCACAATTAGCTGAGTTATTTTAGGCACTGACCTAAGTTCTCAGAGAATGTAAGCTGATGGCAAAGGGGTATCTAATGTGTCAGTTGCTTGGTTACAACAGAAAGCTCATTCAAGAAGCTTACAATCTGTATGTGGTGCTTCTTGCACCCCACTACATGGGTTTTTATTTTAGCTAAGGAGAAACACTAAAATTACACACCTATCTTTTAATACTGTGAGAGATTACACCCATCATGAATGATAATTATTTAGGCATGCAAATGACTTGGAAAGCTGTTTTATAAAACAAATATAAGTTCTGACTGGAAGAAACCTGTCACATAGTAATCACTCTACAAGAAGTCCCAGTAAAATTACACTAACTTCCCATAATCTTTAAAAATTATCTACTCCCTTCTAGGGTCTCACAAAGCTACAAGTATAAAAATACTCTAAACATTTTAAAACTTCTTTCAAAGCTACAAACTGATATATATCTACAAGATCTGCTATTTCTAATAAAATACTCCACCTGCTGGCTAATAAGATCATCCTATAGACATGTATCTCATGAGAGAAATAACCAAAAAAGAAACAGTAGAAGGAAATTGTCTTGTGTCTCCTTACCGAGAGGTGGACTCCTCTACGGAGAACAAGCATTCTGAATCTCAAAGGCAAAATGGAATAAATTCACAAGCCTTACAACTTCCTCATCAACACCCTTCTCATGGTTTCCACAGAAGTCAGAGATCAAAGAGAGAGCATGAATACCCAAGAAGGGGTGGATATATATTTGATATAAGGAAGACTTTCCTGGGTTGGAGATTGGCTGAGAACTATTTGTAGAAAAAAAATAAGTCAGATCTCATTGTGAGAAGAGTTTAAATAAATAAAAGGTGATTAAGACTGTAAGGAATGGTTAGTCAGTCTCCCAAGAGAAGTACCGAAATGGATAAAATCTGGAAGTCTTTTTTCTTGTCTACTGTTCTCTCAAAGTTTTGACAGTCAGCTCAGTGGTCATTTCCCCTGGAAACCTCATGACTCCCCTTGGCTGGCTTAATGCCCCCTCCACACTGCTCTCCAACTCTGCACTAGCTGATATCTTTTTTTAAGTTCATTTATTTATCTTATTTCTTCTATATTTTAATTTTGGGATTGTATTTTTACTCCTCCATATGCGTATATGTTCCACTCATCCTCCACCAAACACCCATTCCAAAACCCCTATTCCCTTCTCCTTTCCCCCATTCCCTCTGGTAACCATTAAATTCCTTCACTAATGCCAAGATTTAGTACTGCTATATTTTGCCTGTGTATGTTTTTTGATTATTTATAAACCACAGATGAGTGAAACCATCCAATATCTATCCTTCACTTGCTGATTTATTTCATTTAATACAATCACCTCTAGGTCTACACATTTTGCCCCAAAAGACACTCTTCTACCTGTTTTAATAGTTGTGTTATAATTGCACAGAGAGAAGAGCAAAAATGTAACCCAAAAAAAGTTAAAGTAAAAATTTTTTTAAAACAGCACATTGAGCATATATTCTACATTTTTTTTAATCCATTGATGGACACTTAGGTTGGTTCCCTGACAGTTTTTTACCTCCTTTCTTGCTCCCCAAACAGGGAACTCTTGTCAGTTGTTACTGTGTCAGCTTCATCTTTTCAGAGATGGCAAAAAAGCACCAGACCTTTAGTAGACATCAATGGATGTTTGCTAAAGTAATGAATCTAGGATGTTACATAGACGATGGAGCACACATGGCCTGCAGCTGGGTTCAACAAGCTATTCTCACTCTCCTGAGATATTGTTAATCCAGGATGACCTGTAGCTTTGAAGTGGCACAATGAATGCCAGTAGATTTCATTATAAAATTCAATGACTTAAAACAAATGTGTGCTGTATATCAAATGCTTAATGAATGTATTTAGAGTTCATTCCCAGCTCCAATCTTAAGTCAGGCCTGCTCTAGCCAGTTAACTCCAATAAGAAATGAAAGTCCATCTTCCCTAAGCCAAAAGTCTTTCACTCAGCTCTCTCGCTGACATGCAATCTCCCTTTTTCTCTAAGATCCTCATGCCCACTACCTAACTGCTGAGGCTCCTTGTTTTGTGATGATAATACAGATGAGAAGACATATCTATCAGTCAAAGCCAATTCAAAATGTGGATGAATCACAGACTATAATAGCTACAAAGTGGTGGCACTTTAACCTTCAAATTCTCTAAATGTCTTTCAAGGATAAGGAAAAAAGCATTATTTCCTACTAGAGTGGTAAAAGTACTTGTACCACTGAAATATCTATTGGGAGTTACCTAAAATTTATTTGATAGCATATAGCCTGCAGCAATTTTTTCAGAGACAGAGAGATGACCCCAGTTCTGTGGTCAGTTATGTCCTGGCAGGAAAAAAAAAAAAAAAAAGGAACATGTACTTTACAGGATCCTATTTTTAATTCTCATTTAAATAACTGTCAGCTCTTGCCAGCACAAAAGAAGAAAGATTACAAAATCAAGGCAAGATTTTCTAAGCAGAACCAAGTATTAACATCAGTCTGGAACACAATGCTTATTTGAGAATTTACATATTTCTCAAAAAATTTAAGAAGTATCCAAACATTTTTCCGTAAGCCTACCACACACCAAAAGTTGAGTTTGTGTGAGTGCATGCATATGCACATAGCACTGAAATATAGACATTTTAGAAAGTTTGCTGTAAGAAGTCTTCTTCTAAGATTCAGATAAAGAAATACACTTCTTGCAAGTTTCTCATTGTGAAATACACTCACTCATTTAAACATAAATTAATTTGCTCAAAATTCACTATATATTAAGTTCTATGTCAGCTCTCAGAATTTTAAAAATGAAAAGAACACAGCTGTACTCAAAGAACTCAGAATCTAGATAGATAAGAAAATAATTACAGTGTTTGAGAAGCACAGTGATGGCATCTGCAGGAATGAGAATAAGGAGAGGAGGGCTTCCAATTCACTTGTCAGTTAAAGGAGATGAGGAAAAAGCTGAGTTCTAAAGAGCAAGCAAGACAGAAGCAGACATGGGTTTGGGAAGAGCATTTGAGGAGAAAGTATCCTGTAAAAAGACCCAAAAGTTCAAGACTACCTGCCATTTTTGTTGAGAAAGCTGAAAATACCTCGCTATGAAAAAGCATCTACCATGCAACATGGCAGAGAGCATCGAGGCAATAGATGGAACCAGAGAATAAAATAGTTCTTCATACTTCAGGCCAGCCCAGAGGAAGGGATGTCTAGGATCATGACTTGTAGTGCCCCTTAATCCTGAGATTTCAATTAAAACAAATCAGTGAAGTCATGATTTAGTTTCCCATTTGAATTATAAATTAGCATAGATAAAATCAATTGTTGCTACATTTAAAAAAACCACATAATTGATGTTTGATATTACTCTTCATATAGTATTTGCAGCCTACTTATGGGTGTTGCATTAAATAAACATAAGCTACATTTTCAAAGTCACACATAATACATCTTAAGACAATGATTCAGAATCACAAAGTCACTGGAGTTGGAAATTTTCTGGTTCAATTTCCTCTTATTATAGAGGAGGAAACCAAGATCTATAGAGTTCATTATTTGCTACAGATATATGACAGAAAGGTGCAGCCCCTGTATAAGAACAGACATGTCTGAGTATCCTATAGCACACAGTGCCTGCCTTCAGTATTTACTGCTGGGTTGGGGGGAAGGGTGGTGCATTTATAATAAGTCACACATAATTTTTATCCTATGGGTTATAGAGTCCTTGTTGGATTCTAAGATAGTAATGAAGGTTTGGGTGAGATTTGATTTTTAGAACTCATTCCTTGTTATGATAGGGGAATTAGAGTAGAGGTCTTTCCAATAACAAATATTGATAGCTGGACCTAAGCAAAAGCAGTGGGATGGAAAAGAGTTAACAAACTGTAGAAACAATAGGAAGATGTAATAGACATGATTTAGTAACCAATTGAATACAGTGGTGAAGAATCAGAGAAGTAGAGCATTCCCTGGCCTGGGTAGATGAGTACTCCCAGAGGAGGTATCTAGAGGAATGCACATGAAGCACTTAGGGAGACGGAAGATGCCACCCAATGTTGAGATGAGCATAATTAAGCCAAGATCAGTGAGTGTCAGATGCCATAGGCAGATCACCTTCAGTTCCCTGAAATGCTAAATGATATTCTTGGCATTTGAGGTAGTTTGTGCTAACTTTGTTGTTTCCAGAGGCATGAATATAAAGGTAGTCAATATTTCCATAGTACAGCTGTACTCTACCAATATCTCAAGTCACTATTTTATATATTTTTTTTATTTCCATTTCTGTTTATGGCAGACTGGCTTATGTAGACCAACATCTCACTGAAAACAATCAGACAAAAGTGAATAAAAATGATTCTGCTTAAAGGTTTCACAGAATTATCAAGGCATCAGGGATGAGAGCCTGAGATCCCACTGAGAATGGAAATTCATGGAGATAAGGTATTTCTCCCCTCAAGTCCTTTGAAGATTTGTGAACAGAGTTAATAGGTTGAGACACTGTTCTTCCATGCTGGAGGAACAAAAAATGAAGTTCAGAAATCACCAAGGAGAAGGAGCCCTGCAAAAAACCAGCTTTGGGGGAAAACTTGTAAATAACCACTCCAGAGGAATCAGGTAAAGCAGAGATAGATCAGCCCTCACAAAATGAGTGCAGCAATACAAGAAAAACAAAAAGGAT
Organism: Talpa europaea; assembly: GCF_964194135.1. Lineage (NCBI taxonomy): Eukaryota > Metazoa > Chordata > Mammalia > Eulipotyphla > Talpidae > Talpa > Talpa europaea. The sequence goes on along the minus strand of NC_140075.1, from coordinate 69,298,840 downwards.
AATATGTTATGACAAGTTGGATTCATTCTAGGAAAGCAAACACCTGATGATCTCAATACATTCAGAAAAAAAGCATTTACTCAAAAAGCAACATTCATTGACATATCTTGTGTGCATATCTTGAGCAAAGGAAATTGACAGAAAAAAATATATCAAAAGCAGGCAAATTAAACTATAATATTTAATGATGCTTATATGGGCAGTCAAACCATAAAGCAATACAATGACTATTATGAAGCTAGAATGTTGGTTACTTTATTTTATTTTATTTTATATATTTTACATCATTTTTCATTTTTGCACAATGTATGCATTTTCTTTTTTTAATAATAAATTTTATTTTTATATTCCCCATACAATTGCAACCCCCTTATTTTGACCCCAATCCCCCCCTCCCGCCCCCAACCCCCATAGAGTGTCTCTGGTTCATATTTTTTTGTTGATTTTGATTTTCACTTTCTTATAGTTATTCATTTTCCTGGTCCCTTATTTAGGTTTTCTAGATTCCTGCTATGAGTGAGACCATCCGGTAGTTTTCTTTTTCTTTCTGGCTTATTTCGCTGAGCATGATCCCTTCCAGCGCCATCCATGTTGCTGCAAATTGCATGTGTTTATCTTTTTTGAATGCTGAGTAATATTCCATGGTATATATGTACCACATCTTCTTGATCCAGTCATCTATTTTTGGGCATTTGGGTTGTTTCCAAAGCTTAGCTATTGTAAATAGTGCTGCTATAAACATAGGGGTGCAGGTGCTCTTTGGAATTGATGTTTCTGTGTCCTTTGGGTAAATACCTAGGAGTGGAATTGCTGGATCATATGGAAGCTCTATGTTTAGTAGGTCCAGAAATCTCCACACAGCTCTCCATAGTGGTTGGACCAGTTTGCACTCCCACCAGAATGTTGGTTACTTTTGAAGGGATAAAAAGGTTTTTATGAGAGAAAGTATGTAGGGTGTTTCTATGTTCCTGGCACAGCTCTAATTTTGTTTTTTAATCTAGGTGGTTGTAAGTAATAGGCTTGCTTTAGTGTTTTTTTTTTTTATCTAAAGACATACCTCACACATATAACAATTTCAAAACATGAAAAGGAATTATACACTGATAGGAATATAGGAAGATTTGAACAGATACAGTAACATACCATGTTCTTGTGCAAAAAGATTCAACATTATGTCAGTACTCCCCAATTCAACTAGTAATGTAACATAATCCTGTATTTAAAAAAAAATAACAACAACACAGGCCTCCCTGGTGGCACAAGCAGTTAAGATGCAACCTATGAACCTGTCTGCCATCTCTGCAGCACAAGTTTGATCCCTGGACAGCCAAGGAACAACCCACACGCTGTAGCAGATCTCTCCTGACTCGCCCACTGCTCCCCTCAGCAGTGCACTTCGATCAATCTGCCTGTTCTGCTCCACACTCTGTCTCTGGTGAATCCTCTCACCCCCCACACCTCTGGCCTGTACCCCAGATTTTGTATGCATAAATAAATAAATCTTTGAAATAATAAAATAAAATAAAACGATTTTACTGGTACTAGACAGGGTAGTAATTAAGTAGAAAAATAAGCTGGAAAGACAGAAAATTTTTGAAAATATTATTTCCAAAAATTTGCTTCCAGTGGGAGAAGAGACAAGGCAGATAGCTAATAAAACATATTACAAAATTATATAAAGCAGTGTGGTACACATACATGACTAAATGGAAAAATGGAACAGAATATAAAGCTAGAATTAGAAATGTAATGACAAAAGCATTAGGAAAGAAAAGATTTATTCAATAAATGATATTAGGCCACTAAGGTAATCTTTGATCTTCAATTTAAAAAACCACTATGTATCTATATATTTGTTAGATGTACATCAAGATAAATTCTCAAAGAACAGAGATTTTATATAAAAAAAAGAACAGATTTTAAATGTAAAACATCAAAACTTAAAACTATTGGAGGAGAATACACAAGAAAATGTTTCACTATCTCAAAGTGAAGACTAAAGTATGACACAAAATTTACATGAGAAAAAATTTTAGATACTGCACTACAAAAGAAATTTTACACTTCTTTATGAAAAATAAAACACCAAAACAAAGTTAAAGACATGGTAAAGTATTTGCACATATCCACATTACTTTCTAAAAATTATCAAGTAAAGGCAAAAACCTGTTTATAGAAAAGCTATTAAGATTATACAAAAGGGAATGCAGTTATCTTTTAAATATATAAAAAGACATTGACCTCACTCATAAAGCAAGTGCAAAGGTTCTGAGTAGGAGCATGCTTACTGACCTTAGGCAACAGCTAAACAGAGCAGAACAAAGCAGAGAGCGCAGAGAAAAGGGGAGATCATAAGATATTCAGCCAAAGCCCACTGCTTGCAGTGGGAATGGAGAGATACATGGAACCATTGTAAGGACTTCAGATTTTTATTCTGAGTTGGGAAACCACTGGAGATGTCACAGTTTGGTTCCCTTGTTAGCAGGTTGATTCCCTTGGAAGAAGACCCTAAAATGGAGGTTAGTATACAAGAAGTATTTTTAAGAGGTCCTCTTGGGATGAACTCCTCAGGCAAAGGAAGGAAATAAGCTGAGTCAGGAAATGTTGGATTATAATGTCATCTCAACTAATGTATCAGTCTATCCCACATAGATCCCTGAAATTGAAAATGCTGTTCAGAATGTCCCAAGTTGACTGAGGGGGCCAGGTTTTTATGAAGTCACAAGACTTTTTACCTAACCCTGAAGACTAGTCCTACTGCTTTTTTCTTAATATCTGACATAATAGTCAATATTTATCTCTCATTCAAGTGGCTGCCTACCATTTGTTTGAATTAGGAAATATATATTTGCTTAGCATATGCTCTTCATAGTAAGATTTAGACATGCAAACCCAGCTCCAAGACCCAATTGCTTTAAATTTGCAGAAAGATTGCTTTTTTCCTCCCATAACTCAAGGAACCCTGCAAATCCCAAAAGGGGTTCACAAAGCCTAAACCATTACAGTGTCAGCATACCATAAGAAAGGTAAGGAACTCCACAAACCCCTGAGTAATTAACTTATTAGGGACTGCCTGAAAAGAAGTTATTTAAATATATAAATATATGGGCTCATCTATGTAATATAGAAAAATGTCCAGGATATAATATTAAGTTAAAGAAATAATAAATTGTGATGGAATCTGAGTCTAATTTTTTTATACATATAAGTAAAAACTGGGGAAATTGCATCAAAAATGATAATAGTGCCTATCTCTAGTGGGTCATAAATGGTTTTTATTTTCTCCTCACTTTTATAAGAATATGTATTATTCATATAATCAGAGGAAATAATTGATTTTTAAACAATTGAGTACAATGCTAAAAATCTATCAAAGTGAGAAATGGGTATTTACTTGACATAAGTCACATGTTCCTAAGTCTAAACCTAATGGAATTCTTTCTGGGTAAGCATTCTCCCCATACCCCTGGGAATCCTTTAACATGTCAAATTCTCATGGAAATAGGAGTGGGCAGCTCCATCTTCTCTTCTCCTCTCCTCCCAATATATTTTCTTAATACCCTCTGACTTAGACTATTTACCAATGTGGTTACTAATTTTATTCTGAGTCGCAGGGGACAAGCTAGCAGAAATCAAAATTCTCATGGTGAATGGTGAATTCTATTACCCTAAGGAGCTTTATTTATGCTTCTCTTACACTCCCATCTTAGTCCAATCATTCTCTCCCTCCACCTACGCAGCAGGCTCTACCTATCCTCCTCTCCTGTTTGAGTCAAAATAATCTGTCTTCATATATAGTCATTCCAATATAATTTGTGTATTCTAGAACTGCCTCCTTCCCCCCCAAAAAAGTCTGCAACGGTATTGATCTTTCCCTGACCTGCACCATGAGCAAACATATTTCAGGCTCAATCTAGTTTTCCATCAAATCATACTTTGTAGTTTCTGATGTTTCTTCTACCTCATTTGGCTTTCCAACTGAGGATATTTAGTCTATCTTTAATCCCTTTCACTGTGGTTGGTTAACTTATAGCTGCTGCTGCTTTACATCTTTTTTTTTTAAAGATTTATTTATTTGTTTGTTTGTGTTTGTTTATTTATTTATACAAAGCAGAGTGGCGAAGTGCACTGCTGAGGGGAGCAGTGGGCGGCAGGAGAGGTCTGCACGCCACGTGGGACCCTCGATCGAACCAGTGCTGTAGAGGCTGTGGGCAGCTTCGCAACCCAGCACTCAACTGCTGCACCACCAGGGAGGCCCTGCTTTACATCTTGACCAACAACTAGAGACTGGAATTCTCCTCTTCACTATTCACTATTCACTAATTTAAATCATTCAGTCATCTATTTAGTGGAAGGACACTTATCTCCTGACATCGATCCCTTGGTTCCATAGTTCTGAGCATGATGTCTACCCGACACATTTGATGGCAATCATTCAGGAAAACTAAATGTGTGTGTGTGTGTGTGTGCACGCGTGCGTGTCGTGAGAGAGAGACAGAGATGCTTCTTAGAAATAACACTCAAAGCTAATACGTGGCAATGTTCAACACATGCCTTTGCTCTGAGTCATATGATATGCTTTTGGCATTTAGGACTGATGTCCACCTAATCTGTGAAAGGTTCATTGTGGACATTAAACCCCAGCCAGTCAATGCCTACTGACTGGAGTCTAATATTATCATATTATATCTACATAGTGCTTAGTATGGCCAAGATCATTCTAAGGATTTCAGATTATATTTAATACTCATTATAATCCTATAAGGTAGAAGCTAATATGACCATGATTTACAGAAAAGGAAAATGAGGCACAGTGAGGTGCTTTGTGTAGCTGGAAGAACCACCACTCTAAATTGTCTCTCATTTGTGACCTGGTCTCTATAAATAAAAATGATTCATTACTGAAAAGATCTAGTTAATAGATTTAGAAGGGCCAAGTAATAAATATTTCTCAAGTCATTTCTGTAAGTCTGTGATACACACCACTATTGGAATTGTGACACTAAATTAGTTTGTCAGCACACTCACAAACATATGGAAGCCAAGTTGCCCCCCAGTAGAGCTTCAACTAGCCAGCTTCAGCCACTCCTTGGGAGAAGTGTGAACCCCACCCTCAGCTTCTTCCTCAGCTGCTTCTACTTACTGATTTTCTTCTCTCTATTATTTTTAACTCTCTGATTCTGAAAAATCCTCAACTTGGGGCCTTATATTTGAAGATTTTAATCTTTATCTGATGCAAGTAATATTTATATTTGATGAGACAAAAATCTGTATATGGGAAAGAACTAAAATCTAGTAGGAGACTTGGGTTGTTATATACATATCTTAATATAATGCATCACTGAGGATAATTCATGCATGAAAAGTTGAGATTAAACATCTTCCAGCCCCCTCTTTGCTTGTTGCTCTTGAGTAAAGTCTGAATTGGCTTTGGGGGTTCCTGAATAAGAAAGTGCTATGCATTTCTCCCCAGGCCTCATGATTCTATCTTAAGAGGTGCTTCTATAGATCCACCTCCTTTCCCCAGCCTTCTGTTCATAAACCTTTCAAAAACTAATCAGTGCAAGAATGTTATGTGTGCAGGGTCACAATTGGTTGTCAGTTTTGTACTTTGCTATGCCAAGAAGAATGTGTGACATATGATAGGCTTTCAATAAATATTTATTGAACTGAATAATATCATAAAATACTAGAAAATAGAGCATATAAATGTTTAAGAGTAATATATAGAAATTGTTTCACACTACATGATATGCACATCAAAGACATCTTTACAGACACATCACCCAAAGCAGTGATAGTGAAGGCAAAGATAAACAGCTGGGACTACATCAAATTAAAGAGCTTCTGCACAGCAAAAGAGACAATAACAAAAACAAAGAGAAACCCCTCCTACTGGGAGAACATTTTTGCACACAACACTAATGATAAAGGACTGATCACAAAAATCTGCAAAGAGCTGATGAGACTCAACAACAACAAAGAAAATAATCCAGTCAAAAAATGGGCAGAATTGCTAAAAAGAAACTTCTCTGAAGAGGAAATGCAAATGGCCAACAGGCATGTGAAAAAATGTTCAACATCACTTGTAATCAGGGAAATGCAAATCAAAACTACCATGAGATACCATCTTACACCAGTGAGAATGGCACATATTAAAAAAAACTAGCAACAACAAATGTTGGCGAGGTTGTGGAGAAAAAGGAACTCTTCTGCACTGCTGGTGGGAGTGCAAACTGGTCCAACCATTATGGAGAGCTGTGTGGAGATTTCTGGACCTACTAAACATAGAGCTTCCATATGATCCAGCAATTCCACTCCTAGGTATTTACCCAAAGGACACAGAAACATCCATTCCAAAGAGCACCTGCACACCTATGTTTATTGCAGCACTATTTACAATAGCTAGGCTTTGGAAACAACCCAAATGCCCAAAAATAGATGACTGGAACAAGGAGATGTGGTACATATACACCATGGAATATTACTCAGCATTCAAAAAAGATAAATACATGCAATTTGCAGCAACATGGATGGCGCTGGAAGGGATCATGCTCAGCAAAATAAGCCAGAAAGAAAAAGAAAAATACCGGATGGTCTCACTCATAGCAGGAATCTAGAAAACTTAAATAAGGGACCAGGGAAACCTAAATAAGGGACCAGGAAAAAGAATAACTATAAGAAAGAAAATATCAAAATTAACAAACAACTATGAACCAGAGACACTCTATGTGGGGTGGGGGTGGGGAAAGGAGGGATGGGGGTCAAAATAAGGGGGTTGTAATTGTATGGGGAATATAAAAATAAATTTAAATTAAAAAATTACAACACAAAAAAAATTGTTTCAGCAAAAATAAGAAAATTTAAAGGCACTACATAGAGAATAATTAAAATATTATGTAGCTAAAAGTAGGTTTAAAACATTTTTTTGGATAGTAAAAGAACTGAAAATGATTTCTGGCTGCAGATTTAGGATTAAGATTCCAGGATTCAGGTCAGTGGGTTGGTTATGCTAGTGCTGCAAACAGAAGCTGTTTCTGCTTGAAACTCCACATTGAGAAAATTCATCAAGTTTCCTCTTTTGATGCTTTGCTTTTCATAGAAGTCAATATGCACCTGCCATGAATCTTTCAAGACACCTTCCCCAAATGTCACCTTCAAAATAAGAACTGACAGCAAAAATATTCACTAAAAATGATGAATTGGGGGGGATGTCTAAATCAGTCACAGTCAGCATGAAGGCAGAACGGTGCTATAAATTAAGAGAGCCTGTCTGGAAATTGCCTGAAAGTTAAGTCTTAGCACTGATATTTCTTGAGAGAAAAATTTAACCTTTGTGACTCAATTGCCTCATTTGCTAAGTGGGTTAAAACCAGGACCTGCGTCACAGGATGAAGATAAAATGTGACAGTATATGCACACTACCAGACAGATAATACATGTGGAATAAAGGTTCTCTATGATTATTATCCCCTCATAAACCATTAAAAATAAAGTATAAGAGAGTACTATATTGAGATGTCCATTCCTTTGTATAATGCTCATCAGAGCATTGTACAATTGTTTACCATGTACAGTGTTTAACTTTTCAAAGAGAAAAGTTAAAGAAATATACTACCTGTCTCTCAAATAAAAATATAAAACTGACAAATGTTCTAGAGCTGTGGAAGAAAACAAATGCACACTTCTTTCCCAAATGAATGGAAGTTAACAGTTTGCATGTGTTTTGCCAAAAAAAGTATATACTTCTTATCTTTCAAAATGAAGAGCATATAACCAAATTCATAAAATGTTAACCCAGAGATTTAGAAATCTGAAATTTTGGAAAATGAAGTGCAAATATTAAACAAATATTTTTAAGACAAAAGCAAGATGAAGTGTTCTGGAAACATCTCCTGCAGAGGGAACTTAAATTATCTCCCTCAGGGAAAAATACTAGTTTCCTGCAAAACGCAATCCCTACTTCTTTTCTGTGTCTGTGAACTGTAAGCTAGCCCCATCTGGAATTTGGTTTAGTTTAGTTACAAATAAGTTTGTCAATTTATTTACCTTTTGGTTTTCTTTTCTCTCCTCAGAGAGTTCTGAAGATGGTACTCACAGTCACTCAGGTTTTTTAACTGAGAACTTGTTTGTATATATGAAGTTGAACCATGTGAAATTACCTGTATTTAATGCTCTTTGACCAACAAAAAGCAATTTCATGTGGTTCCACTTGATTTATTGTAAATTGGATAGATGTGATCTTGTGGGAGTTGGGAGGTCAGGACGCGGATGGATAAGAAAAAGAAATGTATTTCTCAAAGTTGGGTCACAAAACCAAACATTTGTTGAAGAACTGGAACCACTTTGGGTAGAAGGAACTAAATTCTCTTAGCATTGATGAAACTAGACAGGAATGCCCCATGTTGACAGCAGCAACAGACCCATGACCCAGCTGTGTGAAATGATCACAAGGGACTGTGCCACTAACCAAGCAAAGTAAACAATGGCTTTCTGCCCACCGTGCTGGGTGAAGACTACACATGTGGTGGATGAACAAGTTATTCTGAGAAACAAGACCAGGCAGTTACCTACCATCTTAAAACACTAGATTTTCAATCATCTCCCCTGTAATCCACACCCTTTAAATTAACCTTGTCCAGGCAGGTTTACTAAACAGTTGCAAAATCCTTGGATTATGAACCTACAGGAATGTAGCAGCTTGCATTTAAAGCTAAGTATGCACTGAAGCTCTTCTTCCCCACCCCCATTTCTTTCTTTGCCTTCTCTCTGCTTTGGAATTTTCATTAGAGTATGACATTTGACTCATTCAGAGAGCAAACACTTTACTTACTGGCTTTCCTAATTTGAAAAACAGATGGCCTCTTCACTGGTTCCAGGGAAGAGAAAAAATTTGTTTTTAACAATTTCACTTGGGGGCACAAGGGATTAAGATGCAACCTATGAAGTTAACCGCAGCCACTACAAGCACAAGTTCGATCCCCAGCCAGGGAGCAACCCACATGGCTCAGCAGACCTCTCCTGACTTGCCCACTGCTCCCCTCAGCAGTGTATTTCAGTCAATCTGCCTGTTCTGTTCCCCACTCTGTCTCTGATGAATCCTCTCACCACTCCCCCTCCCCCTGCACCTCTGGCCTGTACCCCAGCTCTTATATGCATAAAAATAAAAAATAAATCTAAAAAAAATAAAAACCAATTTCACTTGGCTTTCCATTACTTAGTTTTCAAAGATGTAATTCCATTATTACCTGTTATACCTGCACCCTACAGTTTGTTAACTCTTTTCCATCCCACTGCCTTTGCTTAGGTCCAGCACTGCCTCTGCAAACTACCCCTCATTTTTCTTCCATCTTCATCTCGGTTCCAGACTCTATTGCCTACCAAAGCAAAATAAAATATAATTCAAAACTGTCATCAATGTTACATTGGAACTACTTTTTCAAAACTGTGTTAAGAAAACAGTAGGTCAATCTTAGAGAAAATAAATGCAGAACATAGAACTATTTTCCACATTGCAGTTCTAACATTCCACAGGAATTTATATTTAGGCAAATATATGTGTTTGGGAATACTTCTGAACTCAGCTTTAATCATTCTGAGAATAAGGAATAGCCCTACCAGTTTAAACTAGATTCTTACTCTTTGTAACCCATGTGGCATTCCAAACATTTCTAAACATTAGAGTTACATCATTTTCTCTGGGGTATTTTTTTTTTGCTTTAATACAAATAGCTATTATATTCCATTTTCATGACCTTTAAATTCCCAGTATCAAATTACCCAGCTGTTGTTCAGTCTCTCTCAGTTGCTAAGCGATGAAGATGGTGGCAGACCATATGAATTTTTTTTAACGTAGAATTGCAAGTTGACATAAGAAGGAACTAAATTCAGCCAAAGTACAACGAGTCCAACAGTTGGCAGCCAGGCTGTGTGTCTTTTCACAGCTGCAGGAGACAGTTGGTTCAGAGAACCTTATTGCCATCGCCCTGCCAACATCACTGCCATGTTTTCATGCATTCTCCACAATGTCTCAGCAAATAAAGGCACTTTCATTTGCATTATAGGGATTCGTCTGTTATTATATTACCTCTCCAAGAATTAAATATCGTGGCACTAAAGACTATGTTTTTTTTTCTGTGCCAAGTCCTTTAATAATAATAATAATAATAATAGTAATAATAATAATAATAATAATAACAATAATAGAGAAAACACTTGCAGAAAAGTTTGTGGGCAGAATTATCATCCCCTACCAATTCTAATTGAGGCATTTATTCCTTCAGCTCACAGGAGAGTTGGCTATGAGTCAGTCCTCTCAACTGAGACCCTCCTTGGGAATTGCTGTCAGCTGCCTCAAAAAGGTCAGTGCCTTTCCCTGGGAACTTTCCACATCTAATTCCTGTGGCACAACTCTGTAGGGTTCCCCATAGGAATGACTGTGGCTTATATCACAGCTGCACTGAGGTTAAACTCCTCCCATTGCCTCACATGACATCTTTCACCTCTCACAGGTACTTTCCTAACAGCTCACCCTGATAAACCTCCAGCACACAAAGCTCTAAGCCTCAGAATCTGCTTCCTGGGAATCCAGAATATGACAACAAATACATTTGCAAATCCCTGGTTTCTTTTAAGCAAGAATCCAGAAGCCTCCTATGCATTGAGGTCTGAAAGAAGTCCTATAAGGACTATTTTTCTTGGTTTACTCACAATAATTGTGCCAGTATAAAAATGACCAGATTGCTTGAGTTACTGTAATATCTGCAATTATTCAGTGGAGTCTAGTAACACAATGTCCAGTGTTTCATTCTCAACTAAACTCCAGTCAGAGGGTAATGGCAATAGAATGAAAATTGGAGGCAAATAAAACAGATAATAAACTATACAGACGACAGTTTATTCCATGAATGGGGGTGCAGGTTTCAATTAATACAAATTGTACTATGAAGACATTAGCTACAACCCTGGCGGGGGGTATAAAATTCCATCTACCCAAATTGTGCATGTTGAAAGAACTCACAATTAAATAGAAAAAGGGTAAAATATATCCAGGGGGCAAGTGATGCACTGGGTTGTAAAACTAAATCCCAGCTAATAGCCATGGACTTGGACTGCCTCACTTATAGGTAAGACTTAAGCTATAAAAAGGTTCAGTTTGTTAATTTATGGTTTCAAGCAACTAACTGCATTGTAGTTAAGCTGTCCATAACTAGATCGAAGAAGTGGTTATAGATCAATTAACTTTTGTTTCTTTTAATTGTATAAGTGACTATATAACACTAGGAACATGCAGAAATAAGTACAGAGATGATGACATAAGTCAGGTTACTTTGTGTTAAATGTAGCATGTTTTTGGGCCTCCCCGGTGGCGCAGCGGTTGAGCGCTGGGTTGCGAAGCTGCCCGCAGCCTCTGCGGCGCTGGTTCGATCCCCGGCTGCTCTCCGGCCACCGGAAGAGGGTCCCACATGGCGCGCAGACCTCTCCTGCCACCCGCTGCTCCCCTCAGCAGTGTACTTTGGTCCTTCTGCCTGCTCTGCTCCCCGCTCTGTACCCGGTGCATGTATAAACAAAACAAACAAACAAACAAATAAATAAAACATGCCTCTATTAAAAAATAAATAAATAAATAAATAAATAAATAAATAAATAAATAAATAAATAAATAATAAAAAGATCCCCAGTCAGCTAGGGATTGTGTTAAACTGCAGACTCCATTCAGTAGGTTTGCAGCAAGGGCAGAGATTCTGCATTCTTAATAGTTCCCACATGATGTCTCAACTTCCAGTCCATGGACCACACTTTGGGTAGCAAATCTAAATATCAATATCCCAGGTGATCTTTTGTGCTTTTTTTAGCAATAAGGACTTTCTGTGGGGTTGGCAGGAAGTGAAAGCTGGACGTAAATGGTTCCAATATATTTGGAGGGATTGATGTTTCACAATCTAAATATTTGTTTGCTGAAAGAGCAACTGAAGTGAAAGCAAATGAATTATTTCCTAGCATCTCCAGGTTATTTTACCGGGAATTAAAAGGACAGACATTGGACCTAACACTGATAACAGGTCATACATAAGTGTGTTAATATCAGTTCTGATCATTAGGTAACTAAAGACAGAATCCTTAATTTTGGAAACATAAAATTCATTCTGTATTCATAACTTAGAAACATCATTGAGCAGCATTTCCTTGGCTAACAAGAGTTATGCTTCAGGTATCCTGTTTCTGTTAACTAGGGAGGCCAGGAAAGGCTAGGAAGAAAGCTATAGAGAGCTTGTTTCTCTGCCAACACTAGGTGGTGCTACAATGCAAGCAAGTAGTAAATCATCACTGGTAAGGATTTTCACAAACTCCATTGTGATTTACAATGGCAACAACAAAATCCTCTACTAGGTTCCTAGATTAGTTTCATCGGCCTGCTTTAAAACAAGTTGATGATTGTTCATCAATGAACAATGACTAGAAAATATTTCCTGGCACAAAGTCTTGTGGCAGGACAGCAAAGCACCTCCTCAAAGGTTTATCAGTTCTCACAGTAAATAAAGCCCATGAGGCAGGGAGGTATGAATGATAAAGCAAAAGAGGGAATCAACAAATTTTCCAGTGAAGTACCTAGCTAACACCTCTTCCAATAGAACTATTTTACACATTCCACGAGGCAGAGATTAATTTGAAGTAAATTTTCCTATTCATATCTTACTAAGAATCATTTTAAACAAATGGAGAGGTGAGGCAGGCCACAAAGGTGGTGCAGGCCTGAAGACAAGCTGAGGAAAAGACCACAAGTCTCTCTGAAAAGTAAAAAAGTATGATGTTGCAGGAATCACAGGCCAACTTCTAGGGATTCTGACTGTTGCCACACAAATGATCAGAGAACTCAGGAAAGTTACCCAAATAACCAGAGTCACTTCTGCTTTTAAGATAGCAAGAGTTTGATAGGCAGAGATGAGACACTGTGTAGGAGGATCAGGATTAGATTCCTATTTTTGACACTCTCTAGAGCCTCCTAGAAAATGATAAACTTTCTAAGTCTCTGTTTCTTATCCTGAAGAACAAAAAAGCTTTCACTAGAGTTCATGAAAAATCTTATATTAATGTCAGTAATTCTATTTTTTAAGCTTTTAATTATGGAAATTTTCAAATAGAGAAAAATAGAGAACAGAACACCAAGTAATCCCTCATGAAGGCCTCTGTCACCATCACCCAGAAATTATCAACCTTGGGACAATCTTGCTTCAGTCTATGTCCCACCTGTTCCTGTTGACCAATTCAAATCATTTTAAAGCAAATTCTAGACATTCTGTCATTTTCATCTAAATAATATTTCAGTACATATTGCTAGAAGACAAAGACTCTTCTTTTTAAACACAACCACAATACCATAATTATACCCCTATAAAAATTAATTACTAAATTTTATCAAATGTCCAACATTCCCCAATTGTCTAATATATCTCTCTCTTGTTCATATCACTTGTATTTTTGTTCAGTATCCAAAAAAAAGGTCCACACATTGATTGGTTAATATACCTCAAATATCTCTTTTAATCTATAATCCTTTCCTCCCTTCCATTACTTCTCCCTCTCTGAAGAATTAGAATTGTTTGTCCTATAAAATTTCCTGTTTCACACAGTCTGGGTTTTGCTGATTGTAAAGCTGTGGCACTACTTAACACAATCCCCTCTCTCTCCTATGTTTCCTGGAAATTGGCAATTAGATCTGAGTTCTGCTTCATGTTTTTATTCCTTAGCTTCTACCATTTCTTAGTTGTTTTGACTCAGTTGTAAATATTAGGTATCACTTTCATATATTTTGTGAGCCTATCTTTCTAGCATGCTTTCATTGTTCATAAAAATGTTATTCTGGGGCCTCCCCGGTGGCGCAGCGGTTGAGCGCTGGGTTGCGAAGCTGCCCGCAGCCTCTGCAGTGCCAGTTCAATCCCCGGCTGCTCCCCGGCCACTGGAGGAGGGTCCCACATGGCGGGCAGACCTCTCCCGCCACCCGCTGCTCCCCTTAGCAGTGTACTTTGGTCCTTCTGCCTGTTCTGCTCCCCGCTCTGGTGAATTCTCTCACCCTCCCGCGCTTCTGACTGTACCCAGTGTTTGTATAAATAAATAAATACATAAATCTTTTAAAAAAAATAAATAAAAATGTTATTCTGTTCCTTGTTCTCTTTTTTAAAAATAATTTTGTATGGTAATCAATTTTTTCTCTTGCTCATTTTCTTATTTTTAATGATGCTAATAATACTTTTGAGGGAATTTGTAATTACAAGCAATATAGGACAACTTCCCAAGGAAAAAAATATACAAACCTAAGTATAGCATGAACAACACATAAAATTAGACATAATCCATCAATATTATTGTCCATGAATTTTATGAAGTCGTTATTTATTCTTCTTTATTGAAATTTAAAAGTTCCAAGTTAACAATAGGGCAGTATTACAATCTAAGCACCTACATATCAGATGTACATATGAAAATGTACATAATTAAAATGAAAATTCATTATCCTAACCTGAAGAATTATCTTTTCTAAGTAGATTTTTCCCTGCTTTAGAGTCCTTTCATAAAAATAAAAGAATTTTTTATATATTTCTAACTGCTAACATAGCTTTGGGATAGTAAAAGAAATGCCATTTTGAATAAAGTAACTTTCTTTTATATAGTTACATATATTTGCCAAGCCTTTTCATTCATACAAATCTGCTCACTAGTAGGCAGATCAAACAAAATGTCACTTTGATCACTGAGTATCTTCAGCAAACCTGATGGAATCTACATAACAAAGTAAATGATCATGAGTTGTTAAAATTAAAATCATGCCAACCTTGCAAAGTTGGCAGACATGTTTCAGGCAAGTGAACAGAAGAGAAATATCTAATTTTTATTATTTTGTCTAATTTTTATTATTTTGGCATAACTTGAGTCCCAATTATATAATTAAGATTTATGGGCTCCAAACAGAGATGAAAATTCCAATTTTGAAATTTCATATTTATGATGTAGATGAGAAGCATGTGGTCCAGAGATCAAGTCCTGCCTGTACAACTTCACCAGGCACCTGAACGTTATCAGGATGTCAGTTCTAACAGCACACACACAGGAATTTCCAGTGTGGTCATCACACAAGTATTTTTCTGTTTGTTTTCACTCTCTCATCTAGAACTGTGTTAAAGTCCTAAAGTTGATTCTAGAATTAAAAGAAGCTTGCGATTTCTGAGTTTTGCCTGCCTCCTCCTGATGCTGAGAATGAGGGTGAGTTGGTTCTCTCACCATCTTTGCTGTATAGAAAACTCAATTACCTAAAGCATTGTGGGTCTAGTGTGGAGCGCCACTCTACACCAGGACCATTTGAGGGACAAACTGTGAAGCAAGTAAGACTCAGAATTCTCATGATCTCACCTGATATTGCTAAAAATACCCATGGCAGGGCAGCTTCATGCTCTTCCTCTCCCTCACTTGATCATAACCTAACTCGTGTATTGAATTTCCTCAGACCCTACTCAGTAGTTGATAAGGCTCTATTTGGTAAATTCATTGGTTCCTCAAGCTTGTCTTCGCCATTAAGTTTCTTTTGTTAGCTAACTCACTATAACCAAGCCTTTCCCACCATAACGCTGTTTTGAAAGAGTATGCTTGTTGGTCAGACTCAATTTATTTAGAAATTATTATTTTGTTGTTTTTCCATTTATTCAATGCAAATAACACTGTTCTTAGAACTCCCTAATCAATATGAGGCAAGAAATGCTACTTACCTCATGGACTTGAAAGAATTTCAGATAGAAGGCAATAAAAAATGTTAGTCTATGAAATTATATAGAGGATAAATGTATAACTTTCATTAGGTTTTCTTAAGTTTTAAAAGTAATTTGTTGACAATCATTTATTTGAATATCATAGGTTGAAGATGACTGATTTTTTTCACTTTAAATTATTTCTCCTAATATGTGATATTCTCTTCTCTTAGGTAAGGTAATATCTTTCTTTGATTAAAGTGCATGTAATTATTAGCACTAAAGAGCTATCAAGTCCATTAAGGGTGATCTTTGAGGTCCATGGACATAGTAAAATTCTCCATTCTGATCATGACCAACCCTCTCTGCCACCCACAGATATATGACAATTGAGAGTACCTATTTTGAAACAGATATTTTGAGTCAACCATTTGATAAACCATGATTAAACCATAATACAAACTTGGTTGATTAGGATTTCACATTCACCAAAACTATTTCAATTTTAGAATATAATTCATTTTACAAGGCTTGCTCTCAGCTATATATTTTTGCTGTTTCATAATGAAACAAAAGTCCTGCATGTTTGCTTCTGAAAACTGTTTGTTTGGTGATTTTGTCCACAGGGTATTATAGCTTTTTGCTCCTAACTTTAGGTTTTGGCTTTTGTTAACAGAATTATGAACTCTACTTTTTTGTTCTTTTTAAAGTCAAAATTGAACTATATTTCTGCAAAGCAAAAATACATTCACTTCTTAATTCGCTTTGAAACATTTGCCAAATTAAATAGTATGGCACAACCTGATATTCAAAGGCTGCTCAGCATTGAAACTAAACCATGTGAATGATGCTTTTCATACAAGGCACTATGATAATACTTAAACAATTTCCAAGGATTTTACTGGCCTTAGTACAGTATTATTGAACCCACTTTATAATTAAATATGTTTGTGCATTTATCATAACTTGAAAAAATGTCAATTCTCAACCACTTTTAAATTTTTTAAATGCATGAGTAACTGCCCTGTTCTACATATGTACTTGCACAACTTAAAAAAAATGCAGAAACAAACAAAAAAAGGGGGGGGGGAAACACCAAATTTCACCAGATAAAAGTCACCAGATAAAGCTTACAACAAAATCCCTTACTCTGTTGCTTATTCTCAACATGGCCACTTTGGAATGCTGTGATTTGACCAATACCCTTACCCCACCAACCTATTTTGTCCAGGCAGATGGACAGTCAGTAAACTCATTTGTTTGATATTTATGCTTTATGGTTTTCCAAAGTAGGTTTGGGGCAGGTTATAAATGTTATATAATTAAAAAAATAGGACAGCACTAATAAGACAGATCAGAATGGCTCTAAAGGAGATAAATGAGGACAGGGACTATAAGGCTGATGTTTTTTTCTCTAGCATCAACATCACAAAATATTTTGGAGTGAACCTACTTTGCTTCAATAAAAAGGGAAGGCAAGAGATTTTATTTTCAGGGAAGAATGTCTTGAGATTTTGAGTAAACCATGTTTCTTGTGACAATGTGGCAAATATACCAAGAGACTAATTCAATGAATAATTCTCATATACATATCATTCAATTGCTAGGTCTTCAAAAAAAACACACTATCCATTTTCTGTATATTCAAGAAACACATACAAACCAATTTTAAATGAATCAAAGAAAGAAAATAACTAAGAAAGCATTTATATTGGGGAAAATAACCCTATTCATACCAAGCCTATAATTATTTGCCTTCCTACTACATAGCAAAAAAAGAAATTAAAAAAAAAACCTCTTTAAACACCTAAGTATGTATATTGCTTGGATCTTTACATCTCATGTAAAAATCAAGTTTTCACTGCAACTTATCTCCCTATTTGTTTCCTCCAAAAAACCATTGGTCTTTATATTGTGTCACCTCATTTTTCCATACTTTATATCAGCAAATGCAAAGCCAAGTATTGCCTGTGAAAACCCTGTGATATAGGAGTCAGGCATAGCCACATGAGAAGGTGAGCAGAGCCAGAAACTCTATGAGTTTTTGGTCCCTTCAGAAGGTCAAAATAACTTATAGGTGAAAATAACAGAGCTGCAATATAGCACACAGCTCACTGGAGGAGGGTCTGCCCTTCCTAAACTTAAGGGTTTTTACTGTTTTCTTAGAAAACCCAGATGCAAATAGGAAGCAAGCCATCAACTTTAATTTCTCTATGTTATCTACTGCTAACAGGTTCTGAATATTCAAAAATTAAAACCAGAAAAAGAGATACTGAGGCAAGCAAAATAGCATAGCCACTTCAGGTGATATAGTTTGAAGGTATATTCAAATAGTCTGGGGAAGGCATAGCCATCTGATTAGCTTTGCAGAATAATCAAAATCTTTGGCATAACTTGGAGGTGTCCACATCTATGGTTTCTTATGTAAAGTCATAAAGCAAATTAGGTATTAAGTTCAATTCTCAGAGATGAGCTAAAGACAGACTCTGAGAACTTCACCAAACAATTAAATTTTAAGGAATGCTGTCCAGCTTGGATGCCATTCATGAGAATAGATTTGATTTGTAATTTGACTTAGAGTCAGTTTGAAAAATTCTATTATCATTACAAGAATTTCAAATAGTTAACATGCATTTTGGTAGTCTGACTTTTAAGTGACCTAGTTAGTCTATATAAGCATTTATTTCAAGAATAAACTTTTAGACTAATACTAGTCATCAAACTGGTTTACAATATTGGCTTGAACTCTTCTGTGGGATTCTATCTCCTAACTGCATCATTTAGAGCTGTGAGATATAGAGGAAAGGATGCTGGGACAAAGTATTCAAAATGATAGCACAGAGGTATAGTTAGTTAAATGGAAATATGGTCACAGCTTACTTTGAGTTAAAGAAAGGGGATGGAAGAAGTACAAGAACATCAATCAGCACTATCCAATAGAAGTTTTGCAATTATGGAAATATTCTATGCCATCAAATACAGTTGCCACTGACTACAATGTGGCTAGTAAGACCAAGAAATTGAAATTTTTTTAGTTTAATTTAATTAATTTAAGTATAGACATGTACCTAGCCTTACTGTATTAAATAGACTTGTGCACTCTGGTATTGATTTTATGACCATGTGTTACTTTATAATCAGAAAAATATATAAAATGTTTTGTCCAACCATGAGCAACAAAAATAAAATTCATCAATCTGTGCATAGGAGACAACCAGAAAACATAGGAATAAATTGGTGAACAATAGTTTTATCTAAGGAGTTTTGCTATGCCTGAAGCATGAGACCCCAGTCCATGTTTTATATGCAGGGTTTCCTTACCTCAGGACTGTACTGAGTTGGCAAGTTTCCTACACTCTGGTTTACCTACTAGTAAGTAAATAACATTGTGCCAAGTTAACTACATCCTTTGCACTAGCTGTGCAGAACAGACCAGAAAGAAAGACTGATGAAATGAAAGAAGCAGAAAATGGAAACTGGAGCATTAAAAATAAGACCAAATTTGTTTGAAAGGAGGAAAAATTATTCAACTCTTTAAATGGATTTGTAGTGATTAGGAAGCTCATGATTTATACAATATTTTGATTATATGAAAATATTCTGAAGCAACCAAATATCTTATTTTCTCATTATGAGTCAATACAAAAGTTACTCTTAGAGAACTATGAAAAACAGCTAATGGCTAATTGACTTTTAGACCCACACAAAGCAGGAGGAATATTTGTGTCCAGGTATAGCCACACTTCAATCTATTTGCAAATCTAAAGCAACAGGTTCTCTAAGTCAACTGATTTTTCCACTGTCAGATTATTAATAGGTGAAACATAAAAATGAGACCACTTACCCATTTATGTTTTTCTTAACATTTTTCTATTATAAACAATACATAAAATACATGCTCTTATGGAAGACCTTTTTGGAATTTAAATAAGTCTTCTTAAAGACTGACTTGGCTCAAATTATAGCATTCTTAACAGTAAAATTATAACTAACCAAAGTTTTCAATTAACTGTATCCTCCCCTTATTCCACTTATTAGGAGAAAGAAAGAAATCACAAATCTCCACACACACACACACACACACACACAAGGCTATTGAAGAAAAGAGCAAACATTCAGCATAAATCTCCTAATACATCTAAGTCTACAAAACTGTATTTTGTGAAAATGCGGTTCCAAATAATAACCTCAAAAGTGGTAATTTCCTCAAATCTGTGAGAATGGCTCATATCAAAAACAAACAAGCAAATCAGAAGTAAACAAGCACTGGCAAGGGTGTGGAGAAAAAAAACCCTCTTACTCTGTTGGTGGGAATGTGACTGGTCCAGTCCCATTGGAAAGAATGTGGAGATTCCTCATAAGTCTGAAAATGGATCTACCATATGACCAACAATTCCACTCCTAGGTATCTACCCAAAGAACATAAAAACACCAATTCAAAAGGAAACCTATATTCCTATGCTTATAGCGGCACTATTTACAATAGCTAAGATATGAAAACAACCTAAATGCCTTCTTGATGAATGGATCAAGAAGATGTGGTGTAGGGCCTCCCCTGGTGGTGCAGCGGTTGAGCACTGGGTTGCAAAGCTGCCCGCAGCCTCTGCAGCGCCAGTTTGGTGAGGTTCCCACATGGCGCGCAGACCTCTCCTGCCGCCCGCTGCTCCCCTCAGCAGTGTTTTTCGTCGGTCTGCCTGTTCTTCTCCCGGCTCTGCCTCTGGTGGATTATCTCACCCTCCTGCACTTCTGACTGTACCCGGTGCTTGTATAAATAAATAAATAAATAAATAAATAAATAAATAAATAAATAAATAAATAGAAGAAGATGCGGGGTATATATATATATATATACACATACATACACAATGGAATACTGCTCAATGATTAAAAAAAAAGACAAAAATGCCATTTCAGCCACATGGAACTGGAGAATTACCCTAAATAAAATGAGCTAGAAGGAGAAAGATAAATACCAGATGGTTTCACTTATATTATGGAATATGGAGAAGCAAAGCAAAGGATCAGACAAAGACAAACTTTAAAACCACCCCTTGAAAGCTTGATATGAGGCAACCAGGATGGTAGAGAGAACGAAAAGGAAAGCACAATAAACTCTGATAGAGGACTATGAGTGCATTGATGGTGGGAAAACTATGGGACCACACTTGAAGGGGGAAATCCCGTATTGTGAAAAGTGAACAAGGATGCTTATAAAAATATTTTTTAAGAAAAAATAAGGGCCTCCCCTGGTGGCGCAGCAGTTGAGCGCTGGACTGCGAAGCTGCCCACAGCCTCTGCAGGGCTGGTTCGATCCCTGGCCACCAGCGAGGGTCCCACATGGCACACAGACCTCTCCTGCCACACCCGCTGCTCCCCCTCAGCAGTGTATTTCGTCAGCCTGCCTGTTCTGTTCCCCGTTCTGGCTCTGGTGAATTCCCTCACCCTCCTGCGCTTCTGACTGTGCCCAGTGCTTATATAAATAAAATAAATAATCTTACAAAGAAAAAAGAAAAAGGAAGGGGCTGGACATCACAATATGCCCTATAAACAATAGAAGACAACCTCAGCCCATTTTGAGAATATCTTAAACTGTTTTAGTAGTTATGACCTATGAGCTTAGAACTTGGTTCCTTCTACTGGAATTAGATTAGCAGTCTTCAAGTCTTATAACTGGAGCAAAAACTGGCAACTTATAGGCAGGGCTTCTTCTTGAAGTTTCTCCCCTGTGGGAACAGAATCTACCCCTCGTAGGCCCAAAGCCATCTTTGGGACTGGTCAGCTCCCCCAAGGCTCATGATGTTGATATATGTGAAGAAACCTCAAGAATACAAGAATCTAGATGGGTATTTTCTACTAAACACAAGGCTATGGAATCAAATATATACTTTCAATATCTTTCTTTCACAGAATCTTCCTATTTTTAAATCAGGAAGAGGTGAACTGAAAAAAGTTCACTATGACACAGCATTCTACAGGCATTAACCTGGAGATGCTATGAGTGGATTTCAAAGGATGTCTTAAAATAGTATGCAAAATAAAAATTATGGACATATGTGTGCTATGACTTAAGAAGACATTTATATTTTTCATCATATTCTCAAAGAAATTACTCATCTAAAAATGATTAACACAGATTTTAGGATAGAAAGACCTAGTTTTTATTCCTAATCCTACCACCTTCCAGCTGTGTGACCTCAGTCAAAACCAACACTATGGAAAGCAAAGCACAAATGCTAAGTAGTTAGTTAGTATTGCTAGCTGAGAAAAGAAATTAAGAAACTGAAAGAAGAAAAAATCATCCTGCTACAGAAAAAAAGAGATTGGGATTTGAAGCTACAAATGTAGAATTTACAGCTTACTTAGGGTATGCCTGGTTGACTTGCAAATTATTAGAGTTGAAAAGAGCACTAAAGTTCCCTTATTTTACAAATGAAAAAGACCAAGATCAGGGAGGCACTGCCACATCATATGGTTAGTGACAAAACTTGGACATTGGATTTTGATTCTACTCCAGACAGTTGAGAACAAAAAGAAGATGTCACTGAGGTATTATTATGCAACTATAAACAAAAATCATTTGGCTTCACCTTATTTATAGATTTTCTTCCTCCCTTGCAAGAGGACTTTTGGTCCTAGACATCATTAATCAAGATGTCAGTGCATTTCTTGTTCTTCCTTCTTTGTTTTCCTTACTATAGAAAAAGCAGTATATATGGGTAGATTTGTGCCTGATTTCAATATGTCAATGCACCTGTTTTAACATTTAAAAGCAAGATTCCCATTGTATGGGCTGTTGGGGAGAATGTCATGAGTGAACCCATTTTCATATCAGTTCTCACCTGGATAGACAATGCATATTAAGCTGCCATGTAGTACAAGATAGTTAGGTTCAGAATTCTAGCTTCTCTCAAAGAGGAAAGTATTATACTGGAGATTCAGAAGAACTGAACTGATAAAGGACTTGTAGGAGGCTTATAAATTGAATTTGGCCCAAACTTTGGGTTATACTAACTGGAGTCTATTGTCTTTGAAGGAACACAAGTAAGGTTACTCATCACCTCATTTGTATTAAGAAAACTCAAATTCTGCTGTTAGTAATTCCAGCCAAATTCTGCTTATTTTGGTCAAACCCTAATCCCAAAGTTTCTGTGAACAATTCTATTAATTAAAAATGCTTATAAATAATTTTATTATTTCACTGAAACACTTTGGGAAGTTATAGTTTCCTCAGCATACCAATGCCACTTTAAGCAGAGGGGAAATTTAAAAATAATAATGAGGATTTAGTCAATCAGTTGACCCAAAAATATTTGTTGTTTTATAATAAGAGAAATAGGAGATCTTTCCCTTAAAAAGCTTTTAAACTTGTTTGAAGAAATTAGAACACAACATACAAAAAAGCAAGTAAGACTGCAAGACAGTAAACAGTTGTGCTAAATTATGGGTCAAGAGAATAGATGCCATGTGAACAGTGTAGGGTGAGAGTATCCAGGATGGCTTTACAGTGGAGGGAGTATTAGGTCTTGGATCACTGGTTTTATGTTGGATGAGAATGAGAATAGTAGTGAGTGTAGCATTCATGCTACTGTGACTACCCAGGGTCATGATATAAGAAAAACATCTTAAGTAGCTCCAGTGTTAAGGTTTGCTATCTTTGGCTGATAAATGTACAAAATATCAGTAAAAGGCCAAAATAAAACTATTGTACAAAAGAACTTAAGCTGATGAGTAATAAAATATACTATAGTTACTTTTTAAAATAAAAGCAGAAGTTATTAAATTTTATTAAACAAATACATAGTCTTTATAAAAGTCTATGTTTTAACCTTTAAATGATTTGTTCTGGAAACCTGCAACATATTTATGGAATTGAATTTTAAAAGATGCACTAAGTTTTAGGATAACCACATTAAACAGTTATGAAATATGTATTCTTATTTATGATCCTGTGCCAGGCAAAAATACATAATTGCTTGTAGATTTTAGAAAAAGCTAAATCTAATAACTTTCAAAATCCAAAACAAACAGCACTAGCAAAACATATGTCCACCAACTGAGAAGAAATTTTACCATTTTTTCTCACATAATGTTGTATTTGTAAGTTAACTTATGAAAGTTTTTAAGTATTATTTTTAAAATATAGCCATCCATATGAGATACAAATAGATAACAAGCAGAAAAGAAACACAAAATAATACACACAAAATTAAAAATTAGTCTATGCTGAGTTTAAACTCATTTTGACTAATCTAGCTTACTGCTCATTGAAGACCAGAACCCTAAAGACACACACCCATGGAAGAAAAACCGAAGTTAATGTGTTTAAACAGAATGTTTAAACAGAATTAATGCAATCATTAATTGCACATAGATGTTTAGTAGCTTTTACCATGAAACTCAGTTATTTGTGTACTCACTTATATAAATTTTATATCTGCCTGTACAAAATATAGTGCAGAAAAAAACTCAAATAAAGATGCTTTGTTTCCTTACAGAAACTATTCTTTAATGACACCAAGTTTTCATTACCAACATGATTTATCTCAATATATTCATTGATGCACTATTTTTGAAATTGCAAACAGAGTTTTAAGGTGAGGATTACCCCCCTAAAGTCATACATAAAGTGCAAAGTATCCAAAATATCCTGTCAAAAGTCAAATAGAATGAAAATTTGCATACCCTCAGATTTCCAGTGTAGACATATGAATTAATTCTCCTTCAGGAAGATCTGCCAAATATTCACAAGTCTATTTATATGTGATCAACAAAACAATCAAAGGAAATGTATTTTATCCTGACTTTTTTCCAACCTCATTTTAAAGTCATACAAATGTATCAATAGAGATCCACAGCTACGGAATAGAAGAAAAAAAAAAAAAAAAGAGGATTCCTCATAAGAGTAGGAACAATTCAAATTACTGCTATAGTAGGCATCTCATGAAAATATTGGGAGAATCCACAAATGGTCTACCAGATTGGCCCTCAAAATGGTTTTACCAGGTAAGAGGTATTTTAGCTACCTTTCATAAGATGTGTTACAATTTCCCAGAAAGAGAAATAGGGCAGGAAGTGAGATTTTCCATGGATAAATGAACCATATTCCAAGGCACAGATTTCTGAAAGAGTCTAGTTCTTTTAGAGGTGCAGGAAGGGGAAATGTTCGAAGGAACAATAGGACAACTGGGCCCTGCTCAGGCATTTTTGGTTTTATCTGGGAGGGCAGCTAGAAGCTAAGAGAATAAACACTTCAATTAAAAAAAAAATCTTTTTAAACAACAGTTCACTCCTAGTTATTTCCAGGATGGGGGTACATACACATGTATAAAAGAGGTAGTCTCCTATATGGTATTACTAGAAAGACTCTCCTAATCTAGTCACTAGTGCCTGACTCCCACAATTACAGGTAGAATCCTTTGGCCAATGTGATAATTTTAATTCCCTTTGTACAGGTAAAAGTTTGAGCTGCAGCCATTGTTAACATTATTGTTTGAACTACCTTATATGGTCTTTTGACAGAAACTAGGTTTCTGGAAAGAAGGAAAACTGCAAGAAGCACTGAAGACTTTCCTCCTGATTTGCCTCAGGCCAATTTGTGAACCAGTTCTCCAGCAGACAGTATACCCAGCCCCTCTTCCTCAGGAGAACAGCAGATAACTTTCCATTTTTATTTCACACAAACCTTTACCATCAAATGATATATCCGGCAAATCTGTCTTATTCAAATAATGAAGAAAATTGGTGTAATAAGGTACCATAGAATAGTCGGAACAGCTTACATTAAAAAGTTCACTAATATGGGCCTCCTTCATGGCGCAAGGGGTTAAGTACTGCACTATGAAGCAATCCATAGCCTCTGCAGCACGAGTTCGATCCCTAGCCAGCCAGGGAGCTACCCACATGGCGCAGCAGACCTCTCCTGACTCGCCCAAAGCTCCCCTCAGCAGTATATTTCAGTCAATCTGCCTGTTCTGTTCCCTACTCTCTCTTTGGTGAATCCTCTCACCCCCCCACACCTCTGGCCTGTACCCCAGCTCTTGTATGCATAAACAAATCTTTTTAAAAAAAGTGCACTAATATACCACACTGCACATCTATACAAAGAATACAGTCCTTGGTCCCAACACCAAGTAACAGTAGACATATCAGTCAAGTTTGAGCCTGATGAGGACAAATAAGCCACCGAGAATCAGTTATCTCTGCCTGTTCTGCTTGCTCTCTTGGTTTCCATCAGTTCCCTGGCCTGACAGACTATTTCTTGCTTCCCACTTCCACCATCCTGCCCAGTCACTTTATGTCATTTATTAAACAGCGCTATAATCACCTCCCATTCTCCCCATCCCAGATCACTATGCACATACCCACAAACCCATTACACAATGGTTTTTAATCATGTTTTATTCCTTTGTTCATAGGTGTCTTTATGACTATTGGAGTAAGCCCAGCCTCCTCTGAAGCATTCTAAGCATGTATGGTCCCTCAGAATATGTCTCTACTAAACTTAATAATATATGTCATTCAGGGCCTCCCCGGTGGCGCAGCGGTTGAGCGCTGGGTTGCGAAACTGCGCACGGCCTCTGCGGCGCTGGTTCGATCCCCGGCTGCTCCCCGGCCACCGGAGGAGGGTCCCACATGGCGCGCAGACCTCTCCTGCCGCCCGCTGCTCCCCTCAGCAGTGTACTTCGGTCCTTCTGCCTGCTCTGCTCCCCGCTCTGGCTCTGGTGAATTCTCTCACCCTCCCGCGCTTCTGACTGTACCCAGTGCATGTATAAACAAAACAAACAAACCAGCAAACAAATAAATAAAGCATGCCTCTATTAAAAAAAAAAAATAAAGTTAAAAAAAAAATCTGCTTTAAAAAAAAAAAATAATAATATATGTCATTCATCATTCCTTAGTTCCAAGGGAAAAGACCCTTATATCTTTCAAATTTAATGAACTATTTTTGCTCAGTCTATCTCTCGTGCCAAGACAAGGAGACCATGGAAAGAGGAGTCAAAAGGTAACAATCATATGCACCCTGCACAAATATAAGTGGGCATCCTGTGCCTGAACCTCTCTGTAAAATATTTTCTAGTTCAAAGAGTTGTGAGAATAAGATAAGAGAGAAACATTGCACTTTACCTGGGTTAGGTTTGTCCTTTCTATATAAAAAAATTAAGAGAATAAAATAAGATAGCACACTTAAATCATAAAGTCTGGTCTCTGGCATGAACTTAATCCCTTCCTTCCTTTTGTTTACTGACTTTATGAGATCATATGAGTACTGAAGGAAGTTCAAAAGAATCATGTAGGAGTTGTTGCTCCTAAATAAGGCACTTTAAATCCCTATCATTTGGGGTAAAAAGGAAGAATGCTGGAAACAAGCAAGATGTATCCAAAGCCCTCTGCTCAAAAACATTTCCTTCCAGATGTTGTCAGTTCACCTGGAATATATTTAAGAGTAATGATGCCTAGATCTAAACCCAGATTCTCATAAACTGGTCTGAAAGAAATCTTGAGAATTTTTTTAAGCTTTCCAGGAGATACTACTGTGCAGCCAAGTAGGAGGAACCATCGTCTCTATATATGTCATGCCCTGTAATCAATTGCTATGTTAACATTTCTCCTTAAAGATGTTTATCTCTTCCTCCACCCAATTCAAGGCCATAATTCATAACTTAGCACCATTTCATTTTAATTAAATAATGTTTCCCTGTTTACAGATACAAAATTTTGAAGGGTGGGCAAGGCAGCAGCAAACAAGGAAAAGAAAGAAATAAGTAAGTTCTCTCCCTTTTCAGGGTAATTATGAATGTTCCTCCTCAAAGGGAACCCCAAGATTTCATTTATGTCCCTACTTCAAAATCCTCACATTCCTACTTCTGATGAATTGAAACACAAACAGACTGGACATTCTTGACTAAAAAAGAAAAAGAATGACCTCCCTCTACCATCCATTCATCTTAATCAACTAATCAAGTAAACCAGAAACACTACCTTATACTTCATAGCCAGGTATAGAGGGATGTCAGGTCTTAGCACTGAAGTAGAAAGATATTAGAGATGAGGCTCACAAAGTTGGTTTGACTTCCAAGATGATCATCTACTAATCTTTCTGAGAATCAATTTCCTCCTCTTTCACAGGGGACTATGAAGAGGATTAAATTACAATAAAATATTGTAAGTAAAAACTGCTTATACATATCAGGCATTCAATGAATGCTACTGAACTGAAAACTCTCTAAGCAAGGGAAGAGTTAATTCATATCCCAACTCTAGTGGGTCACTCCTACAAACAGCTAACCTCCTCACACTATAAAAACTGTTGCTAAGTGGTAGTTCCTGCTGACATTATTTTAAAATTATGTTTTAGTAACAAGCCCCAGTAGCACTCCTCAAAGTCAAAATACTGTCAGTTTCTTCAGATTTTTCTCACTGGACTCATTCCAAATCCTGCTATGATATTTACTTTTTAATCTAAACTCTGTTCTCAGTTTCTTTCAAATTGTGCAGTCAGAGACAATTTTCCTTTTCCATACTGCTATTGCTAATTAAAACTTACACAGCTGGAAAATCTGGTAGACTTGTTAGGCCATCTTGACAATTAATGCTCCCATTCTGAACTCTAAATACATTAGTGTGTGTGACTAAGATTCATGCACACCTAAAGATCTTCCATAATAACATATGTCAGAAATTACGAAAGCTAATTTTTTCCGTTTCTCTTCTCATATTTTAACCAAGAGTGTTCCTATGTAGTACAAACAGGTGCTGAATCTGAGACACTTAGATCTCCTGAAATCAAATGAAAACATATTAATAAGTCAATAATCAAAAAGCATCAATTTAGCACTTAACCTGTTTTAGTATTGGATTTGTGTGTAAGGTGCATAGGGAGATAATCATTCAATAACTGAGATAGATTTTTTTTCCACATTTGGAATCATAAAATTTGGGTGTTCTAAAATTAGTCTTTTAAACATAAACATTCTATATATTTCACCCTTGTTTATTAATCAAGGGTACCAAATACTCCTACACAATTGAGGCATAGCAAATAGGAAAATCTTTTCCACTTATGGCTAAACACCACACTGAAACCACACTCCCAAGATGCTTGAAAGCTATTATCTAAAAGACCTCATAAGAAAGACAATTTAACTAATAAAGAGATTCCAGTCACAAATCTGGGATTTAGGGAAATTTTTAAAAATTAATATCCTCATGTCTACCAATAGGGAAATTAGTTTCATCATCCAGTTTCCTGGGACTTTGAATGTTTTGGAGGTTGCCAATTTAAGGGATAGTAAATTCTAATCCCATACAAGTACAAAATTCAGTGATGTTGCAAAAATTAGCACCAAATTACATTTACTTGCATAACATATTCCAAAATTAAAGTCTATACTAGATATTGAAGAAAGTTGAAAGTGGTCTAAAGTAGTAACTATCAAACTGCTCTGACCTTGACTCACAGAGACATAAATCTTACATCAGACAAAATACATGTAATATATATATGTAAGTAAAGCCAAGTTTTATAAAATAGTACTTATCCTTGCTAAGTGTATTCTATTTAATTATTTTAGCTCTTTAATTAAATTTATTTCCCAGTCCACTAATAAATTGAGACCCACTTCAAGAAAAATAGTGGTGTAAAGGGAAAAAAATCTATTCTTCCACCAAAAACAAGATATTTGACCTTCACTATTAAATTGGTGCTTATTTAAGATTTGGAAATCAAAAATCATTCCAACACGGTATAAACTGAATGTTTCACCATAACAAGTGGTCTTACTAACATTAATCTCAAAATCCTCCAAGTCATAAACTGCTGATGAAACACTCTTTCCCTCTACACCTGATGAATGAGGGGAGGGGAGAACTCCAGGTGGGGAGTCAGTTGAGACAGGCACTCTGAGCCACCCCAACAGCCCTTTCCTCTCACTGGATCCCACTCTGCCTGGATGTCTGTTGAAGGTGAGTCTCCAGGGCTGGGACACACTACCACTCCACTATCTTCCCTCCCTCCTGCACCAAGGCAGACTCCTTGCCCCACCATGAGAGTGGATCCTCTCCTAAGAGCTCCATCATTCCAGGACTTTCATCATCTCAAGTCCATTAGACACTTTTGATATACAACTTCAGCTGTGGAGAGGATTCAAGTCTTTTTCAGAACAAGTCCTCCAGACCCTATGTGACTCACTACACATCTGGATTAATTCCAGATGCCAGGCATACCTTAGTCTGGGTACAGCCTATCAGAACACTTTATAAACAGAATCTCTGTCGAATGATCTAACTTTGAGAATCAGGCCCAAATCAGAGACACAGGCACAAACTTCCTCTGGAGATAGTTGAGAGAAGAATTTATCTATAGTAGATTATTTGGGGAATTGATTCCAACTAAGTCACTTCAAAATTTCTGTTTGTCACCCATGCTAGCTAGTCTAAGACTTGCTTCTTTACTGCTACCATGTTTTGAGGAATACAAATAATATTCTCTCTAAGAAGACTGTTAATCATGGAGCAGAGTTACCTAATTTGCCTATTTAGCACCCAAATCCATTCACCCAGGCCAAAGGTCTTTAAGGTCCTTTGTCTGGTTTTCCTTCACAGCATGGTCTCTGAATCTAAAAGAGGGGGAAGAAAAGAGGGGGTTTCTAAAAATGGTTCAACTAGCTTCTCATACTTATTAATAAAGAATATGTGGAAGCTATAAAGCAAAATACTGAGTTACATTTTCAGCTTAAAAATAATGGGAAAAAAATTACACAGTATACTATATTGCTTTGTTTTATATTTTAATCTTAAGGTTAGATGTTTTTATTCACTCTTTAGAACAATCACTGCCTTCGGAAACTTTTCTTTAAAGATTTATTGATTTATTTATACAAGCACTGGGTACAGTCAGAAGTGCGGGAGGGTGAGAGAATTCATCAGAGCCAGAGCAGGGAGCAGAGCAGGCAGAAGGACCGAGGTACACTGCTGAGGGGAGCAGCGGGCAGCAGGAGAGGTCTGCACGCCATGCGGGACCCTCCTCTGGTGGCCGGGGAGCAGCTGGGGATCAAACCGGTGCTGCAGAGGCTGAGGGCAGCTTCGCAACCCAGCGCTCAACCGCTGCGCCACCGGGGAGGCCCCCAGAAACTTTTTAACAGTGGTCTGTGATTGATCCTGCGGATACAATAAAACTTCCCCTAAAAACTTGGAAATAGGGCCTCCCTGATGGCGCAAGGGGTTAGGACACAACCTATGAAGCTATCCACAGCCACTGCAGCACAATCCCTGGTCAAGGAGCTATCCACATGGCACAGTAGACCTCTCCTGCCTCTCCTGCTGCTCCCCTCCGCAGTGTATTTCAGTCAGTCTGCCTGTTCTATTCCCCACTCTGTCTCTGGTGACTCCTCTCACCCCACACATTTCTGGCCTGTAGCCCAGTTCTTGTATGCATAAATAATTAAATCTTTAAAAAAAAAAACTTGGAAATAATATTGATAAGAGTGGTCTCTTTAAATAAATAAATTTTAAGATTAACACAATGACCAGAAGATAATCAGAATCACCTTTAAAGACAAAGTGACTCCCAATCTGGAAGATCTAAGAGTGTGCTTATTGGCCAAAATCATTACCAAAGAAGGAGTTAAACAGAAAGGGGAATAGGGGAAGGACAGGCACAGCCACTACAGAAAGAATAGACTCTCCTGGGCAGACTCCCCAGGAACAATCTCCAAGATCTGAACTCTTCACAGACTCTCTAGAATAATTGTCACGCATGCACTTGGGCCTTGATTCATTTAATGCCTTTGTCCTAATTTAATCCTTACCCTCACCTTCCAGTGCAAATCTTTCTATGGGGGAGAGAGGCTGCTGAGCACACAGTCTTGGATTCATCTATCCCACCACAGATATGAACTGAGCCCCTTCCAAGTGACCAGCCCTTGGCCTAAACAGGGATACAGTGAAGAATTAGACATATGATGCCTTGTGCTAATACAAACAAGTAAATGAATAAACAAGTAAATAAGGCAACTGCAGTTCAGAACCATTAGAAAATAAGTTGAATAAAAGAGTAGGTAATGACAGGTGGAAGAGAATGGTTTCAAAAATAGGGTTCAGGAACAGTTTCTCTGAGAAAGTGACGTTTAATACAAAACCAGAGACTAAGCCTATCTTTAGCGTTTTTCAAAAACATTTCTCAACTCGTTTTTTTTTTTTCCAAATTATGCAGCAACACAATGGTAGAGAGACTGTGATGACAAGAATTAGAGCAAGCACTGTGAAAGGGAACATGAGCATGTAAATGTGTTAGGAAATTAGGAAAGGACAGTTCCTTTTTTGCTTCCCTTCATCAAACATAGCACGAGTTTCATCTCAATCCCAACCTCTTCCTAGGTCCCTTAAGGTTTATGCCTCCAGATGTTAGAACTTGACTGGCACCTCTGGCTGATTTCTTTATTAGGATCTGCCAGGCAAAAATGGAGGAAGAGAGGTTTTAGGCAGAGTGAATAGGAAAAGCTGTGAATGTGTCACTTCCAATGTGACTGGAGGTTTATAAACAAAGGGGAAGTAACAGAAGATCTGGCCAGAGAAGCAGGCAGGAACAGAACCACAGAAGAGATTTCAGTTTTCTTTTAATTTCAAAAGGAAGCAAGGGAGTGACACAACCTGATTTACATGTTTAATAGATACCACTGACTTAACTGCAGGGTGGTAAAGGAGACTTTCAAGGTACCCCAGGCATGCAGTGATGTGGCTTGACTAGGGTGGCAGTTGGGGAGAAGTGAATGACTTTAAGGCATATCTTGGGATGTGCTAATAGACATATATGTAGAATGGGGTGTCAAACTTTGACTTGGCAAAGAGTGGTGCCTTTTACTTGAAATTAGACAGTGTAAGAGAGAATTAAGACCTTCTCAAAGGCCACATCCAATATGAGATGCCTCTAGACACACAAGAGGAGATGTCAGTTAGGGAGTAGTACACGTGGGAAAACATTGGGGTGAATATATAAATTTAGAAATTATCTGCTGAAAGTTAACATCACTAATAATGGGAGAAAGCAGCCTCACAGAACTGTTGATAAGATGTAATGAGAAGTATACACATCATGTGTGATATTGTGGCCAAAGGTATACTACCTGAGTCTAATCGTGTGGGAATATCAGACAATCTCAAGGTAATGGGCATTCTACAAAATGGCCTGAAATCTTAGAGAAATAATTCAGGTTATGAAGTCAAGAAAGGACTGAGGAGTTGTTCCAGAAAGCTAATTAAAAGACACGACCACAAGCAGTCCTGCTTGGCCCTGGGCTGGGTTCTTTTGCCATTGAAAGACTTCATTGGAACAGGGAGTGAAGCTTGGATTGGGTCTCTGAGTAAAGGTACTATTGTCACAAAATTCATTTTTTGTAAATTTGAAAATGTTTCAAAATTATAAGGAAAAGGGGGAAAAGTAGAAATTATCTGCACCCGGATGATCCTTAAAACCATGGGCATCCCCATCTCTATGACAGTTATTTTTCATTGTAAGTAAATAAATTGAGTAATTCACCAAAGTAGTGGGAGCCATGCTGGGATGCCCACAGCAGATGGCTGGCCTTGCCCAGACAGGCCTGCCCTCTGTTTCACCATATGCCTCAAATGAGAGCTGCTCCTTCAAGGTTGCTTTGTTATACTGCCACATATAAAGCACTGTACCCAAATGCCCATTTTTATTTGTGTTCATCAGTGCAGAAATTAAAAAATGACACATATTTAATTTATCTAAAGCCTCAAAGTGCTTATTTTGTTTAATATATAAATTTCCTAAATAAAAGAGAAACTTAACTAAGTAGATTAAAAGACCAAAACCAAATCTTTGTGTAGAAGAAGCCACACTGTTTACTGTGGGTTCAGTGTTAAAGAGCTCTATGATAACAGAATATTTGACATTACACAGAATTGATTGGTTAAGTCATGATGAAATAAGCATTAAAAAAAAAAGATCATGAGAGGGCCTCCCTGGTGGTGCAAGGGGTTAAGCACCACACTATGAAGCAATCCACAGCCTGCACAGCATGAGTTTTATCTCCAGCTGGCCAGGGAGAAACCCACATGGTGAGGTAGGCCTCTCCTGTCTCACCCACTGTCCCCCTCAGCAGTGTATTTCAGTCAATCTGCCTGTTCTGTTCCCCACTCTGTCTCTGGTAGATCTTCTCACTCCCCCAACCACATACACACATCTCTGGCCTGTGCCCCAGCTCTTGTATGCATAAATAAATCTTTTTTTTTTTTAAATCATGATAGAAAACAGAATTAAATTACCATAAAACAATTATAATTTATCCCTTTACTAGTCATTTTTTAGCTCCTATGTGATTACTGTGTTTGCTTCCTACTCTCCTTTTAATACAAAACCAATACTTCTTTCTCAGCAGGGAAAACAGACCACACCATGGGAGGCAGCAAGATGGAGGCAAGTACAAGACATCTTTTGATTCAGGTTTTAGGCAATTCCAAAGAGAAAAAGACAAATCACCCTAGAGGTGATTTCTCTAAGACAGGCATAACCATGGTCAATTTTACAAAAATTATACATCCCTATTTGGAATTAAAAATTTTAATTTCATTTAAGCGTATTGCTGATGTAATTAAATTAAGTCAATTGACATACTAATGTTTTTAGGAACATTTAGCATCATTTTTAGTGGAGTCTTCTAAAGATATTTCCATTCTCCTTTATCAGTTACCATCTTCTCTATGTAAATCTAAAAGATTTTGGAGAACAACCACTAACTTTCCTTACAAATCCAACCCTGTATCTACTTCAAGGGGCATCTGTAAGTGCATAGAGGGAATACAGGAGGGGTGAAGTAGACCCCTCGACTTCCATTTCACTGCAGCTTGGAGTTCAACTTGCTCCTCTGATTAAAGGAATGGTGTTTTCTGGGACTAAGACATTATTCCCTGCTGCCTCAGTAGGAGACTGCCTCTGCATTCCACTGAAGCTGGTCTAGCCTTCTCTGTTAACTTTTTGTGTTTTCTCCTTCCCAAGAACCTATAGAAAGAAGACCAACAAGACCTGCTCAACCTGGGCGATCAGCCAGCTTGACATTCTGGCTCTTTTGTTTTCTCTCTCTCTCCAACAACCTCCCTCCCTCTCTTGGACACACTCTCTCATGTAACAGCTGGATCCAGGATCTGTTGAGCCAGTCTGAGAAGGCTGAGTCATTTCTGTTCTAGGGCTTGGGGCCTGTAACTGCCCTTCTTTTTTTCTCATTGGTTTATCTCTTATAAGCCATTTAAGTGTTAAGATGAAGAATCTCTTTGGTAATTGCTTTCAAATCATTTAGGAAAACCGGCTTAGGTAAAGGAATTCTCCTTAGGATGTTACTAACTGATTAGAGATTTACACTGGGGTTTAGGACAAACACCTTAATCATCAGTTATATATTGCCCTGCTTTATGGGTCATTGACTTGAGCATGTGTTTCTCTCAGGAACCTGGAAGAGAGGGGTAGCTATGCAGGACAGGATTAATAGTATTTGGGGTTCCTAATTTTAAAATTTTATTAATAGCACTCTTTACCAGCAATTTCATTTCATTATTATAAATAGTTAGGCTTTTTAAGGGCTCTAGAAGTCAGATAATTATTAGATATCTGAGCTTTAGATGAGTTATTATAAAGGCACCTTTGTTTTTTGTGATTAAGTGTACTTGGATAGAGAAATTCATTCTAAAAGGCCAATACTGCCCTTCCCCACCATGCCAGAATCCATAATTTGCCACATAGGCAGCATCAACTTCAACAGAAGATAATAATCACATACACATACTGAAAATTCAGAGCTCAATTTTATTTTACACCTATGAGAGTCTTTATTAAACCATTGTAATACTTT
This sequence comes from Talpa europaea, assembly GCF_964194135.1. Lineage (NCBI taxonomy): Eukaryota > Metazoa > Chordata > Mammalia > Eulipotyphla > Talpidae > Talpa > Talpa europaea. Next base: position 69,263,241 of record NC_140075.1, on the reverse strand, counting down.
TATTCTTTATAACTGATTTCTATGACATTGCACAAAAATGCCTTTCCCTTTCTTTACCTCTCTACCTTAAAGTCAGTTTCATTCTAGATAACCAACACATGAAGTGAAGTCAGGAAGAATTAACTCTATGTTTATCTATGAGAATGATGCTTTTTTAAACCTGTTATTCTGTTTTCTTCCTAGGCAATTGCTCACTGAGAATTATAGAAAGCAGCCTGTAGATGCCAATTCCTTTTACAGACCTCTGACTGGAATGGACCTGAGACCAGAGAATTTCCTTACCTTTAGTTGAACTAAATGCACATCCACATGCTTGCTTTCCGAGTCTTGCTGGACTGAATGGGTTAGGTCCCGGACTCTCTCTGAGGTCATGCGGAGCCAGGTCTCAATTTCAGGTAAGTGAAGGACAATCTTCCAGTCAGCCCCTGTATGCAACGGGGGTGGCTTTTCATACTGCTGGTCAGAATCCATATCTTTCATTGCCTCTTCTCCCTCTCCCTGCTCCACAGTGGGTGTCAAGTTGATGGCCATGGGTGAAGCATCAGTAGCCATGGGATCTAGGTCTTGCGACCTCAGAGGGGAAAGTGTCACGCTCATGGTTAACATGGAGAAGTCTAAATCTTACTTCTTTCCAAAACAGCTGAAAGCAAGAGGAAAGAAAAAAGCAAGAGTCAGACAAGATTGCCAAATAAAGAAATGATACTTCACAGAAGAAACAGGATTTCTAAATTAAGCCAGATTTCTAAATTAAGAAACTATAGCTCATAGCAAAACAGAAAGAGGTGTTTTGAGTTTCTACATAGTAGCCCCACAACCCAGATATAGTAGAAACACAAAATCATAGTCTATTGCTTACCTCAATATCCTTTCTCTCCCCATTCCTAAGGAATAAAATCCTTAATTTTCAGGATTTTATATATATTCCTGACAAAAATATTTAAAAACCACATTCCCTAATTTCAGTACAGCTAGGTATGGCCATGAGGCTAAGTTTATAACTGATTTCTATGACACTGCACAAAAATGCCTTTCCCTTTCCTTACCTCTCTACCTTAAGGTCAGTTTTATTCTAGATAACCAACACATGAAGTGAAGTCAGGAAAGAATTAACTCTATGTTTATCTATGAGAATGATGCTTTTAAACCTGTTATTCTGAATGTTAGTGGGACTGCTCTGTATAAAGTCTGTGAAAGCAGCTTAAAGAAAGCTGACTCGATTAGGAGAGGCCCTCTCTTTGTCCTTCTGCTAGCCCCACTCCCTTGTTTCTGTCAATAATGTAGACTTCAAGGTCAAAGCTCCAGCTGCCCTCTGAGAGATGCTTTTGAGTATGCTGGGCAGAGAAGGATAGAGTGTGGGTCCCATGTGGTAACAAGGAATCACTGCACCCTGGTCTTGTGCTCTGGACTTCTTTTACTGGGAGAAAAGCAAACTTTCATGTGGTTTAACCACTATCATTCTGTACTTTCCTATTATAAAGGCATCCAAACATCATTTTGACTATTACAACCAATATATGCAACATATGAAGGCCTCCCTGGTGGCGCAAGGAATTAAGTCCCAGCACTATGAAGCTATTGGCAGCCACTGCAGCATGAGTTCGACCCCTCAGCCAGGGAGCCAACCCACATGGTGCAGAAGCCCTCTCCTGTCTCGCTGGCTGCTCCCCTCAGCAGTGTATTTCAGTAGATGCGCCTGTTCTGCTCCCCATTCTGTCTATGGTAAATTCTCTCACCTCTGCCCCCATACCTCTGCCCTACATCCCAGCTCTTGTATGCATAAATAAATCTTTAATACACACACACACACACATGCAACACCGGAGATAGCTAGAGAGAAGAAAGGTAGACCTCTTCAAAATGTTCAAAATAGGTATTACCAAAACATGTTACTTTGGTATGTGGATTAGTTAATGCTGAAGTCAACTGATGCCCTGCAGGCTCAGGAGAAACTTTTGCCATTCCCTCAACTGTCTCAAAAAAAAAAAAAAAAAAGGTTAGGGGTATTAGCTAGAATTAGGACTTTTCCCCCAGAAATACAGAATATCTATATGGCAAGAGAAACATGTAATTACAGAGCATCTTTGCCACATGAGTCACCATCTCCTCATCATGTGAATTCTCCTCCTCCTGCCTTGAAGTTCCACCCCCACATCACATTTCTTAGCTAAGGATAAATATCCTCATTTTGTCTCACTACAGAATTTCCATCCATGAAGAGTCTCCCAAAGTATGTAATTAAATTTATTCTTTTGGGCTTCCCCTGGTGGCGCAGGAGGTTGAGCACAGCGCTGTGAAGCTGTCTGCAGCCTCTGCAGCGCCAGTTCGATTCCGGCCTGCCGGCAAGGGTCCCACATGGCACAGCAGACCTCTCCTGTCACACCAGCTGCTCCCCTCAGCAGTGTATTTCAGTCAGTCTGCCTGTTCTGTTGCCCGCTCTGTCTCTGGTGAATCCTCTCACCCTCCCGCGAATCTGGCCTGTACCCCGATTCTTATATAAATAAATAAAAATCTTTTTAAAAAATAAATAAATAAATTCATTCTTTTCTCCTACTAATCTGTCTGATGTTAATCTGATCGCTTGAAGAACTCAGAGTGGTAGGGGGAAATTTCCTCTCTGCCAGTACAAAGGGAAGATGTTCCAATCAACAAAAACATTGTTTTGAACTCAGGAGATGTTGTTCATTTCTATGAGTTTTTAGATAGAGATCACATGATAATTCCAAACATTTACTTACCTAAAAAGTCTAACTCATAGAGTATATAAAGTCTAATTAACTCTAAGCAATATTACATTAATATCGGTTATATTGAAATTTTTAGAGGCTTCTGGAATTTCAAAAGTAATAAATTAATCTTAAGCACATAACATTAAAATGTTAATTAAATAGTTAAAAATAAGTGAACGCTATAATCAAAGTTGTTTTTAAGAAAAATTGAATCATTTACTAATAATCTAACTATCCTTTTTCTGGAACCAGTTTAATAAATCACAACCTTTACTATCTTGTATTTTAAACATTTTAAATAGATATTATTTTTATTTTCAAGAGCAGATTCTTTAACTCAAAGCAATGTTTTGGTTTTTGGTGGGTTTTTTTTCTTTTTTTTTGACAGATTGTAGTTTACAGCTTTCTTTCCCCAAAGATGAAAGATGACTAACTAAAAGGTATGAAATTATCTATATTTCTTCAGATTCTTAATATCCATTTAGTAACAAAAGCAAAACTATTTTACATACAAAAATAAAGGGGAAAAATCAAAGTCAAGAGAGTTCCCAATTTGACTTGGAACATGTAACTGTCTATACAGGAATGAACACAGGGAATAAAAAGACATGTTGAATTGACAAAAGCCTTAAGAATAAGTAACTTTTGTGACATTTTGTCTCAGAAGTCTCCCAATACTATACTGCCCCTCCTCAACTTCTTGAACACCTAACTTTTAAATTAAATGATAAGGAAGTTTACATGTGTATGAAGTAAAGTTATATACAAAAAAGCAAAATATAGTGATAAAGTAAGCTTATCACTTTGGTACCAGGCTTCAATTTGATAGCTTTCTCTCCCTGATTGCAAGAGGCAGAAATTCTTGCCCCACATTTTTAAGCACCCTTGCACACAGCTTTTAAAATAATAATACTAGACCTGGTATTTGAAAACAAAACAACTAGAAGATATGGAAACTTCAATGGGAAAAAAACTCCAGGAAGAGTGAACTACCACACTACTTAATAAATCATACCCCAGCCTCAGACAGACTCTGATTCTGATTTCCTAAAACACCGTTAAATTATTAATCAATTCACTGCCCTGTGGGGAGAATCTACTTAGAATCACAATCACAGGGAAGGAATCTGAGACAAAAGGATTAATAAGTGTCTGTCTCTAGCTCAAGGTCATAGAAGTGGCAATAAATGAAGAAGAATATTGGTATCACAGTGGTTCCCTTTTCCAAGAAACTAGCCTCATCTAAACCAGAAAACTAAATGCCAGAGCAGTGTACAACGAACTGTTTCAGCTATGCCCACACACCTACTCAGACCCCTTCGCAGTAACCCTGCACAACTTAAAACAACGTTTTGCCATTGTTTTAACTCCGAAGTCAAGAAGGAGCCTTTTCTAGAATACACCTCCTACTGTAAACAAAAGAGCATGCCAAAGAATTGGCTCAGCACAGCTTACGACCCAACATACATTTCTCTATATACCATCAGGCTGTAAGCATAGTGTAGTTTTGTGTGATATGGGGCAAGATGTTTTACATCTTTGGGTCTGTTTCTTCATCTGTAAAATGACAAAATTGGACTAGATGATCAGTCAATTCCATCTTACCCTAAGAATTTCAAATTAGCCAGGGTCATTTATCCAGAGATGTAAAAACCACCGGAAGGAAACATTTTGGCTCTACTGAGAGATATGTAGATGCTAAATGATGGTGCTCCATTTTACCAGAACACATGAACGGCATCAATATATTTGTCCTACTTAATGGAAATAAATAAATAGTTATTGCCGTGCAAACACATATTTTAAATCATTATCTACACATTATTTGTTGTTAATTCTTCCTAGAGGAAGGATGGCAAGAAATTCTCCTCTCTTAGAGTTTGCAATTTAAGACTAACAACACATGCATAGAGAACAAACAGAATAAAGAAAAAACATTAAACAAAAATGTAGCTGGAGAGAACAGGATGCATATCACACATGAGAGTATGGGCAAAGAAACCTTACATTCAAGCTGCTAAAACAAAGTTTCCCTGATCTATAAAAATGAAATAAAATTTCAACATGGATGCGATGTTTCCATATTTAACTGATACAATCAGAGATGAGAACTTCCATAGCCCAAAGAGTAAAGCAAAGCAGTGCATGACTCAGTTTTTATTTCAACTTCTGTCTACTTTCCTTGACATTAACCTTTGCCAGTGGGAAAGAAATACCATACATGTCATAATAACATAAGCAAGCTTGAGAAATGGCATAAAATTGATTAGTTACTGATTTTCATGGAACGTAATTATTGCAAACATCTGATTTTCAGTTTCAGTAGTTCTCATGGATAACCAAATTCTATTTCTGATTTTCACAAAACCACATCTGATTTTGAAGATAACTTAAATCTATAATTTAAAGGAAAAGTGCTTCACATTGCAGAGATCTATAGTAACAATGTTTGTGTATATTTTTCATGTCTTTATCATGGTTATCAACCTTACATTCTATTTTTTTATTTTATATTATTTTTTAAAGATTTATTTATTTATTTATACAAGCACCGGGTACAGTCAGAAGCGGAGGGAGAGAGAATTCACCAGAGCGGGGAGCAGAACATGCAGAAGGACCGAAGTACACTGCTGAGGGGAGCAGCAGGCAGCAGGAGAGGTCTGTGCACCATCAACCTTGCATTCTAATCAGATTAATTACTCCATTTAAATACAAACAAGTGAAAATTCAATACAAGTCTGTACATTCTTCTAAATATTGTAAGCTTGGTATTTTTTCTTTACAAGGCATCTTGCAACACTCTCCCTAGTCTCAGAGGAGGAAAAATAAGCCAGTAGCTAACAAGTTCCGATGATGCCAATGAAAGCAATGAGTGCATACAGGTAAACACCCTGTTACAACTCTGGTTCAGAACTTGCAGACATCCCTCTTTCCCTGCCATCAAATGCTTATCTGTGATTACCTTTCCAGCATCAGAGATAATACCACCTTCATGCCAGCTGCTGTTAAAAGTAACATCCATCAAATCCTTTCCTTTCCACAAATCCAAAGAAGATTCAACATTTAAAGGGCAAAAGCTGAAAGCAATAAAGATTTTGAAGGTTTTTCTCTTTATTTTAATTTGTGGGAAGGTTTTCCCCATCATGCTTTATTGATCATCCTACAGAGACAGAAGAAACACACCATAGTTTGCTTACTAATAAGAAAAGATTCTGCCATTTTCCTGACAATTCAGCAGTCTAAAGTCAAAACCTGTCTTAGCAGAAATTCATTCCACTTGAATAAACAGACACATCTAAATCAGGAGTATGTTCTTTGACCAAACTAGGAGACAAGAAATGCAGCTACATCATCATCAACGTTGTCCACCTCTCTCTCCCATCTCTTGTAATTTCTTTCTCAAATAAAATAAAAAAGTCAGGAATGTGTTCTCTGTACTCACTGTAAACATTTTTGTCCCTACAGGTCCTTCAGGATTAAGTGTCTGGCTCCTCCTCTCCCCACTAGAGTTTTCTTCTGGGGTCCAAATGAGATAACAACCAGTCTCAGAGCTGCTCCATGCCAGCAAGACCCTTACAAATCTGTAGGGCACCAGCTTCAAACACCCTTAGTGGCCTAAATCTCTTACAAGAGAGGGCTGCTATGCTGTCCCTATTTGGAAGCTAATGTACAAGTTCCAGGCCTGTGCAGTTATAGACAGCCCTTTTGTAAACAAGCAGTAATAAGTAAGCTGAGAAAAGGGAACAGTTGCCAAAACAAGAATCACTATGGAAAGGAGTGTTTGAGTGGACTGAGTGCACCCATCTAGTCACAGCTCAGAAGAACCAAAATTGTATACCCTGAACATTGAGCAACCCTAAAGCAAGATAAATTGATACATTTATAAGTAAATTAATAGCAATTTGTTAACATAATTGGCCAACAAAGCCTATCAGAGCTGAATAGATTCAGCCCTCTCACTTTTCTTAGAAACTATTCCAACAAGAGTATCACCATATGTGCAGTTTGAAAGGTAGTTTAATAATCAGGTAAACCAACCCCAAGTCTCTCAATCTCTCTCGGTGCCCTGCTTACTCCACAAAAGACTAATGAGAATCTAAATCGTAATTCTAGTCAAATTAACAGATCTATTTGTTATAAAGCATATGTTGCAAAACTGAGATAGAGAAAACTGCTTTATGCATCACTAAGTGTCCTTCTCACCTCTTCATTTCCTTCTTTTATATTCTTTTTTTTAAAGATTTATTTATTCATACAAGAGCTGGGGTACAGGTCAGAGATGTGGAGGGTGAGAGGATTCACGAGAGACAGAGTGGGGAACAGAACAGGTAGACTGACTGAACTACACTGCTGAGGGGAGCAGGGGGTGAGACAGGAGAGGCCTGCTTCACCATGTGGTTTCTCCCTAGCCGGCCAGTGATCAATCTCTGTGCTGCAGAGGCTGCGGATTGCTTCATAGTGCATTGCTTAACCCCCTGCGCCACCAGGGAGGGCTCTTTCTTTTACATTCTTATAAACACTCTGCGCAGAGCCTATTCAGAGACCCTAAATTTTGAAAGGAGGGAAAAAACTTCCACCTGAATGTTTTGATTTTTGTCTAAAGTTAGCTCTCATGCTTTGATTGCATTAAGGAAAAAACAAATGAACTCAAGAAGAGCACATTATATTCATTTGCAGGATTCTAGAATTGAGTTTCATGAAGAAAACACAAAAACAATAATAAATCACTTAATTAAATGTCACAACCTACCTAGATGAATAAGGCTCTAATTTATCACCTACTTTTAAATCTAACTGCCTGTCTACCTCCCTGGCCTCTTGTGAGGTCAAGAATTGGGAAACTTTAAATGACTTTAAACTCTTAAAGAGGGGAGCTAAAGAGCTCTACTAGGTATTAAGTTAAATTTGTACTTGAGTTAGGGCTGGGGGGAGAAAGAGTGGCTTTTGTAAGATGCTCTTGATGTTTTCATAATCTGACTCCTTCTCATTGTACCTCTTCCCCTCTGGCCCATACTCTCTAGCATTCACCTAGAATAATGTGGGTGGGTGAGAGAACCATGGTAACCCCAGATTAGTTTTATTTTCTAATCCTCTCACCATAACAAAGCAGCCTGAAAGGGCATGTGAGTGAGAAGAACTTCAAGTGTACCAGGAAGAAACAGAATATAAATAGTGGGGTCTGGACAAATTGCTACCATTTAAAAGATCTTCTTGGTAGTTCTCAGTGGTATTTCCTCTCTCTCTCTCTCTTTCCCCTTAACATGTCCTTTGTGTATGGCTGTGCCCCTAGGCAGATGGCTGATTACATCCTGCTAATCATAGAGACTCTGTATCCTCTCCAAGGACTCCCCTCAATCACCTGCTAACTCCTCCCTGAAGCACATAAAGCCCTCTGTCAGCCATAATACACTTCATCAATCATATTCCTCCCTCAAGTCCTCTTCCTATCACCCCCCTTGCTTATTCAGATCCTTCTCCTGTGGCAGGGACATTGAGATTGAGTCAGTGAGACATCATGCCATCCTTGTTTTCTTTCCCCCACTACAGCAGTCAGTTCCTATCACTCGGAGATTCATTTGGCAACATCAGTCAGTTAGCTGAGAATGGTGCCCATGGTCATGATTGTGGACCATCACGTGCTAATGAGTATTACTGTTTTTTAACCCCACCCCAACTTGCCAGCAATCACCTTTAAGCATTAGGCAGCCACCTTTCTGCTGCTCAAGAAAATGTCCTGAAATAAAATGGATTTGCAAAACCCTAATATATCAGAAGTACAGTTGCTGATTTTGCCAGTGCCATTAACACAAAGAAAACGAAACAAGATCCCTTTTGAATCAGCTGAAATTACTGAGAATCAACCATATATAACTAATTATGTACATATGAGACTCATCGTATTTACACACAAGGAAATTATAACTTAATAGGAACAGTTTCTCTCCCTCCATCCTCTGTTTCCCACATACTAATAATTACAGCATAGGCAGGATGTGGACAAAGCCCTTTGAGGCCCTAATGGAGTGGCATTAATTCTGGATGGAGGCAAGTTTGGGGGAACCCTTACTGAAGAAGTTAACATTTGAGATGGGCTCAGGAAAAAAAAGGTTGAATTTAAATGGGCAGAGAGAAGAGAGGTAGGAAAAGAATTCCAGGCTAGGGGGACTACATGAACAAAGAATTCTCAGCACCAAGAAGTTGGAAATATTAGCAAATAATTCAGTGTTGAGAGGAAATGGGAGCTTGATGGGAACTAGGATAAAAAAAAAAAAATCAGGCCACAAGTTAAGCTGTCACCATACTATAAGAAGTCTTTGAATGTGACACTATGGAGTTTAGAATCAATATTATTGGGAGCAGGAACTCTAAAAAGATGCTAAAAGAAAAGAAATAGGATTACAATGATGTGTTAGAAAGGGACAGAAAAATCAATGGCACTGTTACTTACCAAGAAAATGAAATGAGAAATGAGGATCAATATCCTTTCATAGTAAAGACAGACTTTATTAAAATAGAAAATAACCTAAAGAACCTCTTTCTAGCCCAGAAAAAAAGAAAAAGAGGGAGAGAAAGGGAGACTACAGTTTTAGATCAGTGGTTGAAAGAGTTCTGTGCCCTGTCCTCTCCAGTCCATTAAATATAAAAAGAATTCTCCATTTTTAGTTCTCCATTAACTCCACTCACAATATTAGCATCATTGATTTGAAGTGGAAAAGTTTTAAGGTTCATCTTAGGCGGTGTTTTTTCCTTGTTCTAAAATTATGTTTTAAATAATATATAAGTAATATATATTACTTCAAACATTGTAAAAATAGCTAACAGTGAGGTTAAAAGATCCTCTTCTATCCCTACATTCTCATCCCCAGTCAATAAGTGATAAAACACTATTCATCTTTTGTGACCTCAATGTATAAAGTAGAATGGAAATGAATTCTAAAAAGGAGTCATCTTTAAAGAGTCTAAAGCCTAAATTAGTCACCTGTATCAATGCAGCAAAATTAAAATGTCTGCTAACTCAGTGCTTTGCCTACCAGATGTTAATAGGTTTTCTACAAAAAGCTGTCATGCATAAATAAATTGTCAGTACTAGGAAATTCATAGGTAGAGATAGCCAACTAGACACATTTATCTAATTTTGCTCCCACCAGAAACCCTACTGACACTACTTCAAAGGACTTTTTGGTTTGGATTTTTTTCTAAAGTATACCCTAAAGATTGGAAAGGGAAGCAAGTTTTTTGAAAGTTAAACATAAGAAAGTTAAATCCTAGGCCAGCAGTTCAGAAAACCAACCTGCTTTTACTTCCGAATCCTTTAATTTGAAATTGGTGGAACAAAGTTCCTCTGGAAGTGAAGGTAGAGGAGTGTATAGAGAAGAATTCACTTTAACCCCCCACCCCCCAAAAAAGCTCTTCCTTTGTCCCAACTCCTGGAAGATAATCTCTAAACCTTTAAAGTTACCCAAATGATAGAAGTATTTTTGTTATTCATGGGGGGGAGGGGGGCACCTCTCAGACCACACTTGCCAGTTTATGCTAACAAGATGATTCACCTTGCTAAACAGGAAGACCAACCCTGTAATTAGAGGGTTGAGGCTGTGAGCAATGATTCAATCAATCATGCCCAGGTAATGAAGTCCTAATAAAAACTACGGATATTGAAGCTCACATGAGCTTACCAAGTTGGCAATACTCCATGAGCGTTGTCATATATCAAGGACCTGAGGGTAATGCATCTCTGGGGATATGGAAGCATTGCGTTTGGAGCCTCTCAGTCCCATATTCCACCCTATTTGTTTCTTCCTTTGGTGTGATTTCCATCCCTATGTTATAATAAAGCTATGATCGTAAGTATTTTCCTGAGTTCTGTGAGTTGTTCTATTGAATTATCAAATCTGAAGGAGTCTGTGATGGATGTCCTGAGGGCCCCTGAAATTTTAACTAGTGTCAGAAGGCTTGGGAGGTGTGATAGTCTTAGAGGATGCTAACCTTAACCATGACTTTGGCCTAACTCTGGGTAAAGGGGCAATGCTCTATCAAGAAGACTGAAAATGCTTCCATTAGAACTCTAGCTATCTCCTTACTCTGTTGCTGGGTGGTTTCTCTGACTCCCAATTCTGGCAGAAGACTCCAGGAAGAATCAATGAACAGGTCTCTAGACTTAAGGACACTGGCCACAGATGATAAGAGAAATACCTAAAAAACAGGAGGATTAAGTTAACATAGGCATTTCTGACAGCTGAGATGCCCCAGTATTCTTCCCCAGCTTGACTCCCCAAAGATTTTATCTTCTAATCAAGAGACTAAAGATCTAAGAGATCTGATTAGTCCAGAAAGACAACATACTGAAATTTTCACATCCAGAACCCTACAGTGACATTCACAGTCAACAGACCCACCCATACATTCAACACATCCAGTCAGCTTTCTGGTCTTCTACTTCCTAAATATGATATAGCTGTCAAGGATTAGCTGAGAATTAGTACCTCTGAAAGTGGTATTGATAACAGAGCCAATACAAGTAAATAAAACCTCAACGTAGAGGAAACAGATTATGCAGGGAGAAGATGATTTTGGTGAAAAAAGAAAAACTATCAGAAATAATATACTTGTATTCATGAAATAAGAAAGGAATGTTATTTTTAAAAAGAAATATTAGTCGAACAAAAATGAACTTTGGGAAAATGAAAACATTTTTCTCAATAGAATGACTGAAATAATGAGGAAACCTCACAGAAAATAAAAAATGATAAATTGACAGAAAGTAAGAGAGGTGAGATAAAATCTTTGGTAACCAATCCAGGAGGTCCAGCATCTGAAAAATGGGATTTTATGAAACAAAAGTAAAGAGAAAGGGGAAAAACACAAATTAAATCTTTTCAGAAAAGGAAGGACTGGGGCTTCTAGAACAAAAAGACCCCCTTAGTATATGAAAATAGATACTCATCAGGCACTTTATTTGAAATCTCACAATATTAGGAAAATGAGGTTTAAATTAAAACAAAGAATCATAAATTAAGTTGCTTCAGATTTCTCAACAGCAACTATGATAATGAGATTTATAATAAGAAATATGTATGTTTCATTTTCAGGCACAAGGTTCTTAAGACCTTGAATTTCCTAAGCACCATAGTCATAAAAAGAAAAAAGTTTCTAACTATTCCTAACAAGTCACTTTCACCATACCTTGGTTTATGTTAATGAGCTGACTTTTGGAAAGTCCCTAAGATAGAACTTGCATTTACATATTCTTAATAATAGAAACACTAAAGTTTGATATAATCCAAATTACAACACCATTTTACAGGAAGAATGGGTGTGTGTGTGTGTGTGTGTGTGTGTGTGTGTGTGTGTGTTTGTGTACACCCCTGTGAGAAAGAATGAGAGAGCGATGGAGTAAATAAAGAAAATATACTCAGTAAGTAGTTATATCATTATACTGTTTCAAGATGGAGTGGTTAACAAATGAATCAGTTAAAATATGGTGTTTGCTTCTGGAGAATAAGAAATGGAAGAGGGTCTGCGGACTGTTGTCTTAACAATCCTAAGAACTACTTGATTCTTGTGTACGAACATAAAACTTAAAAACATATAGATTTAAAAAAATGAGTTTTACTTCTAAGTACATGGAGCATCTTCAAATAGAAGATAGGAATATCAGGTGCACTCATTACCAAATTTATTTGACTATAAAAATGATTTTTTGGTTTTTGGTAGAGAATGTCACAAGACTGGATAGGGCACTCAGTTAAAATGTTAAGTTTAAAATTGTGCCTACCCCGCTGGAAGGGATCATGCTCAGCGAAATAAGCCAGAAAGAAAAAGAAAAATACCGGATGGTCTCACTCATAGCAGGAATCTAGAAAACTTAAATAAGGGACCAGGAAAATGAATAACTATAAGAAAGTGAAAATCAAAATCAACAAAAATCTATGAACCAGAGACACTTTTGGGGGGGTGGGTGGAGGGAGGGGAGGGATTGGGATCAAAATGGGGGGGGTTGAAATTGTATGGGGAATATAAAAATAAAATTTATTATAAAAAAAAGAAAAAAAGTGGGGTACACACATAATTGAAAAAAAAATAAATAAAATTGTGCCTACCCACATGCTAAAATACTGTTAATATAAAATGCTCACTATGACTCAGTTCAATAATGATGTTGTATTGTTTCACTTAAACAGTCCTTTTAAGAAAGATCTAATTCCTAAAAACTAAATCTGATCTCATGATGAAAGCCACAGTGATTAAGTGATCAAGTTGAAGGTAAGGTTATTTCATTATTTGTCCCACAGGTAGTTATATTCTAGAGTGAATAAATTTTGTTTTTGAAGGAAACTGAATCAGGCTAAAATACCAAATGATGAATGTAAGCCAAATCTTTCAACTTACATTACATTTGTTTTTATTGTTCATGCTGCAACATGAGAAAAGATCAAATAACTTCCCATACTACTGTTCTTTCATAAACAGAAGGCATTTTACAGGTGATGAATTCTCATAGACCTTAATTTTCAAAAGCATTATTTCCTATTCACTATTATTTCCTACTCACCCTAGCCTTCCAGACAGACTAAAAGGTTTTTCTTTAGAAGATTCAGATTAAAAAATACTAACAGTAGACAACAAAGTCTTTTAACATCCAAAAGGCCAGAGATCCTTCCTCTGAATGTCCTTTATTACAGAAAAAATAATTAAACATTTACTCCATGTCTGCTTTTCAAAGAGACAATTTCACCAAGGTAGACTCTCTTTCAAATATTCTCAATGTTTTTGCTTAAAATGCATAAATTCATTAAATATTGTCAAGCAATTCTGCCTATCCAGCCATCTAAATTGTAGGTGGATATCTAATAAAGTAACACTTCTTCCAACATGAATTGGTGTTTTGAATTCCTAGAACAAATAAAAGATATATAGCATGTAATTTCAAAGAAAAATAAAACAGATATTTTCTAGTGAAAAGTTGACAGATAGTAAAGCCCATCAACACTTTTGTTCTCATGCTGCTAGAAGATAATGAAAACATGGCTCAAGGACTAGCTTAGCATAAATTTACCTTGATTTTTTGTCTTTTTCTTAATAAATTATTTACTCTCTTGCTTAGTGAAATAAATACTGCTGAGTATAAGAGGATAAAAACTGCTGAGTATAAGAGGATATCTAAAAGCCTCTAAAAAGAACCTAGCAGATCTTTCATCAACCATAGAAAATCACAGATTGAATATTACCAGATGCTTTGCCAGATCTTCCTTTTAGCAAAGAGAGAAAAAAAAATTTTTTTCTAATGTTAAGTCCCCTCTATATCAGAAGCATAAAAGGCAAAATGCTGAACAGTTTAACAGGACAATCCATATTTTCTCTCCTCTGCAAAAAGCCTATGTTGAAAGCAAAAATCCTCCAGTCATTTGTTTTTATCACTTACCACTAAACAAGTGTAGCCATGGTATAGAAGGAAGGGAGCAGCATTTTCACAGAAAAATCATCATTTCCAATTCTATCACTTCTTGCCCTTCTTAGGTTAAGTCTAAGGCAGGACTTTATTGTCTAAGCATGTGAGCTGTTATCCAAGTGTAATTCGGATGCTTGAAAGCTGCCCTATAAGCTTATTATTTTAATTCTTCATGTCTTTTTTTGTTAGCAAGTTACAATTGATGTGACACTCAGAAACACTGGTCCTTTTCCAAGAGGCATTAGAAATCATCCATTTATAATTTTTCAATCAATGCTTCACAATCCAGTCACACATCACACGACATAGCTATGTTTGGTCTTACTTAGTCATTTTGTAGTCACTTACAAAGTTTGTTTGTCTTAGCTTCTACTCAATGTGCCCTTGCTCTGATTCTATCATTCTTAATAGTTCTGTATGATTCAGACATTGACTTGCATACTCAAGGTCCTTTCAGAGAGTTTCCTTAATAAGAAATGTTCACTTCATATGCTTGAAAACCACAAACAATCTAAGGTAGTTCATTAATATGCAGCTGACTCAATTTTTTAAATAAGAGCATTTGGAACAACTTTTTAAGCTAATGAATATAAGGGAAGAGTTTAGACTTTTTTCATTTTTTTAACATGTGAAAAACAAACAGCTGAGAAATATATAGCTTTTCTCTGCACCTACCATAATGTACAAAATAACTTGAAAATTTTAAAGAAAATAGAATATGTGTTTATAAGAAGGAAGGGAAATATATTGCGCTGGCAGTTTTATATTCACAATAGTTTAGGGGGGAAATTTATTTAATGACATCTCACATTGTTTAACACTCTCCTGTGTACTCTGAAAAACTAGTCAGTAAACACCCATTGATCCACCACCCTTCAGAAACTTCAGTCCAGGACAGGAAGAACTAGCAGTTTCTCTGTTCACTAACTTCTCAACTGAACTACAAAGAGAAATAAGTTGGAGAAAAATTAATTGTCAACATAAAGAGCAAGACTTTGTACTTTTTTCCATTCTTTCCCAGTTTTATTGAGACATGTAATATTGTGTATACTTAAAAGAACTTAATGATTTGATACATGCCATCTATTGTGAAGTGATACACTAACCACAATGTGGTTAGTTAACACAGTAGCTCACAGTTACATTTTTGTGTGTGAAAATGCTTAAGATTTACTGCCTTTATTTTCAGCATATAACACAGCATTGTTAACTACAGTCACTATGCAGTACATTAGATTTCAAAAACTTAATCATCCTAAAACTGTTAAGTCTGTACCCTTTGAACAACATTCCCCATTTTCCCTACCCAGAAAGCCCCTACGTTCTATGAGTTTGGTTGTTGTTAGATTCCAGATCTAAGATCATACTGTCTTTCTCTATGTGACTTATTTCACTTAACCCTCAAGATTCATCTTCGATGTAACAAATGGCAGGATTTCCTTCATTTTTATGGCTGAAATATACAAATAGAATCACATTTTTTTAACCTATAGGTTCTAACAGTTTTTTTTTTTATCTGAAATATTTAGTACTTGGTACATATGAGATCATCTGATGATGAACACTTAAGTTACTACCATGTCTTAGTTATTGTGACTAATGGCAAAGAAAACATTGGTATACAGATATCTCAAGATAGTGATTTCATTCCTTTTGGACAGCATACCCAGAGGTGGGAGCAGGTAGCTCTATTTTTAAGTTTTTGGAGAACTTGCCTACTGTTTTCCACAGGGGCTGCACTAATTTATATTCCCACCTTCAGGGCCCCAGGGTTTTTCTTCATATCCTCATCTACTACATTTGTTATCTCTTAACTTTTTGATAATAACCATCCGAACAGTTGTAAGATAATACCTCATTGTGGTTTTGATTTGTATTTGCCTAGTAATGGTAAGCACCTTTTCATGTGCCAGTTGGCCATTTGAATTTGTCCTTCAGAAAAAAATGTCTATTCAGATCTTCTGCCCATTTTTAATGGGATTATTTGGGGGGGGTTGCTATTGAATTGTTTGAGTTCCTTATGTAGTGTAAATATTAACTCCTTATCAGATACATTGTTTGTAAATATTTTCTCCCATTCCATATATTGCAGACTATCTTTTTCTTAGTGAGTATTCCTGGTTTCCTTGTCAAATATTAATTGACTGCCTATGCATAGTTTTATTGCTGAGCTCTCCATTCAATTTTACTGGTCTGTGTTTTTTAATGCCAGTACTACAGTATTTTGATTACTATGGCTTTGTATTATGGGTAAATATTAGGAAGTGTTATGCCCCAGATCTGTTCTTCTTCCTTGAGATTATTTTGACTACTTGAGGTCTACTGTGCTTCCACCAAAACTTTAAGATATTGTTTTCTATTTTTGCAAAAAATACAATGGAATTTAGATATAGCACATTAAATCTTTAAATGGCCTTGACTATGTGGCCATTTTAACAATATCAATTCTTCTAATTCACAAACACACAATTCTTTCTATTTATTTGTGTCTCCTCTCATTAGCCTTTGTTCCCTCTCAAAATTCCACCAAAAAATCACTAAAGGAATTTTTTAAAAAATGAAGAGAATAAAAGGTAATAATGCTGGGGGCCTCCCGGTGGCGCAGCGGTTGAGCGCTGGGTTGCGAAGCCGCCCGCGGCCTCTGCGGCCTCGGTTCGATCCCCAGCTGCTCCCCGGCCATGGGAGGAGGGTCCCACATGGCGCGCAGACCTCTCCTGCCGCCCGCTGCTCCCCTCAGCAGTGTACTTCGGTCCTTCTGCCTGCTCTGCTCCCCGCTCTGGCTCTGGTGAATTCTCTCACCCTCCCGTGCTTCTGACTGTACCCAGTGCATGTATAAACAAAACAAACAAACAAATAAAATAAATAAATAAATAAAACATGCCTCTATTTAAAAAAAAAAAAAAGGTAATAATGCTATGAGAATGTTGGAGACCAGAAAGCAAATGGGCAAGATACAACCAATTTAGAAGTACGAGAACACTAAATTCTAAATTGGCAATGGGGAAACTGAGTCAATCCAATCCACAGATGGAAACCAGAAATAATGATATCTTGACCTCTTGGAAGTGGCGTGAGGTGAATCTACAGAGAGGATAACTGCCGGAAAGCCTATTTAGAAAGTCATCTAGATGTCCATGTTCACAACATTGGGAATCTGCCTCTTTCTGTGAGAGGAAAATAGAAAGTCTCTGGACTAGAGATACCAAACACAATTGGAGGCAAGGGCACCTGACTGTAAACTGGGAAATTAGGTCAACATATAACTATTGAATGCTTGAATCTCACCTTCCTCTCAATTCCTGGGATACTATCAACATGGCGCTAAGAGGTTGGAAATATGACCACATCTGAAACAAAGACCTAAATATATTGTTGGGGCAATAATTTCATCAGTAAACAGCCTATACTACCCTGTGAGAAGATTTCTCAACCTTTGGATTTTGGAAGCAGATAACTCTTGGTTGTGAGGAACTCTGTGCATTATAGAATGTCTAGCACCATCTGTAGCCTCAAGATACCAGTAATACTCCCTCCCACCTCTCCATTCATGATAATCAGAAATGTTTTCAGTTATTCCCAAATGTCCCAGAGATGCAAAAATCACTCCTAGACGAGAATACTGTGAGGCTCACAGTTGACAGGTCCCTCCCACATACTCAGCACTTCAAATCAGTTTCTTAGACATTAATATTAATTGAAGTTATGAATAAATGAGTATAGATATACTTGTAATTTATATTTGAATTAATTAGCTATTTAGGAAGCATAATGCAATTTCACTTTTCTCAACTAAGATTATTTTACTTTTTAAAAGATCTAAACTTAAAAAAAATTCTAAAATACAACATTTAATGTTAAAAGTATACCAAAAGAATTTTTAAAAATCTATCATTAACATTGTCTATGAAAAATTGAGAGTTATTTTATAAGTTCTATATAGTTTGCTCTTCTCACTCAAGGAATATTTATTATCTTATTAATAGAAATAATAATCTTATAAAATTCATACATGCTCAAAAGAGGTCAGTGAGTAACCAGGAGGGCCCTTCTGAAGATACAGCTAAGGCTCTAGTCTTTAAAAGATGAGCATCTGACATAAGTTTGAACAAGCAGAATTTTATTATTTTTTTAGACTGTTTACTAATTTTAATATTTGTTTGAAATTAGAAAAGGAAGAAAATCTTTGTGATTATGCCATGTTAACATGTGAAGTACATCTCACAGGTAAGAAAAAAGCCTTTCATGAGAGCCACACAACTTCAGAGTAGAAAGAAACCTGAGGGGACATCTGTCAACTTTCCATCCCAGAAAGGAATTGATACTCCAAGTTTCCTGAGACCTGTTCCATTGAACATGTAAAGTAGTAAAGGGTTACTACAGTACTACAGGAAACTGTAGTAAAGGGTTACAACATTTTGAAAAGGATTTTCTAGGATCACATAGAATGTTACCCAAATCTGCTTTTATAGCTTTATCCCATTTGGTCTAGCTTTAAAGAAAAAAAAATATTTTCCCTTTAATCAGTCAGTTTCCATTCAGGAGTTCTGGGTTCCCCCCTTATCCACATAGTTTTGCAGATCCCAAAACAGTCCTAAGCCTCAGCAATGCCAGGAAAATAGGAAGAACAAGCTTCCTGAGATATCTGACAGAGCATCCATTTACCCAAAAGTTTTCCCCTCTGTACCTAACCCTTTTCAAACACACCCCAAGTAATCTGGGTAGTTAGCATTTTCAAAGGGGAAGGAAATCTTGATTGCATATATGAACTAATCTTGCTTACTTACATCAATTTATCATCTGCACATGAGCCTTTCACCAACATCAAGCTCTCCAAGGACATGAGCCTCCCTATTCACCAAGACCCTCATTAGCACTCCAAGACCACTAGAGTAAAAGCACAAACATCATCTTCCTCCCCTACATATACCAATTTGGAGATACTTTTAAAATACAGCAGGGTAAAGCAGCTCTGACATTGATAAGGAGCCAAAATCAAGTCACACTCAATTTATTTTCATCCTTAGGATAAACTGCTATCGATGCCCTATTTCTCACTATCTTTCGAGAGACTCCTCATTCATCCAGTTGAAATCAAATGATTTCTCAACAGTTAAAACCATCCTGTCTGTTACTCAAAAAAACTAAAAAGTTTTTAATACAAATATTGTTGCTAATCTGAAACATTTTTCTTTCTTGTAGTCATTTTTAAATGTCTAGCCCAACTCAAATCAATCATTTCAAAGTTTAATTTGCAAATGATACAAAGACTACTTTTATAACATAATGCAACATTTGAAGACTTATTAAATTTTTATTATAACCTTCAATAGACTTTTGTTCTTTTCCCTCTATCCCTGTTCATTTCAACTTGAATAATCCTGGCTCCCAGTCAGCCTGAGTCTTAGATAAGATCCTACTCTCCACCCACTCCCCACCCAGCCATAGTGTGCCAAATACTCATTTTATTCACACTGTGGCAGCTCCTCTTAGAAACTTCTCCATCTCCCTTGTGCTTAGTTTCAGAGATTTACACAGTCTTTGACTTGTGCACATAATAGAGGATCCTGATACTGTGCTGAAGGAGCCTACTCTGCTGGCACTTTTCTGCACATTGTCAGGCAATAAATATCATCTGCAGCCCAGCAAGGAACTCTTTGTGGGAGCTTAGGGTATTTCTGGTGCTTTGGTTCTTAACAGGCATTAAAATCAGAATTTTAATTTTGCCCAGATTCATCCTACCTACCACTATAGAAGCCTTATTTTGCTCAGATCGGTATCTCCCAACCCAAAACCTTAGGGGATTTTGTTTCTTGTGTGCTTGTGGAGATTGGCAACAAGAGTGAGTTCTATGCCATTGCTCAGGGGTTACCTCATACTATTTGTTAAAAAGCCTAGCATTCTAAAACTGGGTTTTCTGAAAACCACTAAGAAATTAGATAATGAGAGAGATCATAAAGCAGAACAGAGGAAGAAATAGAGAAACTCAGAATTCCAAGTCACCTCACCAAGAATCAGTGATTCTTCAGTTTTCTTTGCTCTGCAAAGGCGCCTACACTGCTGCAGAGGCCCTGCCCAAGGGTCTCTTCAGGCTAGGGAGGAGGGCTCAGCCTCTGCCCTTGGCCCCATCATTCTGTAAAGGTCAAGGCTCCTGTCTGTGCCTACATGGGGATCTCCTCAGACATAGTTGAGCTGGCAAGATGATGCTGCCCAGCACTAAAAACAGTGGAGACTGGACATTTTGTTTAATTCTCCAACATAAATTTGGCAAAGGTTCCTTGAGTTACCAAGCAACTGAACATCTGACATGATGCTTTTAACAATGTTTTCCATAGATTACTAAAAGTTCCCAGGGAAAATCCATGTCTGGTCCAGTAAAGAAAAAAATAAATCAAAAGTAGCCAAGAAGGAGGTGGAGAGAAGAAAGCCAAGAGGACAAAGGGAACCAGCATGTCCTCATGGCTTGTGGAAGCAGGAAGAAGAGAGAAGCAGATAAATATTAATAGAAACAGGAAAGATGGAGACACCCAGGAAAAGAGAATCTGCATATAGAATAGAACAAAATTATTCCAGAATGCCATTTCCCAAAAGTTCTAGGAAGCAGTCTTGGTAGCAAAAAAGAGAAGCACTTTCAAGGTTTTGTTATATAGAATTTTGAGTCCTTCCTCTCTTTTGTTATAATCTCTCCACTCAGCCACTCATCTCAAGAACACAACTGTCACAAAGTCTGTATGGGAGGCTAAAGGGCCTGACAATCTCATGCACACAGACAAGAAGCAGAAAAACACTGGGTGGCAGTCAGCAAGGACCTAGGTGTGACTGGCACTATTTTGGAAAGCTCCTTCTTCATAATATCTTGGGTAAGATGCCTTATTGCCTCCCTAGATCCACTGCCTCCCCTGCTCTGTGCTCCTGGTACAGACAATAAAGGAGTGAACTATTTGTGGGTAATTTGAAAACATTAATAATATACTAACCAAAGGTCATTTTGCTTTTTATTAACACCATGACTAAAATTCTAAAATTAAGAATTGCTATTTTAATGATATATATGTAGATCACAACTCCTCCCTCCCCGCTCCTCTAAGTAAACACTGTATTGTATTCTACATGAAGATTTTACATCAATTCTACATCAGAGATTTTCCAGCTATATAGTCAGTCCTGACACACAAAGACCAGTAACAGGCATTCCTCTCTAGCTAAGTTCATTGAGGCTTACTTGAGGACAAGTTCTTGTCTCCAGCCCCCACAGTACTATATATCTCTTGTTTAAACAGTAGTTTAGACATAGTGATTGTCAAGAGGAGAAACCAAAATTTGAGTTATATCAATTCCGTCAATTGATGTGTGACCACAATTCTGTGTGACCACTTGAAATCATTTGAGATAGCATTAGTTTATAACACTGTATAGGTTCCAATACTAAATTTTCTCACCATACCCCACCACCAAATGTCTAGTCATGGTCCGCTAACAACCAATTGGCCCCTTCTACCTATTCTTCCTCTCCCCCTTCCCTCTGGTAACCACCATTCTGTTGTGAGACTAAGCATTTGCTTTGTTTTAGTTTTCTTTGTAGTCTACAAATAAGTGAAATCTATCTTTGTATCATCTATCATCTATCTATCTTTCTCCTTCTGATTTATTTCACTTAGCATAATCACTTCAAGGGTCATCCAAGTTGTGGCAAATGGCAAGATTTCATCTTTTTTATTGCTAAGTAGTATTCCATTGTGTGTGTGTGTGTGTGTGTGTGCATATACATATATATCTCACATTTTTATCCACTCATCCATCATTGGGCACTTGGGTTTTTCAACATCTTCGCTATCATGAATAGTGCTGTAATGATGCATATGTCTTTTCAAAGGTGCATGTATCATTTCAAATTAGTGTTTTCAAATTCTTCAGGTAAGTACTCAAAAGGACCACCTGGAATTGTCAGTTCATATTTACTGTTAAACAGAATACTAATGTAATATTCCTATTTGATAAATGCACATTTAATACCATAAATGCCTTACTAGATTTGAACATACTTCACATTGCAACTTACTCTTTTTCAATTGTTAATCATATTTGTTACAAAATTTAAGAATGAGTCAAGGAAATTACTATGGCTGATTACTTAGATGATTATTACTGAAAAGAGTTTTATCATGTATCAGCAAGGGGAAGAGTGTTTAAATGATCTGAGCTGGGCCTCCCCGGTGGCGCAGCGGTTGAGCACTGGGCTGCGAAGCTGCCCACAGCCTCTGCAGTGCTGGTTCAATCCCCGGCCACCCGCAAGGGTCCCACATGGCGTGCAGACCTCTCCTGCTGCAGACCTCTCCTGCTGCGTCTGCTGCTCCCCTCAGCAGTGTATTTCATCAGTCCGCCTGTTCTGTTCCCCGCTCTGGCTCTGGTGAAATCTCTCACCCTCCCGCGCTTCCGACTGTACCCAGTGCTTGTATAAATAAATAAATAAATCTTTTAATAAATAAATAAATGGTCTGCCCCCAGCAACTACCAGTTCTAGCCTCTTTTTCCATGAGATTGTTTTTATTAGATACTACATATAAGAGATAGTGCATTATTTGTCTTTCTGCGTCTGGCTTATATCACTTAGTATAATATCCTCAAGGTCCATCAACGTTGTTACAAATGGCAGAATGTCCTTTTCATGACTGAATAATAAGACATTTTTTTTAAATCCAGTCATCCATAAATAGATATTTGTCTATATATTTGGCTGTTATAAAAAACAAAACTATAATGCACATGGGTATGCAAATAGCTCTATGAGATAGTAATGTCATTTCCTTCTGAGAAAATACCCAGAAGCTGGATTTCTGGATCTTATGGTAGTTCTAGTTTTAATTTTTTTGAGAAGCCTCCATATTGTTTCCCATAATGACTGTATCAGTTTACATCTCCACCATCTTTTGTCTTTGGCCACATGTCAGTGCTCTCCACACAACTGGTTCTCAACATCCTCTGCTCACAGGATGCATACCTAGTTAAGGAATCTCTACAACAGTCTTTATACATCACCTCTATTCTCAAATGCTTGCCAGTCATCTCATAAAATAACATTGGACAAATTCCTTAATTTAGCACAACCTCGCCCTGCCCCTCCCCCTATTATTTTTCTGTTCGTCCCAGAAGTGGAGACTAAGAACTTACCACTCAGACCATCTCTGCAAATAAAATTTATACATTCTGGGATTAATCAAAACCTTTTGTCTTTTTCTTTTCTTTTTGGCAATAGCATTGGTCTACAGCATTGTATATGATTTAGAGAAATAGGTTGAGACTCCTTAGATGTATGTCACCAATGTATCCATAGTTCTTTACCACAGACCATCAGGCCCTCCTTTGTTTCTACCCCCGCCCAAACCCTCTCCCCATCTAGTAGACTCAATTTAGTAGTCATATTAAATTCTTCACATGCATTTGTAACAGGGTGGTCCCCAGGATAAGGGAGAGGGTCCAGGTTCCCTGCCCCAACCAAATGGAGCTGAGCAAAAAAAAAAAAAAAAAAAAAAGCTACAGAGGCGACTGAGGAAGGAAGGAAGCAGGATACAGAGCCAGAAGGAGACCTGGTGGAGGCACATGGAACCCAGAGACATGTGAAAAAACTGCGCTTGTCTTTTTGGTCATGGACTGGGTGACATAGATGTAGGTGAGAGACCCGAGGGGAGGTGACAATGACAGCTTTTATCTTAATTTTAATTTTGCTCTTTTCCTTCAGGGCTTGTCTGGTTGTTTCTGACCCTTTTCTGTGGGTCCCCACTCAAAAATACTTTAGACTTGTGGCAGGCTTTGGGGCCTTGCTCTGGGTCAATCCCATTTGGATAAAGTTTTACCCACGAGGAGACAGGTAACTTTGGGTGCTTAATTTAAAAACTAGATTCTTTGCCTTTCCTGTATTGTTTCCTAACTGTATTAAAGTTCCTTTCCATTAAAGTCTCATATATTTTGTGTTAATGCAGCGGATGGCAGAACCCATTTAAAATAGACAGGTTTGCAGGGTTTGGGCTGCCCCTCTCCCTGCCCTGTAACATTGACTCATTTAATCCTCAGAGCAACTTCATGAATTAGATCACTATTACTATTCCTATCTTATAGATAGAAAAATTGAGATTCACAGAGTTTTAGTAATTTGTCCAAGTTCAACTAGTAAGTAATTGAGTTGGAATTCATGTATTCCAACAAATTCACAAGCCATCTGGCTTAAGAGTCCCAACATCTAACCACCAAGTACACTGTCTCTGCTGGATCTTGGGAAATCATTGCTTTTAATGGTATGGAATTAGGCAAAAAAAAAAAAATGCAATCAGTTTATGGCAGCACATAAATTCTATTTAAAAGCAGCTTCTCTTTCAGGAACCACAACTAAAAATGGGAACCAAGGCATCCCAAGAGAACTCTTACTGCATTAACATCTGTGAGGTCAGGGAAATGGAGTCAGGAACCTAATTTTATGAGGAAGAAAAGAAAATGAATAAACAAGTTCAGTAATTCTCATCACTTAAGAGGGAATCAAGAACCCCTTTGTGAACCTCTTCACAGCTATGTTCCGTCTCCCAAGAAAATATTTAGTTTGCGTTCAGTTTCAGGGAGCTTGCAGAAGCCTTGATGCACATGCATGACCCTACATGGAAAATTCTCTTGTTAGATGATTTCTGAGACTACAGTGCCGAAACACCCAATGGCTCATATTAAGTGACTACTACATGCAAAGCACTGTACTGAATCTTGTCCGAGAATATAAGAAAAGATAGTATGAAGCTCCTACCTTCAAAGAGCTGCATAATCAAGTTTGCAAAAATAATACAGGTTAAACTAAAAGTAGGGTCATTAACTTCTTTGGATATTCAGAAGAAATATTAATCCTAGTTAAATTTTCAGGCAAGTTTTCAGAAAAAGACTTGGAAAATGAGCAGGTCTAGAGAAATGATTAGAATTGAAGAGGAAGTGAGATAAGGCATTTAATATGAGGAAATATATTTTTTAAACACTTACCTGAATTTGTGGGTGGAAAAGGTAATTTTATAAGAAATATCTTGTTACTTGTAATTATTAAGAATCTTGATTTCTTACCTGATTGTGTTTTTCATGCCACATTAGTAACCAATTGCCTCAGCTGGGAGGCCAGACCACAACTGGAAACCCTTAGCCTTCCCTCTCAGAAGCCAACTAGAATATACATCTTACTGATATGGACACCTGTCAATAGAAATTGACTTACATCTCTTAACTCATTTCCCCCATGACCAGAGGACCAACAGACAGAAATTTATTTTGATTCTGAAGTGGCTTTGGATCTTATTAGCAATCCCATGTGCCTTCCCTCTTTTCATTCAACTGTCAACAGTCCTTGATGTTCTGAATAAAGAAGCTGTCCAAACTAGGATTAAAAAGAAGGGGGGGGGGGTGGAATCTCTGTTCCTTTTCTCAGAGTTCATGTGGAAGTACTGAGCTGGCTCAACTCCCTAGAGAGCTCCTTTGCAATCCTGGTCACGATTCAGGATTCTGGCATTTGCATCATGCGGCCTTGACTTTTGCTTGAATTCTTTCCAATAAAAATTTAACATGGGACAGTGTATATTTGAAATTCTGACAAAATCAGTGTTAACTTGATTGGGGAATTCTAGAAATTATAATTAAAGTCTAAAACAAGACAGATTAAGTTACTAATTAGATAGGGATGCCAGAAAATAACAATGTATAGAAATAGTTTGAGGAAGAAGCTATCCAGTAAAACTGTCATCATGCATCCAACAAGCATGGATCTTGCAGTCCCACATGTGCAAATGAGATGCAAGTTTAGAGCATTTGCCTCCTTCAAGGGAATCACAATTTTGACAGTGTTACAACATATCCCCAGGGGATCTGGTGAGCTTGAAGGTGAAAGAGAGGGGTAAAGTCAAGAAGAAAGTGTCACAGAAAATTAGTAGTTCAAAAAGAAATGAAAGCATAATTTAAAATGAATTCAAATACTTTGGCACTCTATATCTGGGGGTAGTAAAGAATAAGACTAAATAATACTCTGGCAGAACCATTTAGATTATGTAAGGCTGTAAATTACCAGAAAACTCAAACTATGTTTCATATTTAGAAAAATATTTCAATTTATACAAAATTTCACATAATGAAATAAAGTAGTAGGTCAATACATAACCAAAGATGAACTATCAGGATTCCAGCTCTGCTGAATTCTTTTGGCTCTGCAATCTACCCTAGATTGGCTTCATCTTCAGAAAGAAAGCAAGTTGCCTATGGCAATTCTGGATAGTATGTCCAGATACACTGTCCAAAAAAAAAAACAGGACCAGCTTTTCCTGTGTCTTTTACTCAGGATTGAGATAACCTTTCCTGAAAGTCATCAGCAGACTTCCCTCTTATAGCACACTTTGATCACATGACCCTTCCTAAACCAACCACCAGTGGGAAGAACAGTATTACCAATATTCGTTGTCAAAGTGTGGTCCCTGGTTAACAGAGTCATCTCCATAAAAGGGGGAGCTACCATACGCCCTCCCCACTTAACTGTGGGCAGAACTGAGTTGCTAGGTGAAACTATAAAACACAAATGGCAGGTGGGGCTCAGAGAGACACACGGAGGAGAGACACAGATATGTGGAGTCGGTTCCACTTGCTTCTCACTTGGGACTTGCACCAGGGACTTGGAAAACATGAAAGGAGACACATGAAGGAGAGGCACCTATGAGAGACACAGGGGGAGACTGATAATGGCAGCCTTTATCTCGACTTGTAATTTGATTTTGCTTGTTTCATCCCAGACTTGTCTGGAGCCCTTTGCCCCCTTTCTATGGTTCCCTGCCAGAAGGTGCCTTAGACTTGTGGCAAGTTTTCAGGCCTCAGCCCCACATTGGACCAACCCTGTTTGGCTAGACATTGGGTTGGATAACTTTGGGTGTTTTATTGAGAAACTACTGTATTATCCTTTTGTCTTTTCTCTTTTAATGCACACTAAATTCTTTTACACTGTTTTTGTCTTTGGGCGCACATATGATTGGACCCCATTAGAATGTGTAAGTGTCAGGGTCCTACTCTTTGGTCTGCCTGCTAATACCTGAACCATCAGCAGTACATGGGAACAATGCAAACTACTGGGATAAGCTCCAGACTTACTGAACCAGAATCTCCAGACGTGGGTCAAAGCAATCAGTTGTTTTAACAAGAATTCCAAGTGATCAGGAAGCACTCAAGTTTGTGAGTCACTCATTGAGACCAATGGATTCTCAACCAAGGGATCAGCAATTGAGGCTGCCCATGACCATTAAGGTGACCAATGAATTAGATTTAACTAGATTTTTGAATACTGCTCTACTCCAATTTTTCTTTAATCTACACTGTACACTTTAACTTTCCAGTCACTCTGTCAGGTACTTTTGTCTCCATTTCACAGATGAGAAAATGGAAGCACAGCTGATTTTACTTAATTCACCTAAATTGACATGTCATGAATTAAACTTATTTTGTTTGATTCTAAATCTAGTTTTCACTCTATTAAACCTGAACTAAAGGATATAGGCTACCCTAGCCATACCACCACATTCCTGGAAGACTGAAAATTCTTTGATATTCACATTTAAATGAAGATTGACCAAGAGAAATATCCCCAAGTCTATAGTCTTTCCTGGGAAATCAGAATTCTAAGGAGTTTCTTAGTTGTGAGGCCTCCCTCAGAGTTCTTAACTGCTTCTTAGAGTACAGTCAAGAAGGCCTCAAGAGACAGCAGAGAAATACAAAAGAGATTTTTCCCCCCTCTTAGGAATAGAAGGAAAACCTCCAAAGACTAAAAACAGGAAATGTGAGAAGAGGCACTCAAATTTCTATTACTCTAGAGGGCACTGCCACTCTCAATAATAAAGGGTTTTATATGTAAATGACACATGAGGTGGCAATAAGGTGGAGTAATAAAACTGAGATTCTTTGGTTGAGTCACTTAGTACCTTAGAAAGGCTATACTCTGAGAATTAGTGGACTAAAAGTAATTACCCACAGAGATGGCAACCAGGAACAGACTGTCTCAGACTAAGCTCTAAGAGAAAAAAATTCGACCCTAATAATCTGCCCTTCATGGGTTTGAGATAGGTATTTATACTACCTTCAAGGACTCATAAATCCCGAACAAGGAATTTAACATAAAAATTGATACCCGGGTGTCACTGCCTTCAGGTATTGGTTAAGGAAAATAGGAAATCTTTGAAGACTTACCCTCAACTCCAGCCACATATATAACAAGAATAACAACCCTAAATGACAAAACTTAAAGGGGCATGTCACCATATTAAAAAAAAATAATAATAATAATCAGCATTTCACATGACAGAATTATCAGACAGACTAAATATAAGTAAGTTTTAAATTATTTTTTAATGAAAGAAGGAGCTGAAAATATGAGAACAGAACAAAGATACTACTAAAAGAACCAAACGGATCTTAAAAAGACATATAGGAGGGAAATTTCCAATTTATATCATTCTCTAGGTGAAATATATGCTCTCAGGTAGAAATCAGTCTAGGTCGGAACAGAAATTGTCAAAGAAGCTCCTTGCTCCTTAAAGTGTCTGTAATTTGTATATTTAAGAAGGGAGTCTCCAAACTCTGCTTTAAATGATATCCAACGCCCATTCCTAATGATGGAGGACAAGAATAGAAAAAAAAAAAACAAAAACTGAAAAGGAGGTGCACCACAAGACCAAAAGCCTGGCTCACAAGAAGGTGGGGGTAGAAGAGATTAGCATAGCCATTAACACAGCTATGGAAATCAAGATACTTAAGCGCAGAGGACACAGTTGCGGAAACTAGTATCCTTAGGTGCAGACTAGTATTCTTAGGCAGTGGATGCTTAGATTACAAAGCATAACATCCAAGCAGGTATCCGAAGGCGAAGGCGGCGCATCCCAAGGTAAAGATATGGAGATTGAGCACATTGTAGAATCTCCGGTCCCTTTCAAATTCTACATAGTTATCCAAAATTAGCAACCAACTGAAGGCTCACAAGGAGTGAGCATCTCCCAAACAAAAATCTAAATCCTTGCAGTCTCTGCACTAGCTGGGGGCAACACTCAGTCTGCCCACCTTCACTGTACGGGTGCCTCTTTTCACCAGCTCTCTCCCTTAGCAGGGCAGCAGCTTCCTGCCTGCCC
Source organism: Talpa europaea (assembly GCF_964194135.1). Lineage (NCBI taxonomy): Eukaryota > Metazoa > Chordata > Mammalia > Eulipotyphla > Talpidae > Talpa > Talpa europaea. The sequence goes on along the minus strand of NC_140075.1, from coordinate 69,233,902 downwards.
GTGACCTGGCAAGGCCTCCCGCCAGCAGCCATGCAGGTCTCTCTTAGCAAACCCATCCTTTCTGGGGCAGCTCTTCCTGCCCGCTTGTGTCTATGCAAGTGTCTTTAACTGTTTTATCCCTTCCCTAATAAACCTGCCCTTTAAATATAACTAATGTCTCTGTCTTGTGGAGAAATTCACCTGGCAAACTCGCCTCGTGTTGCTGAAACGGGAGCTCTAGTGAAACCTTTCCCAGAGTGAACCCAAGGACCCCGCACTCCAAACCCAGACTCCAAAAAATGACAACACTATCATGATAGGGAAAGATTTGTCTCTGTCCTCTGCTGTATACAGTGAAAAGCTGCACAACAGTTATATAACTAGCAATATTTTTGAGAATATAAAGGGAAAATTTGATAAATTTGTGAAACCTCTTGCTCTGCAGAAATTTTAAATTTCCAGCTTAATATTTATATTTTATAGTATTTCACAACAAAGACTAACATTTCAGAAAATACAATATTAAACTCAAACTTCTGATTATCTGAGTAAATCTTCTGTCAAGCTTCATAGTTTTTACGATGATTCCCTAAATGAGTAGTGTTTCCTTGAAATTTTACTTCTAATAAAATTGTAAAAAACATGAAGGGAAAAAATACAGAATGTAGAGTAAGTAGTGAGACACAGGGCAAGCTAGGAATTAGGCAGTTTTAGGGACACTGCAGGAGGAGACCTCGGAGAATTGAGGAAGGCTTCAGAGATAAGGGCAGCAAGAGGAGTGTAACTAATTCCACCTGGAAAAACAAACATCCCAGGACCAAGGACAACATTGTTAACGCTGGCCTTGGTTCCCTTCAGGTGGTAAAGAGAGGCAGAGATTGGAGAAATAGAGAATGGTTTAATTTATGGACAACTTAAAAGGGCAGCTGTTTAACTTCAATGCAGAGATGCTCATCCGAGGACTGGGCCATAAAGATAAAGAAGTAACAAATGGGGAAAGAAAAAGCTGTTAGATAAGGAATGTGAAGATCCCCCACTCAGTAGCAAATTAAGTGAAACAGCAGAGAACTAACCAATCACAAAGAGACTGGTGGAGCTTTAGAGTAATTAGGGAAAGAAGGTATATATTCCCTGAGACACGACTCCACTTTGGCTTCCTTGCCCCTCCCAGGCCTGGTTTCATGGCTTGGGAGTCCCACTTTATTTCTGTTCCTTTTCTCCTCAATAAACTTTTTCTTTCTCTAAACAAACCTGCCCCTTCTCGTTTGCTTGCCTGAGAGTCCGCGAAGTTCCTGTTGCGGCTTCATGAGACACCAACCCGTGGGGGTCTAGTGGCTGGGACTCAGCACTGCCCCTGCAGCCTGGAATCCGTTCCTGGCTGGGAGACTAGGCCTGACAATTCCGGTATCATTAGCATTGTTATCAGGCAATGGTGGGGTACTAAAACTAGCCAAGGACTGCCCAAATAGTTTACCAGTTACTATCTGAGTTTTTCACCACACACATAATTGTAAGACCATGCAGGTTCAAGTGCAAGACACTCAGGGGAATAATAATGGGATTTATTTAACAAACAAAGGAAAACAGAGAGTCACTGAGGCCACAAATGGCCAGGTATCTCACCCCAGATATTGTCCAGTGTTGATGTCCTAAACAAAAGGTGTCCAAGATGGTATCTTCCCTCCACTGAAGACCTGGAACAAAAGGCCATGCTTCCAAAATAGCCTCTTCCCATCACTGAAGGCTGGAGTATGTGGCAGCCAGATGCAGCTGGCCCAAGAATCCAACACACCATAACAGCAGAAGATGCTCACTTGAGCCATGGAGAGTCAGACAAGCAACACTAACAATGGCAGCACATGAAGGACACAACAAAAGGCCCAGACTCACATAGCTCAGCGCAGCACCCAGCTCCAGGCCCCCACCTTTTCCTCAGTGCTATAACTTGAAAAACTTCTCTCCTCCAATGTGGGCTCCTGGAGCTTCTTTTATGTCCTTTGGAGGCCAGCAACAGTAGTTTGGAAGAACTGCATGATGGGGGTTGGAATGGCTGACTGTAGCGCCAGCAGGATATCTATGATCCGAGCAAACAGGTAAAGGAGAGTCCTGGAGCCCTCAGTGGCTTTTTCAGGCTCTTATTGAGCTTTTTACATCATTTGTAGTGCGGAAACCAGGTACATGGCAGGCAGGGGGGCCAAGGGCGGGAAGTTGGGGTGGGGGGCAGGAGTCTGGTAGGCCTCCCAGCCCCCAATAAGTCTTTACTCTTTCTGGGCTCTCTGCTGCTGCTGCTGTTTCTTCTACTACTCTGGTTCTTCTGGCTTCCCCATGATGCGACCCTTATAAGCCCAGGCTCTCAGCCCAGGTGCGCCCACCTATGCATGCCCACACCCTGCTCCAGGTGTCTGCCATCAGGCACCCATGTAGGACTACAGGGGTCTATCATTAATACTAACAGTGGGAGGACAGAAAATTCTGACAATTTCCACTTACCGTACACTGACCCAGGGAGCTGCTTCTACATTCCCGTGTATTCTCTATCAGAGTTCCCACCCCCACTGTTTCTTCTTTGTCCCAGGCATATCTCACCTGGTCCTATTCATCCTCACCTACAACCTCCCCCAAGGGGATGCCACCTGTAACTGCCTTTGGCTCCAGCCTTGCCTTTCAGCACCTGGTTACACTGTCAAGTTGTACAAAATAAAAATTCAATTCCACTGTTGGAGAAATGCTGCTAGCAGGCCTGAAACTTAGTAAGCATTGAAAATGTACTTATTTACAGAAACTGCCCCACCCCTTCTGCTGGTTAGACCTAGCAGAAACCTAAAACCATGGAAGAGGTCTGAATATATCATGTGGATGGTGGAAAAGAACAGGGATTGCATCAAACTGTGCTCATCAAATTTGACATTTCTGTCTTAGTCCGTTCCTGGCTCAGGGAAAGGCCATTCCTGTAGGTTTCTCTCTGCATTTCCAGTATGTGTGAATCACTTGGCAAAACCTGATGCCAAAAGAAAAGCAAAGGGTGACTGAAAACTAAGAGGCCATTGCCTGACCCTGCCTTGGGGAGAACAAACACCTGGTTTAAACAGAGGCTTGAAGGAAGCAGCACCTCCCTGCCAAGAAGGTGTCACTCTTAGGGACTGGTGATTTCCTTCTACCACAGGTCAGAAAGGGAGCCTCACTTCATATGGTACCACCATTTGCTGTTTGTGAAAAAAACATGGGAGCTCTCTCAGCCATTGCATAAATACCAATTAGTTTCCTTATTTAAGAAACATTTATCTGAGTGCAACCTACATAAAGGACAGGAAGGTTCTCTTCTCTTAAAAAGTGATAGTTCGTTATCTGTCTGTAATACAAAAGTCTTGCATGTTATAAACTTGGATTTGATGTGTCTACAGAGGGAGTAAATACTTGAAGACAAAGCAACAATGCCAAAATAGTAAAGCAATATCACCAATTATATGATTAGTAAGAAAAGTAAAAAGTGATAGGTGATTACATTTTTCCTTTCCAGATCTTAACACTACAGTTTCACTAAAGGACAAGTTACTGGAGGCATTTAGATGACTTCTTATTTACATATCCATCATCCTGGGTTAGGCTCAGCCTTCTTTGTATATTGCACCTAACCCTGTTTAAAACACCCAACCACAAAAGTTTGGCATACAGCGTTTCCCTTCAGTGTGCTTGGGGCTGGATGTTAAATCCTCTGGGGAACTAAGATGTTCAAGTCAGAGACCCTTTCCTTACAAAACATATGGTTCAAGAAGATAACCATGTTTGATAACGTGTGTCATTATGTGGGTTTACCTGCCTAATCTACTTTAAAGTATTCCATGGCTCCTCTAAGAACAGCTAAAGCTCATTTTGTGGTCCCATGGCCCTGCCCACCACCCTTGACAATCTTAGCATAAAAGGCAGAATACGCAGAAGTCTAAAGTAGTGTTTCTTAGAATGTGGTACCTGAACCAATGGCATTAGCACCTTTGAAGAACTTGTTAGAAAGGCAAAGTCTTTTCTGATTCAGTGCTATTGAGTCAGAACTTGTGTCTTAGTGGCAATTTGTGTCGTAAGAAGTTCTTTAGTAGGTTCTAATGTATGTTCAATTTTGAGAAGCAGTGGTCTAAGGGAACTACTTTTTTGCTCTCCTACCTACTAAATTGTGTTATCCCTAGTTTCTCCTCTCCATCCACTCAAAACTAGAATGTTTCATTTTAATTAGTTAATTAGTTAAAGCACTTTGGCTGGAAGTCATAGCAGACACTTATCAAACTAACTTTAACAATGGGAACCTTTATTGGCTTATGTAACTGGCAAACTAGCACAAGGGCAGGTCCCATGGTTGCCCTAATCTACCAGCCTCAGCTTCATTTTTTCGGAATTCTATTAAATCTGCCCTCTTCTGAAGACTGATTTCACCTTCAGGCTTCAAAATGGCAGCAGCAGTTCAGTCTCACATCTGCCCACAAAGGTCTCTAGTGGAAGACAGAAGGTTTACTTCTGGAAACTCTCCCAGAAGTCTCCAGCACAGCTTCCTGCTTTTATTGTGGGTCTGTATTGCAGCACAATGTCATTCCTAAACCAATTACTCGCAGGAAGAATGGGATTGACCGATCAGACCCATTTCTGTGTCTGGGGGTAAAGTCAGCTCTCCCCAAGAAGAAGAATGCCCAAAAGAAATCAAGACACAGGCCAGGAGGAGAAAGAACAAATGAGTGATAGGTAAAAAACTCCAAAGTCAACTTGTTTCCAAGAACATACTCTTAGGAATGGAAATCATCTGCTATTGACATGGCAGTTAAACAAAACATCATGAGGCTGGTAAGCCAAGACCACACATTCCACTCCTTAGCACTGAATAGCTGTAGACTGGAATGAAATTTATCAAATAGCAAAGGCAAGTGTAGAAATTAAGTGAAAAGGAAAACTATTTCCTTTCTGTTTCTGCTCTCATCACTCTCCTTTCTTCCCCCACCCCTAATAATATAATTTTCTATTGAACAGCAGCAGTCTTAGGGCTATTTTCCCTGTGATGTAAACATACACTATAGATAACAAATGGCATAGTTCACTCATAAATAATGTATCCAGTAGCTATTTCCATATTTTACCAGAGTAACAACTCTAAGCCAGGAAGTGTTAAGCAAAGGGGATATAATGATAAATAGGACACAGAGTGAAATGAAGAGAAAGATGTGAAAAAAAAATGAACACAAAATGCAGGGTGTAGAGTACAATAATAGAAGTATGTCCGTGCTACAAATGTATTACAGACGCCAAATGAGCTTCATCTGAGATATGAGGGATGGAGTGATACTCGAGGGAGGTTTTAAAAGATAAACAGGGAGGAAAGAAATGTAAGTTTCCAGACATAGACAACCTAGCATTCCATCTGTGAAACAAAGCAACAGCCTAGTCCCAGGGCAGGATGGTCCATTTCAGTGTGTTGACTCAGGAGCTATATCTGTTTGAAGATACTGTAGATTGAAAATAATTTGCTACTGATAATAAAGCACTAGAATATACAAATAATTCACCTCTTAATAAATGACTTCAGTTTAAGGTTATCACTATAATCCTGTTACGATCATTTGTATTCTCATGTGCTTTTAAGATGGAGAAGAAAGGGGCTAGAGTTATATTTAGCCTGCTGGGGATAGAACAAACCTCTGGATTTCTTATGATTATATATATTGAGTATGACCATGATCTGTTCTAAGTGCCTGTTGGAAAAAGGTGAGGGGAGCAGTTCTGTGTTAAAGCTATGTTACTGCTTAATTCCTGAAGTCAACTCCTAAATTGTGGTAACCAAGGCCCCTGCAAAGGAAAACACAGTGACCCTGTCTTGCACCAGATCCACTCTATAATGAATGATGCTATTTAACATCATTTTTATATACACAATTTTTTATAAACACAATTTGCCCCACAATTTTTCAAAGACTGAGATACTGTTCCTCCTTTTCCTTTAGTTTCTAATAATGGCAAGTAAAAAGGCTTTAATATAAAAATAAAACCATAAATTACATCAGGAACTACTTCAACTAAATTATAGAATCCAAATAGAAAAATTACGTTTCAGGTGACTAGAAAAGTCAATACAAACTTCTCTAAGAGTAGATGACTTTGATTGCTCTTCGATCTAATCGCCACAGTACATCAGTGATCCCATATTTTCTGTGTTCCAACACTTTTTATGTTATCCTTTTTAAGATTCTGGTTCTGATATTCCACCTCACTCTATAGAAATACAAGACTAGGGGTCATACTCTACTCCATCCATAGTCTATCTTTTAGACCTTTAGCGCCCTAATGTTAAAGCATACATTTACCAGGCTCCTTGAGAATGCTAAATCTTTGGAATTTTAAAACACTTCCCTCAAGCAAACAGAGAGTATATGCTTTGTGGGTGAAACTCAACATAACATGGATGTTCAGTAAACTTTAATGATGATAACAGTAGTAAATAACCTTGGAAGAAAAGCATCAGAAAAACTTCTCTTGAAATACATACACAAATATCAATATTTATTCCTGTATACCATGTATATATTGAAAACTGTGACTTCATATTGATATTTCCAATTCTAATCCATCACAGGGGTCATTATAGCCTTCCCTCTCTCTTTATTTGGAAATTCTTTTCCTGACAGTGAGACATTTGGTTTTGATTATCTATAGTGTATTTACTTACTCTGGAATACACATAAAACTGTTTCATATTTGCTAACTCATACCCCTGTGAAAAACAAGCTGTTATCCAAAGAATGTTTGTTTTCAGTCCTTTTAGTCTTTTATCTTACAATTACATGCAAACCAAAGGTGCTCAGGTTAATTCTTTCTTTTTCCACCCTATTCATTGTTGTTATGTTATTCGTGTGTAATACTTAGGTTCACTCCTTACTATTTGTATTCCATTTTAGGGTTCCCCTCATTGTGGGTCATTTTTTGTATAAATAAAACATTAGCAGGATTTTAAAAATCAGACTATACAAAAAGGTATATTCATCTCTTCTATTTCATTTCCATTCTCTCTCTCTACACACACACACAATTTTTCCCTCTCACCCTCTATGTAATCACTCTCATTCATATATGATCTGTCCATCCTGCATTTCTTTTTTCACAAATAATGTCTTTTCTTACTTGTCTGTTTTTCTTACATGAATGGTACCATTTATACTTTCTTTTTTTCAATTAATAATACAAAAAGGAAATCATTCTATATTAGTCATAGATTATAATTTATTTTTAAGTCTTAAGTCTTTCATTTTGGGCATGAAATTTTCTTCAGAAGGGTGAATGAAAATATGTCAACTTGTTCATATTCTGTAGAATCTCAACTAATGTGTATATCTGTGCTTTATAAACTAAAAGAGCAAGATATTTTTTACCTTTCAGAATGATTTTCACTCCCTGGGCGATGATACTTCCCCTGTTGAGACTACAGTCTCTAGATATCCTCCCTGATCCCACTTTCCTATATAAAAGTCCTTCATTTTCAAAGCAGAAATGGAAAACACAAGAAATAACCAAATGAGTATAAAACTACTGAACAGTACTAAAAGGTCGATGGAGAAAAGAAAATAGCTAATTATTGAAAATGAGAAATAAACTATAACACAAGTATAAATCAAGGATACATAAAAAGAGATTTTATGCATTAAGACTCCATAGAAATGACTACTTGTACAGTTAGTTGTCTTTGACAACATGAAAGCTTATGTTTGACTATCAAAGAAAACTATCTTCACTGATGATGAACCTAAAGTTGCACTTTCCAGTGCAGTAAAACACCAAATGTAGCTTTGAATTTGTTATGTTACTCAAAGTCTTACAACAGAGAAAAATTAATAAACTACTTAAATTACCTTTTTAGTATAAGGCAAAAAAAAAAAAAAACATTGTCAGAAATTATAGGATTGGAGATAAAGAAAGTAATCTGAGAATGAATGACCTACTTTTTAAGAAGAGACATATTGGTCACTTTGTCTATGAAATGGTAAAATTAGGACATTTCCCCTTCAGCCATGCTGAGAATAGAAGCTATGGGGAATTCAAATTTACTGGGTCATTCATTTCTCAATGAAGTTAGGGAACAATACTGAGTCTTTCCCTCCCTGTTCCAATCTCTCAAGGGAAAAAAATGTTGAGAAATAACTGTCATAATAGGTTTATGTGAAATTAAAATAAGATTACAGAATTGGAATAAAGAGAAACAATATACATTGAGCACCTAGCAATTTCATTAAGTTAATGCATTTATTTTTCAAAAGGACCCTATCAAATGATATTTCACAATTTTCCTACATGTGGAAAGTGCACCCAACTGCTACCTCATGAAACATGGATTTAGATCCAAAATTAATGTTCTTGTTCCATAGTGGGTTCCGGATCTACTATGCCCTTGCAACTTTTTTAATGCCCCTTTGTCCTGCATTTTCATCATTCTTTCCTGCTTAATACATTGGTACACAAAACTTGTATGCCTTTCCTTATTCCCTCATTCCCATCTCTTTTATCTTTCTCTTGGTTAGTATACAAATGGCACTGGGTTGCTCTTCTACATTCATATTCTATGGGATGCCAAAAGGGGCAGATCTTTCTTGCAAATTTTCTGGAGTAGTTTCTACAAACACCTGCCTGTTGAATGACCTGTACGTCATGGTCAAGTCAGTACAATAATGCTTTACATCACAGAGCTTGCCATTTTTTCTAACTTCATTTTCTTTTTACTCAGTCCTCCATGCCTTTGTCAAATGTATGATGTGCAAACACTATTTCCCATTCAGTAGGGTGTCTTTTTGTTTTAATGATAGTTTGTTTCACTGTGTAGAGCTTTTCTGTTTGCTGTAGTACCATTTGTTTATATTCTCTTTTGAAGAAACTCACTTCAAATATAGAGACACAGATATGTTAAAAGTTAAATAGAAAATCTAGAGAATCTTTTAATATTAAGCAAAGTGGACTTCAGAGCAAGCAATAATGCCAAGGAATAATGCCAATAATGGTAAAGGAGTCAATCCATCAAGAGGATGTAGCAATCCTACAGTTTTAAACTCCTCACATAGTCTGAAAATACATGAAGCAAAATCTTATGGAACCAAATGGAGAAAGGTCTTCTTTTGAAAAGTCTTTTCAAATATCTTACCCATTTTAATTGGGTTATTTGCTTTCTTGTTGAATGACAAGAGATTTATATTTTTTTAAAACTCATTGAACTGCATACTTTAAATTAGTGCACTTTATTAATATAAATTATACTTCAATAAGGTTGATTTAGAAAAATAAAGGTAAACCTTATGTTGGAAGAAGAATTTAGTTGTCACCTGCCTTTTCAATTCTTGTATTCAATAAAAGTTATTTAAAACTTAAAGCATACAACAAAGCAAGATGCATAATGTTATCACATTTGAATTAAAATAAATGTGTATGCACATAAATGGCAAAGACAAATGCCAGGAAGGTAATTATCTAAATATTTACTTGGGTTGTTCTCAGATCCAAGCCAAGGGTGAATTTTACCTTGTAAATCTTATTTTTATAGGGGGTCAATCAATAACAACACTGTTAAAGCCTCCATGTGGGAATACTGTCATATAAAACACTTGCCCTAAAAATTGTTTATCTGCATATTCCTGGCAGGCAAATGACCAACACTATATAAGACTGGAAAATCACTATGACAAATCTCAGGCAACTCCAACATTTCCTTTCTCTGCAGTTCCTTCTCTGCTCTCTTCATTAAGATGTCTGTATTCAGGCCTTCCCGGTGGCGCAGCGGTTGAGTGCTGGGTTGCAAAGCTACCCGCGGCCTCTGCGGCGCTGGTTCGATCCCCGGCTGCTCCCCGGCCACCAGGGGAGGGTCCCACATGGCGCGCAGACCTCTCCTGCCGCCCGCTGCTCCCCTCAGCAGTGTACTTCAGTCCTTCTGCCTGCTCTGCTCCTCGCTCTGGCTCTGGTGAATTCTCTCACCCTCCCGCGCTTCTGACTGTACCCAGTGCATGTATAAACACACAAACAAACAAACAAACAAATAAATAATACATGCCTCTTAAAAAAAAAAAAGATGTCTGTATTCTCCAGCTCTTTCTCTCTCTTCTCTTTGCCAGATGTGTCAAGATATGAAGAATATTAGTCATCTACATTTATCGCCTTTGGTCACCATAAAATAGAAGTCAGGCTAAAAGGTCTATTCACTGAAGAAGACAGTATTTCTTCTCATAAGATTTCTCTTCCAGGAACCAAACTTTTTTTTCCTCGAGTCTCCCAAATATTTTTGGTTTTCAGGTATATGTGATATATGCACATATGTCCAAGGTACAATACAAAGTCCACAGGATATGGGGCCTCCCTGGTGGCGTAAGGGGTTAAGTCACAGCACTATGAAGCTATCCGCAGCCACTGCAGCATGAGTTTGATCTTTGGCCAGGGAGGTGATCCACATGGCACAGCAGACCTCTCCTGACTTGCCTGTTGCTCCCTCAGCAGTGTTCAGTAGATCTGCCTGCTCTCTTTCCTACTCTGTCTCTGGTGAATCTTCTCACCACCCACACCTCTGGCCTATACCCCAGTTCTTGTATGAATGAATAAATAAATCTTTAAAAAAACCCAAGACCGTAGATACAGAGAACAGAGTGTGGAGTAGGAATAGGGGACAAAATGGGTGAAAAGTATCAAAAAGTCCAAACTTTCAGTTATAAAATAATAAGTCATGTGGTTTAATGTACATTTTTATAACTATAGTCAATAATACTGTATTGCATATTTAAAAGTTGCTAAGAAAGTAGATCTTAAAAGTTCTCATCACAAGAAAATAAATTTGTAACTTTGTATGGTGACAGATATTTATTAGACTTATTATGGTGATTATTTTTTAATATATAGAAATATTGAATATTGTGTAGCATACCAGAAAGTAATATGATATTATATGTCAATTATACCCCAAGAAGGAAAAAAGAAAAACAAAAAAAGATGGTTTCTAGATCAAAGTAGGAAGACATGGATACCACAAAGAAATTTTAAATGCTCTCCTTAGATAATAAATAAATACATATTTTTGAATGCAACTGAAATTATCATCTTCCTTTTCAGGGATACTGTTTAGTAATAACAGATTACTATAATCCAGGAGAAAATGAAGCCTTATTTTATGTCTTTTGTCTTTCTTCAAATGATATTCTCTCTCTCAATCTCTCCAAGCAACCCCTCTCATTCTGCCCTCATCCCCATGCTTCTCCTTCCTACCTACCCTCTCTGCTCCACCTCTACTCTCCCATTGCACAAACATGAGTAGAGCATCACAGTCAACAATCCAAAAACTAATAAAGTAATTGAGCCCTTTGGGGGTACAAGATTCACAGCAATAAAATTAATAATAATAATGAGGTTCATGTAATGAATATTAATTTATGCTGATTAGCTCACCCAGAAATAGATTAAGAGTAATCTCCATCTCCACTAGGTGACTCCATCAGCTTTATGTTGACACTTGGTGTGGTAGCCCTGGGGTATCATACAGAGAGCCAGTGACTTCTGTGTAGACCAGGAAATTTTAGGTCAGAGTCTATTGAGAACTTATTGTCTTCCCTGCCAGAGTTCAGATGGGCCACAGCTGCCTTCTCAACTGCCCAAACATCAGGGATGAGCTAGTTCAAAAGAATATGCTTTGAAAAAAAGCAAACCTCTTAATATAGTAGGTTTCCACACATTTGTACAGAAACATGTGGGAACAGAAATCGTAGAAATTTCCAGTTACTTCTTGCTGGTAAAGACACTGCAAGTTTTTCCTGGTTGGTAATAAAAGTCTGGGTGGAGGGAAATAAATTCTCCAAAGCAAGAAAAGAAAGCTATAGATTCAACATCAGGACATTAGCGAAAAAGACCTGAATAAGACGAGAAAACATATATTTTAGTCAGGGAGTTTGTAACTTCCTAGTCAGGAGATACTGGAGAACAAATAAGAAAATTAAACTGAAGTTATTTATAGTTTTCTTTTTTTGTTTTTTAAAATAATCATCATTTAATTAGATTCTTTATAGGAAATTTAGAACACCAATTTGTAAGGGTAAATTCCACTTGTGAGAACAAACACAGAGTGGAGGTAGCCCTGGAGCTAAGGAACGGCTTTGATTTTTAGCAGACTACGTGCATCCACAGCCTTCTGACCAACTTTGCACTGCTCTGTAATCTCGTATTTCTTCTTTGTGTTGAAGATCTCATCTTCTTGATGTTGGGATTTACACAGTTTCTTCTTCCTGAAGTATCAGTGAGATGTTTTGAGATTTTCCACTGATGATATCAGTTTTGGTAGAGGTGGTGATGACAAATTTCTGGTGTAACCTATGCAGGGGAACTGGATTGAGGGACAGAGGTCCAGTCACAAGTAGAAGCAAGCCTCTTCCCAGCTGCTTCAAGAAATTATCCTCTTGCCTCTGTGCCACCCTGATAGGATGATCAGAATGGTTCCAGGAGTGATGCCAGCTTGCAGATTTCTCACATGCTGACCTAAGGGGTTTTTGCTGTGGCTCATCAGCTTTCAGGGTACATCTTCAGAAGGATAATATATAGGCATTTTGCAAAGTTTAACCACTTGGGTACTGCCATTCTTGTCACCGCCAACTGGTTTTGTGACAGTAGCAAGAAACTTCTCCTTTGTCTTTTCAATCCTGGATTTAGCTGCTGGATACTTCCTCTTGTACATGGCCTTTCTGAAATGCATAGCAATGGGGAATATCTGCCAATTCCTTTCACGAGAACAGGCTTTCGCCTTCAGTGGGGCTTCCTCTTCTTAGGAGTTCTGTCCTTGGCCTTCTTAATCTTGCCACCAACATCAACTTTCTTGGCTTCGGTTTTTTCTCTTTAATAGCTACCTTCTAAGGTTTTTCACCTGCCATCTTGCAAGATGGGAAACACCTACACTTTTCTTTAAATTAACAATTAATAACCTGAGGTTCTTCGTATATTAATCCCTTAACTGCTTTAACAAAGTTCCCAATAAAGAACCTGGTGGTCTGTCATTGAGGAGAGATATCTATGGAGACATGATCCCAGGGGGAAATTGTAGTTCCTATACCCAGAGCACAGAGAAATCACTTATACACTGGCACCTGTATAAAATTTATTTCTTTCTAGTGACCACTAGTGCAAGAAACAAATAATAATAATAATTATCTCAGTAAAACAATTTCCACTCAAACCAATGCTATGAAAAGATAAAGAATTCCACTCTTCTATGACATCATGTGACCTGAACACTCCCATCCCCCTTCAAAGCTTGAATCAGAAAAAATGTGTAAATAAATGTCTTTGATCTGTATAATGACTGCAGCTTTTATTCCTCAGAAAATGTGCTATTTCAGTTCCTTCTTTCCAGGGTATCATGAAACTAGGGGCTTTTTTATTGTGAGTAAATTCAAAGCAAAACTTGTGACAGCATCATTACAGGCAAAGTACCAAAGTAATTCAGAACCATCTCTCATTTTAAATTTGCTCCTTGCAGATCTTCTAACGCCAAATAAATCAAAGCATAGAATATCCATAAAAACCCCATTAATTCCATAAGCATCCATTACCATAAGTGGAATCAATTTTTGCAATTATGACTTTCATTGTTAACATCATCCATACCCCTTCACCTATCCTAAATACCTCACCCCATTCTAATCCCTCCCCAGCCCTGCACATAGGAGCATAAAGCATTTTCAGAGTTTATGCACACTTGGCACTATGTTAGTGACAATCATTCTCCCCAAAACCAAAACAAGCAAAAAATAGTGTGGACTTTGTTCTTCCCTTTTCAGGGAGATCATTTTAGGGTGGGGCTATACCACAAAACAGGTTGAACCAGTTCCTATTAAACCAGTTCATCAGAGAAAATATAACAGCAAAAGGAGCACCAGCCTGGGGCCAGGAAACTGAGGTTCTGGTCCTTGCTCTACCACATGTTTTGACATTAAACAAATAATTTCACCCCTCTAAAATTCAAGAAGCAAGATTTAGGTCCCCTCCATTGCCAAAATTTTATGATTCTATGACTTCTAGGTTGTCATTATCAGCTATCCCTTGCTTCTCTCCTTCCCATATCACTAGAGAGTAGTAACAAAAATTGAGGTGACAACCTCAAAATTTCCCGGAGTTTTATGCCCTGCTCCCCCAAGAACATTTGTCTAGTGGTATTAAAAATACCCTGACTACTCTTCAGGTTAGGGCAATATAGATCACAGATCCTATAACCTTATTATTAGAACTAACTTAGTCTAGGTGGGAAGTCTTCCTTCTAATACCCTAGCAAGAAGGAAAGACAACAACCAAATTCCTCTAAATGAGAGTTAACTAATGGTGAAGTGAGGAGCTGCATTTCACTAAGGCTTAAATTCTCAAGGCAGCAGATATGACAAATGATGTTCATTTTGAAAAACATTCTAGAAGATACATTAAAAAAGCACCACACAAAAGAGTAATACATGACCCCTTAAAAACATGACTTTACGCCAGTGTTGAAACAGGAAACTCTTTCTTGGGTTAATAAGAAAAGGACGAAAAGGTTAACTTGTATTCAACTATTCTACACCAGAATCAGCTTCAGCTCAGGGAATGTCCCCCTCTAGACAGCCAGAGAAAGGGAGATGAGATCCACTGAGGAAAGCAAAAGTGTGTGGAGCTCTCAATCAGGAGTGAATAGACATGTAAAAAGACTCACAATAACTAAATTTCTCTCCAAGTGCCCAGCTGAATTTGCATAGATTTTGTTACAAAATCATTAACTCTAATATACCTGTCACAGGCAAGCAAAATTGACTTTCTGGGAATGACCAAATTCAAATATTCTGTCTCAATCTCAGCATAAGTGATAAATTACAGGTTTTAGAAACTATACTCACTGTAGAAAATAATACAAGTCCTTGAGATAATATTCATCTGCCTTTTCAGACAGGATGAAACAAGGACACTGTAAATTTATGTGTACACGTGCGCCCGTGCACACACACACACAGGCCTGTCTTGTTTCCTGTTAAAAAGCATTGATCTATTTCTGTGGTCAGAATATGGTATAATATTATTTTTGACAACAGTTAAATAACATTCTTTTAAAGTTGCTTTAAGGCAAATTTTTTGCACACCTACATATTTTGCTGATCCTTGAAAGTAGTTTCATCTTCATCTTTCTACAGCTAGTAGTTCTAGCAGTTTTTAAGCAGGGGTTACGGCTCTGGTGCGAGGGTAAGGCCAGTGGAAATACCCAAAGTGTTCAGGTGATGGCAGCAGCACCCTTTGTTGGCCCCCTCTTCCCTGTACAACTGGCACCTCCTCTCTCCTATCCGAGGCAGCCATGTCTAAGATGTCGCATCTTTCCCATTTCACTGTTTCCTTTTTTTCCCCGTTGGCACAGTTGCCCTCCCATACAAAGCAAAAGCAATGCACACTTCCTCACTCCCCCACACCACAGGCAGTGAATCTCAACAAACATCTATCTAGGTCTACTCTGGACATGCCTCTCTGTCAGTGTCACAGCACATGTCAGTGAATCCTACTAAGCTTTCCTTCTGAGATGAGATGAGATGATGAAGCTGAGGGCATAATGCCATTGGTCATAAGACAGCAAATTTCCTAAATTGAGACATCTGTAATATTTATGAGCATTTACAGTGTGCTGAGCATTACACTAAATACTTTTCATGAAACAGCTCATTTAATCTTTATTACAACTTATTAAGTAGAACTAATTATTATCTCCAAATTACTGATGAGAAAACTATGTTACCAAGAGGGTACATAACTTGTCCAAAGCTCATAAAGTATGTGGTAGGACCAGGATCTGAAACTGGGATATTTGACTCTAAAGTAGGTACAAAGATGTCCTCACCTCAGAGCCTCCCTCCGAAACCCAAGTCTCAGATATCAGGGTAGACTCCAGGTAGAATTCCAGGGGTAATTTCCCAACCAATGGTTTAGTTGGTGAAGGGACTGAAGGTATTGGTATCAGCAAAGCAGAAGAAAATGGAAACAGTCACAAAAAACAAGGGAGGGAAGAAAAATGAATGTTTGTTTAAGACCTGCAGAATGACTCACAGTCTTGGGAGATATGTATTATTAATTTTATTTTCACAGATAGGATACTGAGGCCCAGAGTGTTAAATAACATGCCAAAGGTAAGTTAAAACTCTACTGTGTTGGAGATGAGTAGGTAGAAATTTCATTCCTCTAAGGTAAAAGAGGGAGGAGATGAGATCCCCCAAACAGTGGGACTCTGTCTCTGGGCAGGTGAGGGTCAGAAGACCCTGAAGCACCTTGGGTAGACATGCCATGGAGCCTGTTTTGGGCCAGATGAGGTAAGTTACAAAGGAGGGAGGGACAATGAAGCAGAGGCCCAGAAAAAAGGTTAAGGAGTTATGGGGGGAACTTCTCTTGGGCTTGCTATGCACTCCCAGCCTTCCCTCTAACTCAAGTTTTGCTCAGCCTCCTAGTTCCCCTACTGCTCTGCCTCCAGATCTGTCTCCTTTTCTCTCTCTTATTTAATTGCCCAAACAATGGAACTAAATCATACTTTAGTTTTATAAATGTATTGGATAAAGTAAGATATTTCTAATTCAATTTTTAAATTAGCTAAACAGATAATTTTCTATCTCTACCACTACCCAGAAACATCACTGAAACTATAAACAACTTTCTCTTCATAAATAAGAGGTTGTTTTTGGATATTTTCTAAATATGGTGTTTTTTTTTTTAAATAAAAAGGTTTCGCCTTAGCTACTTTGGATGTGTATTTCTCCCACTATATTATCATCTTTTAAAATAAGACTGGGAATTTGTGTGCTAAATTGTTAGACCCTGATAAAAAAAAAAATGCTAAGGAAAATCCTCCTTTGTAAGAAACTCTCACTTGAAATCTTCTCAGAAAGTGAAAGCTCTGAAGCAGATGGCCGCTTTCTGTACCCAACTAAAAATGGTTTCAATGATAGGGGGTTAATCTTCTCATGTAACAAGGAGTCTAACAGCAGATGATTCTGGAGGTGGTGCAAGGGTTTAAGGACATCATTAACAACCCGAACTTTCTGTCCTTCAGCTAGACATTGTTTCTCCTTATAAAAGAGAAAAATTGTGTACCTTTTTAACTATATTCCTCTTTAAGGAAGAATTTTTTTATTATTTTAATTTGTGAACCAAAATCTTCCACAAGATAAAACACAACTACAAGCCCAAACATAAGTGAGAAATACCTCTCAAAATCTTCATTCATTCACCAAACATTTATTAAAATCAATAAACTGCACTCTCCAGGTGCTTTTATTCTGGTACACAAAGGACAGAAACACATTAAAACGGATCTCACAAGTCACCTAATCAAGCACTAAGTGTGAAGAAAGAACAGAGTAGAAAATCCAGTGAGGAGACACAGGGACCTGCTCATCTCCAACACAGTAGAGTTTTAATTTACCTTTGGCATGTTATTTAACACTCTGGGCCTCAGCTATTTGAAGACACAGGGAAAGACCTCATAGAAAAGTCTTTCCATCTAGTCTTGAAAGATACACAGGCATTTATGAAGTGAAACATGCAGAATTTTCTGGGCAGGATGTAATACACAATCAGGTCAGATTATAAAATGCTTTAGATGCCCAGCTGACACAAGAGGGGTGTCCTTAAATCTGAGAATGATATGATCGATCAGGTTCAAATCTTAGAAATAAAACTTTTAACAGTGTAGATACAAGTTTGTACAAGAAAGTAAACAAAGAGGGGGTCATCCACAAGATGTGACAAGGGACTAGATATGACAGTAATGGGGAAGAGGGAAAAGATGGGCAAGATCATGGATTTGTAAGGTGGACAGGACAGGGTTAAATGATTAGAAGTGGGAGGAGATGTCAAGAAAATTCACAGATTTTCAGGTTAGGTGGAGGATAGATGGAAGGTGATACCTCTCACAGAAATTGAAAATGAAGATCTTGGCAGAAGTTGCTGATCTCAGTTATGAAGAGGTAAGTTTGAAGGCAGAGGCATCTCTGCTCATAGGAAAAGGTTGACATTGTGGAAGTGGAGCAGAGAGGAAAGAAAAAGAAGTAGGAGGCTCAAGAAGAAGGAGTGACAGGAAGTGAGGAACAGACAAGTTGGAGAGACAAAGTGAAAAGAGAGAAGGAATAGTCTTTATACTTTACCTTATAAGAAAAATATGAAACTAACTCAGGTCTCCCAATTGTTCTCCAGGCAACTCTGTGTAAAATAAGAGCAGGGCAGAAACAGAGAACACATGATCTGTAACACAGAGGACAACTGGCAGCAGCAAGAAAGAAGCAGAAAGAATGAGAAATAATTTATTTCCCACCTTGTTCCAAATATTTAATGAGTTGGGTACTTTTTTTCAAAGCTAAGTAGCCTGAAGTAATTTCATAAAGAAGAAAATAATCCTGTAATTTTCAATTGTCCTTAAAGAAATTACTCTATTAGGTAATTATTAAGTTCAATTATCTGGAAAATTCACTTAGGTGAAATGGTGTTTGTGAGAGTGTCTAGATAAAATAAGTATTTCCATTTATAAATATTCATTTTTCTCCAATCATTTGAAATGAAACATGTCCTGAATAGAAGTGTTTTTGGTCACCTCACTAGTTTTAGAATAATACTGGGGGTGAATGAAAACAATTTAAAAGTCACCTCAATGCAGATTCCAATGGAGCATCACATGAGCACAACCAACAAATATAATTTTCTGGTGATGATTAAGTTGGTCCCTCTTTCCCAGTAGGCACACAGTCCTCGGTCACTTTCCTCTCTTCCAGGCACGAGCCCCCACTGACTTCAAAGGAAGCTTTAAAAATGGATTAAAGCAAAGATCATATATTGACTTCAAAGGGAGCACTGAAAACACAGAAGATATTTCACAGGAGAGGGGATGGAGATGGGAATTTTTTTTCTATTATTATTTCATGCTTAATGAATACCATCAGCATTCCCTTCCTTCTGCAACACTTCCCATTTGTTCATTAAAAAAAAATCTAATACTTGCTCTAAATATTTTTGTATTATTACATTGATGCTAAATGTTAGTTTGTTCCCTACATAGTAGGGCAGCCATAACTATATAATTTTGCCACATTGTGCAAAATATTGTCATTGTAATTGCATATCATATCACCATGGAAAATGATGGTAATTATTCTTGATAGTATAGTCAAGAATATAGCATAGCCAGATTCTTGTTATACATAGTCAGATCTAATTCTTCGAACTCTCTTCATCTCCCAGATTGCAAATTACTTAATATAATAAACTTAGAACTTTTGGTATAAGTGATCACTATGCCTGATGCCTCTGAATCTAGATTATCAATTTCCCACCACATTAACATATGTAAAGTCAAATAACTTACTCTTCATGATACTGAAGAAGCTCTGAAAATTAAAAAATATACCCCAAGTAGGATTTGCTTTCTCCATAAGAAAAAAAATCCCACTCATTCTAAAACAATAATTATGATTAATCGGGGCTCAAAAACAAGTATTGTGAGCTAATAAAACTTCTATGGAGCCCTCTGAACTAATGAGCATTCTGGCATTCTGCTCCAGAAGTAGGACATCCAGCTAACAAATAAATAAGACTTGAATACAGACAGGGGATGATGCGTAGGAGAGAAGCAGTTTGCTCAAATGTTCAGGCCTTTCTAGGGATCTTCATGCTCCTGTGACCACCTGTACTCCTGATTGGTCTGTCTCTCTCAGCATAACTCACCCCAACTTGTAGACTTCTTCCTTCCTTCCTTCCTTCTTTCCTTTCTTCCTTCCTTCCTTCCTTCCTCCCTCCCTCCCACTCCTCTTCCTGCGCTTCCTCCTCCTCCTTTTCCTCTTCCTCCCCTTCTTATTCTCTCTCTCTCTCTCTCTCTCTCTCTTTTTCCCCACCCCCTTTCTCTCTCCGTCTGTCTGTCTCTCTCACTCATAAACATACTTCTGTATGACTTAACCATGTGTGGGAGTAGTGAGCCACATGATGCAGAAAAGAGTGTGGGAGAGCATCAAAGACAGCCCTCCTCCATCCCCGTGGGGAAAACAGAGGAGGGCATAGTATGTTATACAACTCAAAGAAGAGAAAGATCAGACACAACATCATGTTTGATTAAATTCCGTATAAGGACTCGCATATGAAATGATGAAGCCAGTGACATTACTGCCAACAGTATGTCAGATAAGCAAGAGAAATAATTGCATCAAACCAGTAAGAATGATATAAAGGGTACAGGAATGCTCTGATTTAGATAAGAAATCCAAGTCTGATTTTAAATCATAAAATAAAGTGAAACACTACTCAAGAAAAGTGATATTTCCAAGACATTATGGTATATCCCAGGTGCAGTTAGGGCAAAGATGAACAAATGTTACCTTCCTCAGTTTACTCCTCAACTGAATCTAAAAGTAAACAGTTCAAATAAAATATACACCAAAAACATACATTCCCCTTAATCTCAAATAAACTGATTTGAGTCTTAATTGCAGATAAGTTTTTTAAACAAACAAAAAAAAACCCTTTTATTTAAAAGAAAAAGTATTTATTTCTTCTGTGTTTTGTACATTTTATTTATCCACAAAGTAACTCTGATGAAACAATTACTACATGAGAAACACTGTCTAGGTACTATATAAGACTCCAAAATGAAATAGACATGGACTCCGTCTTCCTGGGGCTACCAGAAGGTGCAGGACATGGATGTTGGCATCACCGAGGATGTGTTCCATGACCATCAAGAATGGGAGGCAAATAAAAAACTATGTGTATCTCACCTAAAACCACCTAGGGAATAGTAAGGTCATGTTTCACTTGGAGCTTTTCAGGACTCTATTTCTCAGTAAAGTTTATAAATTTTTCATGAGGAAAAGTAGAATGGGCCCCAACGTCAAATTAGTTCACATAAGCTTGATAGGTACTTGATAGACAACATCTTTGATGGGCTAATATAACTTGCAGATTTTGAAGAAGAAATAGTTGGCAACATTTCTCAAACTTACTAAACTACAGGACACTCTTTTTGACAGAGCAACTAAAAACTCACAAAATACTTAAGGAAGTTCTAGAAAAGTTGGAGTATATGTATAAGACATGGAGCATTTCAAATTGGCCAGTCTCCACTAAGTGAAGAGTAATTAGAAGACACACTGAAAAAGCAGGTAAAGGTTATATCATGGAGGAATCTGACCCACAGACTATTCTCACCTGAAAGCTCACTTTCTTCCTCCACATGCTAAGGCAAATCTGATAACTTCAGTTCAAACACTGGATCTGCCACTTAATAACTGCAAACCTTCAGCAAACTACTTGACTTTTCTATCCCTGAGATCCCTTATTTCCTCTTCTATAAATAGGGTTGTGATGAGGGATGAGGACTCATGAATATAAACCACATAATACCAGGAACACAGTAAGCACCTAGTAAATTATCTATCTATCTATCTATCTATCTATCTATCTATCTATCTATCTGTCTATCTATCGTTTGGTTTCCTTTCTAACCTTCTTACTATTCTTCTGCTTACCTGAGCATTTTCTTTTGTTCCTTAAATATTGGCATTTCACAGCCTTCTAATCATTTTCAGTATTCTCATAAGAAAAAGTCTCCAAAACTTCCAAAATATCTTGCTTTGGAAGCTCCTAATCCCTCCTTCTACTGTGTTTTTAAAAACTGCCAATTAATAATTCAATACTTGATTCCAAAAACCCAAATGTTGCAGTCTCTCTATTTTAAGTGTCAAAAAATCAAAAATGTAATTTTTAGCAACTTCATATATTATAAAGCAGTTTTACTCTACTGAAAAAATGTGACTCTTTACCGGTTCTTTGGACTGACATTTAACTTGAATAACTAGTACTTCTTATTCATTACAAACACTACATCTGATCCACTAAATTTTGACTGGCCCAGGGGTCACTGAACTAAAGCATCCCCTTCTCCACCTAATAGTGTATTTATTTACAAAAATCTTCAGCAGTGACTTGGAACTCATCTATAATCAAAGAATCTATCAAAAGAAAAGAAAAATATTAAGTTAATAAACACCATTACAAAATGATTACAACTTTGATTTACCTAATAAGCCTTTCCTGACTCCCAGCCTTTTAGGTAGTCTGCTCAGAACCACCATTACTTAAGGCAATATATTTGTTCACATCCTCTACTGAGGGACTTAAAGAGAGGCTCTCTATTCCCAGGACATGGAACAAGAACTAGTTAAGTAATTAGTAAACATGTGTTGAAAGGAAGGGAGGGAGGGAAAAAGAAAGAGAGGTGTCAAGAGAAAGAGAGGTTGAGATTATGGCTCATATGTCTTGCTTATGACAACTTTTAGGCCATAGAAAACAATTATTTTTAGGAATTAATTTTCATGTTTCTGAAATTTTCTTGCTGCAGTATAATGTAGAAGTAATAATCTTCCATTTCTGCTCTTCTATTTACAGTTGCAACTAGCAAATAGCTCTTCTCAAAAGGATATCAAACCAAGTGAGTTTATTTTTTTTAATAAATCTTTTTTTTAAAGATTTATTTATTTATGCAAGAGCTGGGGTACAGGCCAGAGGCAGGAGGGTGAGAGAATTCACCAGAGACACAGCTGGGAGCAGAACAGGCAGACGGACCAAAAACACTGCTGAGGAGAGCAGGGGGCAAGGCAGGAGAGGTCTGACATACCATGTGGGTATCTCCCTGGTCGGTCAGGAATGGAACCCACACTGCAGAGGCTGCGGACAGCTTTATAGTGCTGCACTCAACCTGCTGCACCACCGGGGAGGCCCCCAAGTGAGTTTAAATAAACTGACTCGTTGACTCAGTTTTGCACCATCAAAAGTCATCAGGAGTCACTCTTCTACCTCTTATTCAAGGAAAGAGGATATAGTTATGGAAAGAATACACAAAGAATGACACAGATCCCTCCAATACTAAAACCTGCCTAAATTTTACAAGCATTCCTCATGACATGATGTGGACAAGATAATAGGGCAAAAGTGTTTGTATACCAGGAAGCCTAGAAAATACAAAACCCAAAGATCTTTAGCCACTGACTCCTTTGTTTACATTTTGAGAACCTTTAAAGAGTAATATATTTTAGCTTTAAGGGATTATGATTCTTTGTCCTCCCCACAATCATTGTACAGTGAAGTAAAATAGTTATTTTATGAAAATTACTCAGTCTTCCTTCCATTTCCCCGACACTAATAGAGCTATTAGTTTCCTCCATGATCAATTAATAAGTTATTTATGACTAAACCTCAGGACTGTACAGTTCTAGAAACTGCAGAACTATTAATGGTCATGCACTTAGTACAATTGTCTTAGTCTGTAGAAAATCAAACTTAGTCATTATTTGGGTTCACTTCTGATTATTAAGCATTTAAATAGAATTTTTCCCATCTAGCATGTTCAGGAATGATTTCTATAAACATTCCTCATAAGAACCTAGAACACCACCATCAGATTAATAGTATTATCATTATAAGGCAAAAAATGATGGTGGCTGTGGACCAAAAAAATCATTTCCCTTCTGTGTAAAGGTGGTACTACTCCCCAGAGATCAAGCACCAAACTACTTCTCCAAAAACTTTTCTGCTAATTTTTACATGGCCTTTCAGTTTTGCTAGTTGCTCTTTTGAAGAACTGCAGATGTTTTAGAATCTCTGACCCTTTCCTGTAGACACCATACATCATATATTCTGTAGCCAAAGTGAACAAAGCATACTGTCTTAGAAATAACTGTCATGATCCAAGTGCCCAACAACAGATGAATAGATGAAGAAGTTTTGGTGTATATACAATGGAATATTAATTGTGCATAAAAAATAAAATATTGCCATTTGTGACAATATGAATGGAGGTTGAAGGGATTATACTAAGTGAAACAAGTGAAAAAGAGAAAGACAAATACTGCTAAGATTTCATTCATTTATGTAATATAAAGGGGAAAAAAAGTAATTGAACAAACAAAAACAAATCTTTAGACTCTATCAATAGAATGGTGGTACTAGCAGGGAGGGAATAGGTAGAGGGGCTGGTTATTGGTGGTGAATGATGACTGGACATTTGGTGGTGGGTATAATGTAATATCTACAGTTGTTGAGGTGAGATACTACACATCTGAAACCTACACAGTGTTGTAGGTTGGGTGATTTCTTGGCTTAAATAACTGCACTAATTTGTTCAGTATATATATATATATATATATATATATATATACACACACACACACACACACACACACACACATATATATATATATATATATATATATATAATCTGTCAGGCTGATCTTCCCTTATTTCTTTGTTTCCAAAATGTTTATTGATTCCATTGAGAATTTTGACTAAGTTGACCATGATGTGTACAAGATAACAGGGCAAGAGAAAACCAATAGTAGATCTAATAACCTTGTCTAACAGTTAATGATTCCCAGGTCTTTATAGGGCTTTGGTGCCACACTCTATTCACTATTTGGACAGCAGATTTCTCTCTAAGTGCTTCTCAGACCGATCTTCTTCCTTCTACTTCACTGTACATTCTGGTACCAATCCTGGCTATCTTTCACCTGGGTCTCTGCAGTGACCAATCTCTACTTCCAGTCTTGCTTCTCTTCAGCATAGTTCCCACATTTTATAAGGGTATCCATCTTTCCTGCTTTGCCCAGTTTGTCCTTTTGTTCCAGAATAATTATTGTTATTAATGATTACTTTCATTCTGAAAAATGTCCCCCCTGACCTCAGTGGGTAAAATTATATGCCTAATTTTAATTAGCATAACTCTGATCCTATCATACCCTTCTGTAATCCTTTTAGTGGCATGTGTCCCGTACCCCTGGAGTAACTTCCTCAACAAAGTTTTATAACTTCTCAAAGCCCACTAAACTGTAAGTACTGTGAGGATAGGGTTTTTTTTTTAAGATTTATTTATTCAGGCATACAAGAACTGGGGTACAGGCCAGAGATGCCGGGGGTGAGAGGATTCACCAGAGACAGAATGGGAAACAGAACAGGTAGACTGACTGAAATACACTGCTGAGGGGAGCAGCAGGCGAGACAGGAGACATATGCTTTACCATGTGGGTTTCTCCCTGGCCGGCCTGGGATTGAACTCATGCTGCAGAGGCTGTGGATTGCTTCACAGTGTGGTACTTAACCCCTTGCACCACCAGGGAGAACCAGAATAGGGATTTTTTAAAATAATTTCTGTTAACTGCTATAACCCCGGGGCCCTGAACAGTGCCTATTATATAGCAGGTACTCAGACATATATTGAGCAGTTAAGGAACCCCACAGTTTGAGCACTGTCTACATCTTCTACTCATCTCTACCTTCTCTTTTTCATAGTCTAATCTTCAGTACAACTGTACATTTAGTTCTTTTCTTATCTCAAGGCCTTCGCATATGTTCTTCTTCTGCCTGGTACATTGTCCTCCTTCCCCCATTTCTACCTCTCTCATCCTCCTAATCTCCTTGCTTAATTCCTTTAGGGTGCAGTTTGAATACCACTTCCCTTGGAAGCCTTCTCTACCTGTCCAGCTAGTAAATATCCTCCCATTATTTATGCTCATACCACTCTGACACCTACCACAATGTCTCCTGGCTAGAAGGCAATTCATAAGTTACTACTAAATTAATGAAAATAAGCTAATGTGACCATAAAAGGACACTATAAAGATACACTATGAAATGATAGGGATGATAGTCCTACCTTACTTTGAAATGAGCTATGCTTAGGCCTGGGTACCATATAATAAGGAAAACATCGCCCCTGCCTGCACAGAGAAAATTAATCAAGAGGGTTAACTAGGAAGAAAGGAGGGGCGTGAACCCAGTGGACTGTGGAGGCAGGTGTGGTAACACACATTTGCAGAGTGAGATCTACGCCCCTAAAACATATGCAGTGTTATAAATCAGTGTTACCATGTTACCTTAACAAACCTGATTTTTCTTAAAGAAATAGGGTTAACAGATAGCAAAACAAAAAAAGAGATAGGCCAGCCCAGAATAGACAAAAGGGATAAAGAGCAGGAAGAAGGAAATAATGGACATGAGAACTGCTTTCAAATTTATAAAAGAAAGATTAAACATCTTTTATATGACTCTCTGGGATCAATGGAAAGAAATTAGAGGTCAAAAGGTAGGAGGGGCAGTTAGCAGTCAAAGTCACATGAAAATCAATGTTTTGTCTGTGAAGCACTGAGTTTCCTGTCTCCAGAGGCATTCAAATTGCAACTGGTAACAACAAATGTTGGTGAGGATGTGGAGAAAAAGGAACTCTCCTACAGTGCTGGTGGGAGTGCAAACTGGTCCAACCACTATGGAAAGTTGCCTGGAGGTTCCTCAGTCTACTAAAAATGGAGCTGCCATATGACCCGGCAATTCCACTCCTAGGGAATTGCCCAAAGGACACAAAACTATTGATTCAAAAAGATGCCTGCACCCCTACATTTACTGCAGCACTATTCACAATAGGTAAGAGATGGAAACAACCCAAATTCCCAAAAATAGATGCTGGATCAAGAAGATGTGGCATGTGTACACAATGGAACACTATTCAGCA